>NC_138050.1:79377853-79754233 GCF_964194185.1 Rhinolophus hipposideros | reverse complement strand
GAAGCAGAGTCTCTGAGAACTGGTTTTCCTCCTGTAGTACCCGATAATGATTTACTGTCTCCTCTCTTTCATGGCAGAATGAGGGGCAGAAGAGGCTCAGAGGCTGCTGGAGGCATTTGCTTCAAGAAGAGCACCTGTTAGCAAATAGAAGCAACACCTGCTCTCCACAACAGGAAGTCAGTAATCTCTGAGTCATAATTCACCAAACTCAAAGCCAAGCTGACAGGCTGGAGAAAGAAGTCAACAAAACTTCCACCTTGGGTGCATGGACTAGCAGTTTCCCTGATAACGTGCTGAGCATGACTCCAAATGGGGGAAGCTAGAGCAGAGGGCACAGTCCCCCTGGTGAGCCAGCTTCATGTCTCGGCCTTCTGTGAGAAGGCTTCTGTGTCCCACTGTCAAGCCCATGGAGTAGGATCAGTGCGATAACATGGGGCCTCACTTAATGAACAGTAACAGCTATAGCTGTGGTCTGAGAAATGAACAAGGCCAGAAATAACCAAGGTAAGAACCGTGGAAACACTTTCACACCAGGATGGGACTGCCTCAGACCCTGGCTGTGAATATCTTTTTAAAATGCTCAGAAACTTTTCCCCCAGGTTTTCTACAAGAGTCAAAATTGTCTTTAACTTCTAAAGCAATTAGACTTAAGTGACTGTAAATAAAGAATACAAATAGTTTATATTATGTATTGAGTCAATATATCACACATCCCAGATTAATAGCTGTTGTCTTGGTTCCAGGTTTAGAACATTTGTTCTTTATTGCATTCAGTGTTTGCTGAGTGCTTTCAGGCAGAATAAATAAGGCTTTGAAGGAATAGCTCAGGAAATTTATAAATTAGAAGTATTTGTTTTACTTTTAAAATAATTTCACACGTATAAGCAATTGTATGTCCGTGCTTGCAATCTTTGGAGAAGCTGTACATTTCTGGAAAGGAAATCTACTTTAATATGAACATTTTCTAGCTTGCTTTAGAAATAGGACACAGAAATCAATCTACAGACTCGTATTTCAACCATCTCTTGTCATTTTTGTTATTTTATCCCGTAGTTCATAGAGATGAGACCTCGAAAAGAATAAAAATGAACTGTTTGACTCATATCCTTATTCTGTTTTAATTGCAGGTAAAGATGACACACTATTTCATTACAATTCAGAAAGAAAAAGGTTGAATCAGTTATGAGCTGCATGAGATGGGAGCATTGAAAGATGCATGAAAGTTAAATTCAGAAATACCTGTCAATTCCCTGTATACAGTATTGCAACAAATACATAACAGTTATGCCATTGATTGCATCTGCTTAAATAAATGGTGTTGGCTTGCTACAAATAGTAAATGTTGTCTTTTATACTAGAGTAAGCATTAGTAATGATGCTACTATCTCCCCATTTGAGGTCAAATAAAGATTAGTGTGCCGTTTCTAAGATGGTGAATTCTGACTATTCTTTCTTTCTAATACCCACATACAATCAGTTAGCAGGCCTGCCACGTGGTCCTGGAGCTCCCAGGGAGAGGAGTGGGGAGGAGTGCACTGCCTGGAGCCAGCGTAAGTCTAAAGCCTGACTCTTACTCACACTGTGACCTTGACAAACTGCTTAGTCACTCTGTGACTAACTCACTCTGTGCCCCATTCTTCTCATCTGGAAAGTGAGGCTAGTTACACTGCCTGTTATGCAGATTTATTAAGTTACACAGAAAATACTTAGAACAGTGTCTGGCACATAAAAGGTACTACGTAAGCATCAGCTCTTTAGATGACAGAGATTTTTTTATTTATATTGGTGCTTCCTTAGTACTTCTACTTCAACTCCTCTCCAGCCCCTACGTCCAGACCACTGGCCCCCACCTTCTGACCCAGTCAACTGCTATAAATAGGGTCCTAGCTGGAATTCCTGATTCCCACCCACCCACCTCCAGTTCAAATCTAACATCCCCTCCTTTTGTGGTTCACACTACCCAGTAGGCATTTCTATCATAGCACCTACTTCATTGTTTATTTTATCTATCATATATCTATCTATCTATGTATCTATCTGTAGTCGGGCTGAAAAAACACATTCTAATAACTGATATCAGAAACCCACTCAGATAGGAAATTGCCTTGTGTAGGAAATACCTTGATAGGTAAATTTTGGAAGGAAAGATGAGTCACAAAGACTCTTAGGAGAAAGAGAGAGATCTAACTCCTCTGCGTGAGGTATGCATACATTTGGGGGGATCAGGTGAGCAGTAAAAATAGGTTAGGTGAATGGGGAAATGCAGTCAAATAACATATAAAGATTTAAAGTCAGAAGAAAGGTGGCCAATGAGAGATTCCTGGTGGCAGGGGTTGAATGAGATTTAAGGCAAGAACAGTCATCTTTAGTTCAAGCTGTTTTCATTTCTGAGATGTGAAAAAGACCCCAAATTTAAATAGTGTCTAATACACACACAGAGGGATAATGGTAAGTTGTTAGGAGTAGGAGTTAAGACGAAGTAGAGGGAAGAGGGGAGCAATGGAAATGAGACCGAACTGAATATGGGAGTTTAGGGACTTACAGCCTGGAGCAGGAATGGAATTATCAACCTCCAAGAATTTGCAGAAATCTTACTGATGAGCTTGGGCTTCTCAGGATATGTGCAATAAAAGGCTAAAGGCTATATTATTAAAAATTCAAAACCCAGGTATGTTGGCTTAGGTCCACCAAAAAGCAGACAGGACTGGAAGTGTAAGAGACTTACTGGGAAAATACCTGTGAAGGAATCAGGGGAGGGCGCTGGAGAAAGTGAGGAGAGGCTTGAGAGAGAGCTGTAGATCTGACTCCTGCGAACAAAAAAGAGGAAGGAAAGTTGGGTAGACAGAGCCTCAGATCACAGAGCAGTTCTGAGAAAGACCCAGCCAGGCGGATGGAAAGTCCTTGAGGTCAAAGTCACTGTCGGTGGAGTCCTGCATCGCACAGACAGCACCAGTACCCCCACAGTGCTGGTAACAGCCCACCGAAAGTGTGAACTCAGCACAAACGCAATGGTACATCGAGCGGGGCAGCAACTGAGGCTGTCATTCCGCCATGCTCCCAGAGCAGGGATCAGAGTTGCACGTTTTCATCACCACCACCACCACCTCCGCTGATAGCATCGTGTCTGATTCATCATGTGATACTCAACTGCTTGATCAATGTCTGTTGAATCAATAAATTGATCCATGCTGCATATCACATAATCATCCTAAACAACTACTGAAACCAAACGTTGTATGCATGAGAATTCATTATACTATTCTTTCTATTTTGTTGTGTTTTACATTTTCCTTAATAAGAAGGTTGACGTCAAATGTTATTTAGGAACACTGTGGTGGCTCCTCAAAAAATTAAATATAAAATTACCATATGATCCAACCATTCTATTTGTGGGCATACACCCAAATATATTGAAAGGAGGGACTCAAACAGATATCTACACTCCCATGTTGATAGCAGCTCTATTTAGAATAGAAAAAAGAAAAAAAAACTGGATATAACAAAAATGTCCCTCAAAAGAAGAATAAACAAATGTAGTATACACATTTAATGGAATATTTTTCCAGAATATTAATAAGAAAAGAAATTCTGACACAGGTTACAACACAGATGAACCCGGAAGACATTATGCTAAGTGAAATAAGCTAGTCACAAAAACGACAAATACTATGTGACTCCACTTATATGAGGCAACCGGAACAGTCACACTCATAGATACAGAAAGTACAATGGTGGTTATCAGTGACTGGGCGGAAGGGAGAATGGGGAAATGGGTTTAATGGGTACAGAGTTTCATTTTGGAGAGAAGAAGAAGTTCTCGTGACGGATGGTGGGATGGTTGCACAATAATGTGAATGTACTTAATTCCACTAAAGTGTGCACCTAAAAATGGTTAGAATGGTAAATTGTATCTTGTATATATTTTACGACAATAAAAATGTATTATTTAGAAAATATATCTGATAGAAAAAATAAAATAGAGCTAGTTCACCACGCTATCATGTGTTCTTATGCCCCAAGTCATCCTCTTGAGCTCCAGATCCTTAATGAAGTCAGTACGGCCACCAACCCCGCCCAGCCCAGCCGTTTGGCCAGTGGGTGGGTTCCAAGGCTGTCTCTAATGCTCTTCCTCCCAAAGGCTGCTTAGCGAAATTTCTCAGACTCTGCCCAAGAGCTTCCTCTCAGAGCAGCCATTCCCACACCAGATGGCAAAGCCTAGGTCTCAGTAGCTCTTAGACCCCAGAAGCTGGCTTTCTCTGTTTAAAAATAAAATATAGACTTGTTTTGTAACCAGATGGCATTTCTTTTCCTTAAAAACTTCTTTCAGGACAATGGAGTGAGAAGGAAAACCCAAGTGAGAAGCTGAGTCTTTGGCAGAAGGGTGCCATGGTGGCCTGGACCCCAGCACTCTGTGTTAACAGAGGATATAAGCAGGAGCCGGCAGGGAGGTACCACTCAGCCTGCCTTTGATACCAAACTCCCTCTCTTCTCCTTCTCCTCAAGTGTCTGACCCTTAATCGGGAAACCCTTTTCACTTTCCACTCTGCTTCAGGCACTAAATGGCTGCAGATACTCTGTCAGCCTCTCCTTTTCCATCTTCCCTCCTGTATGTCTGTCCACTCACTCTGTTACTTTCATCATACTGTAAGTTCCAAATCATCACGAACCCTGAGTTCAGACTTTGGGCTCCACATGCTATGCGTTCAAGGCAGTGCCTCCAGTGTGTCAAGATAATATGACATCAGGAGGAGAAGTGGGGACACTGATCACTCATGCTATAAAACTGGCCAAGACAGCTGACCCAAGGCACCAAAGGTCTATAAGTCACCACGGTTGATCTATAGATCTATAAATTATTCAGCAGGTCAGGGGAAGGGGGACATCGAGAGGACACAGGGTGTCCAAATAAAGGATACAAGAAGTATGGCTGTTCCCTGTAGTGATGGTGAGATACTCAGAGTGCCTGTCCCCTCTAGCCCCTGAGCAGCTTGCCTGTGTTTTCTTTTAGATCATCTAAAACCAATTCTAAATAGTTTAGGCAGAAAAAATGATATTATTGAAAGAGGAGAGTAGTTTGCTCACATGATCTTTAGAACTGCCAGCAGTCGGCTTAGAGGCTAAGCAGCCAAAAAAATCCCCCAAATCATATTCCATCAGCCCAGTGGTTACAGAGAACTAGGCCCACACAACCAGTACTGCCACTGTGGGCAAGCCAAGCATCCCTCGGTCCTCTGCCACACAATCTCCAGAACCTGGATGACCTTACCACTACACCAGCCAAAATGGATTTCACGCCATCCATAGCTTCACCAGCTTCCAATTCAAAGTCTCGTTGGTCACATGTTTGTGCCCTAACTGGAGGAATTCTGAGTAGGACTCTGGGGAACTGGTTGGTCTCTGAGTTGAGGAATTCTCCAATCATGGACACAATATTCATAGTTTCTACTTGTGAATATTGGGCAGCCAAAAAGAATGGAACAGGCTCCCTTGGGAGCACTGCTGCCACCAAAATACTGTACTACTTCTGCTGCCCTATAGCAATGCTTCAGGGAAAGCTTTGCTACCTAGAAAATTAAATTCTATCTTTGCTAAGAGAATAAAAAAAGGCCAGTTATATAGATTCAAAAACTCTCAGTAGTATCAAGAGTACCCCCAATGCCTTCATGAAAAAGAGCAAAGTCCTTAGATCACCATTCAAAGTTTTCCCAACCTACCATTTCAGCATTTCTCCATTTGGCTTCCAAAATTCTCTAAATTATTACAACCACACTCGTTGACTTCTGCTCCCCATGTCCTGAGACTCAATACATTCTTTTTCTTTTTCTTTTTCTTTTTTTTTTAAATTCAACATTAGTGAAATTTAATGAATAATAAAAGCAATGTTTGATTTTCTAATAAGGAGGGTACTGCAAACCAGTGCTATGAATTTCCACCCTATGATATCATAAGTTATGCTAAGTAACAATTTGAAGAAAATTCCAAATTCAGGGATATACACTGAGATGCAGAGCAAATCATGTAGGTTTAATCATTTAATCCATGCCCTAGCAAAATGTCAAGAAGTAACAATTGGGTGGATGGTGTGTTCTTCCTGGTAGAAAGAAAATCCCATCTCACTTTTGTTATCAAAATTTTCTTTTCTTTGTATATAGGTAAGGGTTTATAGATCAATAATCTTGATTTTACCATGAAATTACATTATCTTTGCTTGAGTTCCTGTGAGTTATACACAAGTCTTCCTGTTCTGAATCCACTGGTTTTCGGTTTTTGTTTTTTGTTTTCCTGCTATGGTTTCAGTGTACACCCAGCACATTCTTTTACCTTGGTCATTGTTGCTGATTTCATATCTCTTCAGGGCCATTGGCCGTCCACTCTGCCTTCCCAAATCCTACATCCTACACACAGCTCTGATCCCACCTCCATCATTTTCCATAACCCCCTAATAGGTAGAACCTGTTTCTCTTCTTTAAATGTCAATGGTAGCTATTACCCTCATCATCCATTTGTCAACAGATCATGTGCCACGTGACATCACTTCTATTAGTGTCTCAAACTCTTATTTGTGTCTTTTGTTATTTATTTATTTATTTATTTATTTATGCATAAACAAGGATGTCTTAGAATTCTTGGAATTCCCATAGCATCTCATATAAGGCTTTGTGCATTATACGGGCAGTCAATAAAGATTTTTACTTTACTCCACAGAGTTCTTACCTATCAAAGTGACTTTTCATGTCTTTTCTTATTAGCATGGCCCTGTTCCACGTGCTGACACTTGTGCATTTTCTTAAGTAGGATATCTTTCTTAGGGGAGCCAGGGAGGAAGAAGTCAGCAGTTGATTCTTCCCCAGCAAGCATGCTGGCAGGAACAGAGATAACACCTCAGCAGCTCTCATTAATTTGGGAACATTGGTCCAATATTTATCTGAATTGTGCTGATTAGTTGTTAGGTACGTAATGAGAGCCCACAAATCCTTATGGTAACTGCATCAAGTAAATGCCATTCTTTCTGTTTTATAGATGGGAAGCCTATGTCACTGAGCTGCAGTCACTCACCGAGTAAGGGACAGACCCAAGAATGAACACAGGCAAGCTGACTCCAAAGGCAGTGATCTTAACCACTAGCTAGTGACCGAGATACTCTCTTTCATGTTACCACCTCCTTCATGGTCTCCACAGAAAGAGTATATTCTAAAAATGTTTAAGTAAATTTTCACAAACCATTTATAGATCATTCTAAAAACACAGCATCACAATGATTTCACTGCGATCCAGTCAGCAGCGGCTGCGCCCTCTCCAGTGGGATCTGAATGTGAGCTCCAGGTGGGGGGATGGAGGAAGTCTTCCCACTGCAGCTCTGCCCTCAGAATAGCGGCTGCCCTTTTCTCCACTATTCCTACATTGTGTAGAGTTCACTTTATTTCTTCCCAGGCAACCCTTTGTTTCTTCGATCCCTTGTCATCTTTAATAAGTCTTTATACTAAACTTTCCATGTTCAAGTGATTGTGGCTTCTCTGTCCTGGTCAGACCCAGACGCTGAGTACATGTGCATGTTGTATTTTCTTCCTCCCTGACACATAGTCAAATATGTTTCCCCCTTGTTTCTACCATTTTTAAAAATTCGGGTTTCACTACTTCATTGTGTATTTACTTTCTTTAGTCTACTTTAAACTACTTGTGAAATTTAAAGGCCATTAATCAATTGAAATGTATATGCCAAGGAGGCTCTTGCCTATTTAACCTGTTGCCTCCCGTGATAATGAGGCTACTAATCCTAGCTTCCTCCATCTCAGGTTAGTCTTTCCTCCACTGAAATAGAACCCTAGAAGTTTAGATGTTAGTGCAAAGAATAACAAAGATATTAGAGAGACCCATGAAAATAATAGTTGATCATCGTGTTTCTCAAATCAAAGTTTTCTTTTCTTAGACATTTCCTGCAATGGATGTGTCCTGCCCCAGACTAGAACTGATTCAGGAGACACTAAACCTAGAGAAATGGGTGGAGATACATGTGGAAATCTGTAATAAGGTAGAACAGAGATTTTTTTCCGACTTAGTGTAACAGACCAGAGGAGGACCATTTCAGATGAACATAGGAGAGGCTGGTAAGCATTGCGATCATTAAGAAGTAAAGTCTCAGACCAAATTCTCAGGTGACCCCAAATTGAAAACTTCCCAGGTTAACCAACAATTCCATTACTACTGCCCAGGGGATTGAGAGCTGTGGTGTGTGGATAGTATCTGGCTTGAAACCTCTACTGCTACTAATTATTTGTCCTTGAGCAATTCCTTAACCTCGGTATCATAACAATGCCTACCTCCCATGAAGATTCAAAGAAGTACTGAATATGAATGCTCTTATCATAGTGGCTGGCACACAGGAAGTCTTAGCAAATGTAATTACCTTCTCCTCTGAGACTGGTTTCCTAGGGCCGCCATACATAACAAAGTACCACAAACTGGGTGATTTAGGACAACAGAAATTTATGTCTCACAGTTCTGCAGGCAACAAGTCCAAAATTAAGGTGTCAGCTTGGCCATGCTTCCTCTGAAACCTGTAGAGAAAGGATCCTTCCTTGCCTCTTCCAGCTTCTGGTAGCGTCTGACGTTCTTTGGTTGGTGGCAGCATAATTTTAATCTCTGCCTATATCTTCACAAGGCATTCTCCCTGTGTTTCTTCACGTAGCCTTCCCTCTGTGCAGGTCTGTCTCTGTGTCCAAATTTCCCCCTTTATTATTAGGATATCCATCATATTGGATTAGGGCCTGGCCTAAAGATCTCATTTTAACCTAACTCTGAAGTCTCTCTTTCTAAATAAGGTCACAACCTGAGGTACTGGGGGTTAGGATTTTAACATATCTTTTTTTGGGGGACACAGTTCAACCCGTAATACGCCCCCCTTAGTTTTATGCCTAGAGGTGGCAGCCTAGCGGCCTTCCTCAACTGTAAATTAGTAGTTAGCTATTTAGAGTACAATTTCTGCTTTACCACAGTTTCTGGAATCTGGGTTATATATAATCCACCTGAGGTAAAGTATAGGTAAATTCATCATTTAGAAACCTCCCGACTCTTCTCCACTTCCCCATTCTAGTACTGGCCATGGTTGCCACCTTCAGCCTTTCCTGGTCTGTCTCCACCCCCCTCCACCCGGTCCCTACCTTCTATCACCAGCCCTGCACTCACCAAATATTCTCCTTTCCCTCCTTTCTAATCTGATACCTTAACCCAAAGACCCATAACTACATAGCAGCTGTATTAAAATCATTATACTCTGCCAAACAGGAAGAAGGTATTAAAAAATGGCAGAAGTGGTAAGAAGGACATTTTAATTTATCTGAAGCAAAGGTCCTCACGTTCCAATGCTAAAGCCCAAGTCCTTGTATGAAATGTAAGAACTTTGGGGAAAGGTGATACTTTTTGCCACTAACTCCTTTGTATGGATTGCAGGGCAAGGGGTCATATTAGGGCACTGGGTTCCTCTGTGGAACAAAAAGACCCTAACATAAAGCAAGGAGCAGAAGAATGTGCACGTGTGTAAGCAGAGACCAAGCAGTGTTTACTCAAATTGGCCCCTGCCAAGAAACACTAGGGAACTGAGAGGAATTCCTAAGTTGTGTTATTGGCCAAAAATTGATCTTTAAGTACTGTCTCTCTCTCTCTACATCCCCACTGTAAGTACACTTGCTTTTCCCACTCTAGGAATCCCAAATAGAGAAAAGGAAGAGACGGGTGGCCTGTAAGACGCAGCCCCACCTTAGGCAGGCACTTGCATGGTCCATTTTAACGGGGGAGAAAACATTTCCCAATCCGAAGTCATCTCCCCATCACCCCTGCTCAGGGTCTGAAACTCTCATCACGAGGCTCATTCTTCAGTTAAAGACATCCTATCCTCCACGGACATCTGATAAAAACAGGACACTTCTTGGGAAGGAATACAGTACGTCCTTAGTGCCCCCTAATATTTTCACTGGGAGATTGTACCTGGTAGTCACCTTAGTCAGCTTTCCCAAGGGAATAAGTCCAACCATAGGCAAATATTTCTTTTGTTCTCTGCTATATTCTCAGAGCTGTGTAAGCCCTGGATGCAAAAGGAAATATGAATCTTCCTCTATAAAGTGGGTAGAATAATCCCTTGCACATCACGTTGCCGTGAAGCATTAATGATTGATACATCCATTGAGCTTAGAACAGTTCGTGGAATAGAATAAGTGCCCAGTAAATATTGACTATTATTATTGTTGTTATTGTGTTGTTATTGACTGGGAAAACACACAAGTAATGGGAGAGGAGAAAGGTCTATAGAACTGGAGCAGGAAGTTCCCAATGGGGTGATGCTGAAGGGGAGGGTCTAGGAAGAAGTGGGTTGTGGGTTGCAAGGGAAAGAGAGCAGAACAGCTTCTGCTACCACACAAGTGTATAGAGAACAACCCTGCGGACACTGCCAACATCCCAGACACATGGCGTTCCCGAGGCCCACTGAGGGCCTGGCACTCAATTGTGGCCATCCTTTCCCGCCTGGGTTGATTGATCCAGAAGCATTTGTCTAACTGCTCTGCTGTGGCCAATGAGGCATAATAAAATTCAGGAGAGCGTAGTGGGGAGAAGCTTTCATAAATTAGAAAGCGACTATGTCCTGGAATCTCTGAAACTGAACCAGATAAATAGGGAGCACACAGTGTCCTGAATACCCAAAAAGGACCCACGGGATTACTAGACCGCCTAAAGGAGAGGCTAAGTGTTACAACACACTTTCCCAAAAGGTTTGACGGGTGGCTCATGAAAAAAAAAGTAGTCAAATAGGTTTCTGGGTTAAACAGAGTCAAATATATTTCTTTAGGCTAAGATTTCTCAGAGCTTCTAATAGTCCTAAATGCATTGTGAATCTCCAGAAATGGATACTGTGAGAAGTGTTTCCCAAATGTGTTTGATCCAAGAAGCCTATTTTTAACAGAATATCCATAAACTAGTGTCCTGCTAGAAAACTCTGAGGTTGTCAATAGAGGCTGCACAGAGTGTCTCCCAGGACAAGTCGCCTAGGAGTTCTGAGCTCCTGGTTTCCTCCTCTGAAAACTGAAAAGACTCCATCAGTGGTTCTTAGCTGAGAAACTGATCAGCTATGGATCCTCTCCCTGTAACTAGACACATCTTACAAATGAGCCAGACTGTTTTCAAACAATTTCAGGGAATCATAAATCCCTTCTTGACTATAAGAGGTTCTAGGATCTCTTCTATCTGTAAAATAGAGAATGTACCTGAACTGGAATGATTTGATGATAGGTATCCATTGCTTTTGTCTGCCCAGCATCCTTTCCCTTTCCTTTAGATAATAGCACTAGTTTCCCTTCGTGAAACCACCCCCTTCCTATTTTCAGTCTGGATGTTGCAAGAAAAATTGACCATCTCCCCCCCGCCAGTTTCAGAAGTGGGCATGTCACTCAAGTCTGGCCAATCAGAACACCTCATTCCCCTGGCCACAATGAAGGAATCATGAAGGATACAATAGTGATAAGAGCATTCTTTCTCTAGGACATATGCGAGAGCTGTCAGATAAGGAAGAAAGGAAGAGAGAGAGGAAAGTCTTCACATTGCAGCTACTAAACTGGCAAAAGGAAAGCCTGCAGTCTTGGTAGCCATCCTTGTCTTTGAGGGGGACAGCGATTCCTGATAACATTAACTGAATCATCCCTGAAATCCACTTCATCCCCCAAAATATCCCATTTATGTGCGCCAATTAATATTCTTTTCTGTTTAAACTAACTTGCAACTGAAAGAGTGCTGAATAATTCAGACATCAATCTGGGCATTCCCAGGGCTACTGTGAGGCTCAATTAAGAGGCACACATGTTAATGCTGAGTGTACACGCGACAGAGAACAACTGTGGGATAATATTAATGGATGACTGCATGGGTAGATACTCGCAGGACCTGACCGTTGACCCATGTGATCTGTACACCAAGAAGACGCCAGAGACCACAGATAATTTCTTCCACCTGCTACCTGCTTCCTGAAATGCCATCATGGAACATCTGTGATATTGGTGGGGAATAAGGGGAGGTGTGGTGGGTATTGCAGAGGCTTTTGAGAATCGAATCAATACTCTTTGAAAAGTAAGTGAAATTGCTTGCCTACAGTTTCAAGGGATTACACACAACATGAAGCCCCGAATAGGCTTTCTTTAAGGGGGTCTCAGGGCTCCATGGCCTCACTTTAGGTAGAGAGGAGTTGCTGGACTCGTTACATGAAAGACTGCAGTCTCTCAAAGGATTGACTGGCGGTGGGAAGGAGTGAAAAAGGGAGATCTCCATTGGCACAAGAAGGGAAAGGAGAGTGACACCATAATCCACAGAGAATCTGGCATTTCAACAAACAGCATGAATTGGTCTCACTACCTCTCACTTGCCCTTTGAGCAGTTTTCCAGCTCATAGGAACGTGGAGCCAGCATATCTAAAGCCTGCCACCTCCCCCCGCTACCCCCCGCCTTAGTTAGATTTTGAATTAACCTGTGGCCCAAGGTTTGGATTCCTATAAAATTGATGGAAATAATACTTTGAACTCTTATCAGTCATTCACACCTTATCCCAGGTAACATATTTGAATAAGGAGAACAAAGTGCTTCAATAAAAGTAGAAAGGGGAGTTGTGACAACAGATATCCTTCACAGCCTGGCTTTATCTGGGCCTGCATGGCAGACGCACTGCTTTCTAAAAAGCAGTTGATCCAAACCTTTGGAACATTTTGCTAAATAATTGTTTCAAATGGCTTTGTTCTTTCTGATCTATAAAACCAAAAAGTAAGAAAATAACCAAAGCCTGATAACCAAGGAACTACTGAGTTTACAGTTGGCCATAAATTTAATAGCAAACTTAGAGGCTGATGGTTTGACAAATCCTCACACATTTTTCTTCCCATCCTTCAGATTTTTCATCAAAACTGGCTTAACCGTTCCATTCCCAGCCCCCACCCCATCCAGCAAGCCCGAGCTATATCTTGCCCAGCCTTCAAAAGCCTCCTACCCATCTGAAGGCAAAGACAGGGAGTGGGGACGTATATCAGCTCTTAGCCACAATCATTCCACCAAAGCAAAGTCTCAGATATTTTCTCCTGCCCTGAAAGATGTCAGATCTAGGGTCCCAGGTTAGGAGGGCTCAGATAAATCTCTGCAAAAACACATTTTACAAGCCAGAGCCTTTTGCCAAGAATAAAAATGGTCTCCCCTACGCCTATTTCAGTCTCAGACTAAGAACAAATTATAATTTATGTTTGCCTAACTCCCCCACAGCCTGGAAAGTGCTTTTCTTTACCTTTCTATCTATGTGTTTGTTATACTTGGGACCCCAGGGGAGAACCAACATGTCAAATCTGCTCTATAGCAACTGCATCCCACTTATTTCGAAAGGGCCCAAGTCATCATCATCACCACACACGCAGATGCAGTCAGACATTGAGGCTGGATTCTCAAGTTCATTTCAAGGGCGTTGGCACAAGTAGATGGGAATAGTTTTAAATGTTTGCCTCCCTCAGTCCTTGAAAAATAAGAACAACGTATTTTTTATATGAAATAAGATGTTTACACCTAAAGAGCAAAGAACTAAACTAAGCCATCTAGTGTCACTCTGTTCTGAAAGATTTGTTTTGGTACCAAAGTCACTCATCATGGTCTATGCCAATAGGAAGCTCAACACCATCAGCTCATATTTGATATGAACGCATGGCAAGAATCTGCGTGCCAAGATCTGTGTCTTATGAATGACCATATACTGATACGGCCTTGGGCACTGAGCGTGAACTTTTACTGCAGCGCCACTAAGGAGGATTAGAAAGTATCTGAAGTTTGTATTGGGTGTCTCCTCTGTTTTAGCACCTTCCTCCACTTTATACAATCCCCTGGAAGATTCTCTCTGTTTTCTGTCTGTAGAACCCCATCTTCATGTTGCCTGTCCGCATCAAAGGGCTCTGTGCTCTGAACTGCCTATCGGGATGGCAGTTTGAAGACTGTGTTCCAAGAACAAGCTCCGCCTGTTAAAAACAAATCCATGCCATGGAGACATCAGGCACCATCTGTCAGGATACTTTTGCCTCCCACCAGCAACTGCTCCCACATCCACGTGTCTGGTTACCTTGCCTGCTTCCCTAGTTACCAGTGCTCACCACCCCCAGCACACCTCTGACACCAGCCCCATCTCTTTGCAGCTTCCCCTGTGAACGAGAACCACTTAGAGGTGGGTCCCAGGCATCCTGCCTCTTGGGTCACAGAGTGACTCTCAGCACCAACTCTGGTTTCCATCCTGCCAAGCGCACAGTGTGTTAGTTAAAACCCCCAGTTCCAGCACTTTAATTCAGTGTTAAACAATCTGATCAGTTAACCCCGTAGATCTCAATCCTGGACGCACATTCAAATCCTCTGGAAGACTTTAAAAATAACTAACCCCCAGGCATCAGCCCCTGAGATTCTGCTTTTGCTGGTCAAAGGCAGAACAGTATTTTTTTTAAGCTCTACAGGTCATTCAAAGGTGAGCCCAGGGTTATCATCAAACCCAAGAAATGCACAATGCTGAGCGTATAAAAAAATAATATAAAAAACAATTGCTGAGTAATGACTGTTTGGATAGACAATTACTTTAAAATTTATCCCAGTTTGATTTAAAGAAGTAATTCCTCCAGGTTTTTAAATTTGTCTAATATTCAGTAAAATTATTTTATAATGATATTTTATAACAACTAATCCAAATTTTCTATCCTCCATGGAACTATATCATTACCCATGGAACAAAGACTTTGTCTAGGAGACTCCCTGGTTGAATATTATGCACCTTTGGAAACTATAACTCTTTCACGCCTCCAAAGTGCTATGTAAAACCCTGAAGTAGTCAGTTATATAACAAGAATGTCGTTGAGCATTTTTCCAGTTAAATTTTCAGTGTTTTACCTAACCCTCCAATCCCTTGCTATTCAAGGTGAGGCCCATGAGTTAGCATTATGTTAGAAATGCAGACTCTATGGCCCACCCCAGAATAACTGAATCAGAAACTGCTGTCTAACTAGATCCTCAGGAGAACCTGTAGCTACATTCAAGTTTTAAAGCATTACCCAGTAAACGGCTTTTATCAATCTTGGGGTTAGAGACACTTCTTTCAAGGTTTTCCCTTTGTGGTCTTCGCCCCCCATGAATACTCTGCTCTCCCCAAACTAGACCCCGTTGGCTTCCAGGCCTTTGCTTCGCCAACCACCTTCCCCTCCATCTGTAAAGTTCTTTCCCCTCCTTTCTGCCTAAAAGCAGCATTCCTATTTCTCGAAGTCTCAGTCAAGCATCTCCTCTCCAAATGTGTTGCAGATCTCCCCACCCTGAAGGTTCTCCCCACTTCTAAATTTTATAGCACTTGTGTAGCTGCATATTTATCCAATGTCATGCTGTTCTTGTTTATTATTTAACCATTATTCCACCCATAACTTTCCAAGTACTTCTGCCTTGTCTCCCATCACACGCCTTTGTACATCTTATAGAGCTTTGTACATAATAAATTCAACAAACATTTGGTGTTTTGCTTTAATTTAGGTCTCTGATGGCAAACTGTATATAATACATAAAACCTATGAATCTAAGTCTTGAAACTAGTAAAAATTTTACAACATTTAAGCTTTGCTTGTATTAAAACTTACAATATGCTGAACAAAGAAGTTGTAAGATAACATGCTGTATAAACAGAATCGGGACTATACTAAATAACTAGAGAAAATAAATATCAAAAAATGAAAGCAATACAACATAATATCATGGATCAACTAAGAATGTAAGTAGAAGCATTTCATACCATTGTTACTAAGAACAACTAATCAAATAAAATCCCTTAGCTACCAACAGCTGCCATTGACCAAAATGCATTAGTGGCCAACTCCAGGCCTATGATGTGAAAATAAAAGCATATAAGGCTGTTTTTTTTCCAGGCAAAATGGAGGAGTAAGTAAACACTCTGCTTACCTCCTTTCATGAATGCATCAAAATTACAATTAAACTATAGAACAACCATCACTGAGAATTGCCTGAAGTCTAGTAGCTGGACCAAAGCCATACAACTATGGACATACAGAAGAAGCCACCTCGAAATTGATAGGAGGGGCGGAGATGTGGAATGTGTTGGTCCCACACCAGGCAGTGACCATTAAACACTGGGAGGAATTCACAGCACAGAGTTTCCTCCAAGAGGAGCAAAGGGTCCAAGCCCCCCACAAGACTCCCCAGCTCAGGGTTCCAAGGCCAGGAAGAGAAGTTCCCTTAACTTCCAGCTATGAAAACCAGTGAAGATCGTGGCTGAGTGAGATGAGGGTGGCTGCATTCCCGGGCACTCCTCTTAAAGGGCCCATGCGTGGACTTACTTGTTGACGGACTCACTTGTTGAGGGACTCACTCACTCTGAACTCCAGCACTGGGATAGCAGCTTGAAAGGCGCCAGGGACATATAGGGAGGAACTGAATTATCCGGCTTCAGGGCAAGATCAGGAGGGGCAACTTTCTTCCAGACGGAGAAGCTGGCAGAGCCACTGTTTCTTTGTTGGACCCTTCCCTCTCCTGTCGTACAGATGCAGGCCACCATATCTGAGTCTCTGTGGTGACAGAGCCAGGAGAGCACTTTCCAGGCTCTCAGCCTCACATGGAAAGGTGATGGCTCGAATAGTAGATGGCCATCAGCTGTGATTATGTTGCCATCAACTGTAACCAGTTAGCCATTAGCCACTACTATAATTGCAGTGGCTATGCTAGGGGGTTGGTTGTTGGCAGAGAAGCAGTAGGTAGATTGCAGATCGTGTGGATCCTGCTTCCTGTATCTTCAACCCAGCCACCAGTGAGAATATTGTGATATGAACCCCCCATCCATGGCTCCATTGGTGTTCCCTTTTGGCCTCACCATATCCTGTGTTCTTGTGTGAGGAGCGGGGCCAGAGTCCCTTCATGACAGTCTCCATCAATCTGGCTAACACCGTTCATTCACCCTAATTCCCTGAGACCCTGCCCCACTCAACTTTCAGGCACACCCAAGCTGCTTCCAGTATCTTTGCCATACAAAGAGCCCATCTTGGGTCATGCTGCGATCTTGCCTAAAATCTCATCTAAGGTTCACAAAACCCAAACAAGCAGCATCTGACTTCAGAGTGTGTCACACTTCTTGCTGTGCAGCCCTCAAGCCCAGCACTAGCCACAGCTGGTCTCAGTCCACGCCTGGGCCTCTTGAGGTACCTGCAAGCCCAGCACAGAAGGTGGCCATCTGTAGATTGCTTTGTGGCTCATGACAGATGTCCCCAGGCAGGGCACAGGCTGTGGCTGAACTTGGCTTGTGGCAGAGCCCCTCCCAGGAGACCCTGGAGACTGGCATGCCTGGAAGCCAGCTTCAGATAGAGCTGAAGCATCACCCAGCCACGTCCAAGGATGACACATCCAAAGGGTATATTAGGCAGTTACCAGAGCCCTGCTAAAGCAAATCCTGCTCTCTACAGAGATCTCCTCCACCAGTGTCCTCTCAATGAATCAGCCTGAGTGTCAATCCCTCCCGTTGACCCATTTATGTGCGAACAACAACCAAGGCTCAACTACAACAGGATGGCACACACAACCCACACATGGGACAGACCTGGAGCATGTGACTCTGGTGACCAAGAAGACTGTACCACTGGGCCCCACAGGACACCTACTATATTAGGCCACTCTACGAAAACCAGGAGGCACAGCAGCCCTACTTAATACATAGAAACAAACACAGTGAAGAAGCCTAAATGGGGAGACAAAGAAACATGTCCCAAATAAATAAACAGAACAAAGCTCCAGAAAAAGAACTAAGCAAAAGGGAGACAAGCAATCTACCAGACACAGAGTCCAAACACTGGTTATTAGGATGCTCAGTTACCTCAGGCCAGAACGTCAACAAAGAGATAAGAAACATAAAAACAGAGATAGAAAACATAAAAAACAACCAGTCAGAAAAAAATGAATACAATAATAAAAATGAAGACTACATTAGAGGGAATCAGCAGTATACTAGATGAAGCAGAGGACTGAATCAATGATTTAAAAGATAAGGTAGCAGAAAACAAACAGCAAAATGAAAAAAAGAATCCAAACAAAATGAGGGTAGTTTAAGGGGCCTCTGAGACAACATCAAGCATAAACACATTTGCGTAATAGGGGTACCAGAAGGAGAAGAGACAGAACAAGGAATTGAAAACCTATTTAAAGAAATAATGATGGAAAACTTCCCTAACCTGGGGAAGAAAATAGATATACAAGCCACAGAAGTGTAGAGTCCTAAACAAGATGGACCCAAACAGTCCCACACCAAGAAACATAATTAAAATGCCAAAGGTTAAAGACAGAGAAAACATCTTAAAAGCAGCAAGGGAAAAACAGTTCGTTACCTACTGGGACGCTCCCATAAGAATGTCAACTGATTCTCAACAGAAACTTTGCAGGCCAGAAGGGACTGGAGGGAAATATTCAAATGGTAAAAGCAAACACCTACAACCAAAATTACTCTACCCAGCAAAGCTATCATTTAGAATCAAATGACAGATAAAGAGCTTCCCAGACAAGAAAATGCTGAAGGGGTTCATCATCACCAAACCAGTATTATAAGGAATCTTAGAGGGACTTCTTTAAGATGAGGGAAAAAAGACCAAAAACATGAATAATAAAATGACAATAACTACATATCTATCAACAATTATTTTCAATGTACATAGATTAATGCTCCTATCAAAAACACAAGGTGGCTGAAAGGTTAAGAAAACAAAACCCTTACAAATGCTGCCTACAAGAGACTCATTTCAGATTCAAAGACTGAAAGTAAAGGGATGGTAAAAGTTATTTCATAAATATGGAAATGAAAAAAAAAATCTGGGATAGCAATACTGATATCAGATGACAAAATAGACTTTAAAATAAAGGCTATAATAGGAGACAAAGAAGGACCCAGTAATCCCACTTCTGGGTATTTATCTGAAGAAGACCAAACACTACTTTGAAGGGACATGAGCATCCATATGTTCATTGCAGCTTTATTTACAATAGCCAAGATGTGGAGGCAGCCTGGGTGTCCAGCAATGGATGAATGGATAAAAAGGAGGTGGTACATACATACAATGGAATATTGCTCGGCCATGGAAGGAAATGGGTTCTTGCCATCTATGGCGGCATGGATGGACCTGGAGGGTATTGTGCTGGATGGAGTATGTCAGACAGAGAAAGACAGATGCAATGTGATTTTGCAAATATGTGGAATCTAAAGAACAAAATAAACAAATGAAAAAAACAGAAACAAACTCATAGATACAGAGAACATTTTGATGGTTACCAGATGGGAGGGATTGGGATGGATGAAAAAGGGCAAGGGATTAAGAAGTACAAATTTGTTATTATACAGTAGTCATAGGGACGTAGGGTATAGCATAAGGAATATAGTCATTAATATTGTAATAGCTATGTGTGGTGTCGGATGAGTACTAGATTTATCAGGGTGATTGATGGGAGCAGGGTAAAAAATGTAAAGGGATTAAGAAGTACAAATTGGTTGTTACAAAATAATCACAGGATTGTAAACTAAAGCGTAGGGAATGTAGTCAATAATATGGTAATAACCGTGTGTAGTGCCAGGTGAGTGCTAGACTAGTCAGGGGGATCACTTCTTAAATTATATGTCTAGCCACTATGCTGTATGCCTGAAATTAATGTAAAATAATATTGACTGTCAATTTTAATTGAAAAATTAAAAAGTGGGGGTAGGAAAGCAGAATAAGACGTTCAAATTTCCAGGTATAAACCAAATAAGTCATGGGGATGTAACATACAGCATAGGGAATATAGTCAATAATATTGTAATAGCGTTGTATGGTATCAGATGGTTGCTGAACTTATCATGGTGATCACTCCTTTAGGTGTATAAATGTTGAATAACTGTGATGTACACCTGAAACTAATATAATATTGTATGTCAGCTATATTTTAATGAAAATATTTCAAACAAACAAAGAAAAAGCACGTAACTCTCCCGCATATAGGTTTTCTATCATGGTACAGGCAGTCCCAAAACTCATTACATACCACTTCTGCATGGAATAACCCCATACATTGCAGTAGGAAAATTCAGGGGTGGTTTTCTGCCCTTCATAAAGTCCATAAATAATACTGAGAATTAACAATGAGTCTTGTTGTAAGCCCCAGAAATACAAAAATGACTAAGACATGTCCTTTCCAACAAGTTGCTCACAGTCTTAGTGGGAGGAGATATAAACTGATCATTTTAACACAATGTGGAACATACAGCACTAGAGTACACACACAAAGGTATTATTGGAAGGGCTGCCTAACTCAACCTTCAGCAGTCAAGGAGGGCTTCTGGAGGTGGTGATACCTGAGCTGGGCTTTAGAGTTAGCAAGGAATTAGCCAAGTGAAAGATGAAGATTGATGTCACTTAGGAAGAAGTATGTAAGGAGACAGTAGAGGTAACTGATCTCGGGGTATGGGAGAGGAGTTCAGATAAGTCTGCAGAGTAAGAGGCAAGAAGTGATGAGGTTTCCTCCACAGAGGTGTTGATCTCTTGTTAGTTGATGAGCTTCTGTCCAAAAAACCTTGGAATTTACCCTAAAGACAAATGGAGAATGTCTAGCCTTGAAAGACCTCCTGCAGCTTCCAAGACCTAGGAATAATATGCAAAGTCAGAACAGCTTAGATTCTGTATGAACCACAACTTCATTCAATGCCATAGAACCCTTGTCCACATGGCTGTTTAGATACTGATTTAAACATTCCATGAATCTCTACAGATGAATATCGGAGAAAATGATCTCTGAGGTAAATCCATTCCAGCCAATATTCTATTTTCTAATTCCAAATTGCCAAGACCTATGGCATAGATCTGTCCTCCTGAAGGTATTAAACCATATCAGGTGACAAATATCAGTGTTAGCAAGGCATGGTAATAAGATGAAAAGGGCACTGAAAATGCCCTAGAATCAAAGGCTAGGAACCTGCTTCTTCTCACTCCTAGCTAACTTCTCTTTCCAGAAAACAACACTTTTTCTCTCATTATAGCTTATAATGTCAGGAAAATGTATTGTTTATTATGTCTTCATTCTTAGTATTTTAGCGTAAAATATTAAATAATTTTTTTATTTGCAACCAATCACTTCAGTTATTTGCTTTATACAAGGTGTGATCAAAAGATACAGTGAATGTTTAAATTTAAAAAAATCATTAGGGTAAAAGGCACATTGCCATCAATCCCTCTCAAAATACTCCTCCTTGCTTCAAACGTACTTATCCCATCATTTTTGCCACTTTCTGAAGCAGGTCTGGAAGTCCTCTTTTGCGAGTGTCTTTACTTCATCCTCCATCATGACAATGCTCCGTGTCACACATCATTTCTGGCACGGCAATTTCTGTCAAATAAAAACATTGCGGTGTGTCCTCATCCACCTTATTCACCGGATCTGGCACTGTGCAACTTCTGACTTTACCCCAAAGTCAAAATGGCTGTGAAAAGTAAACGTTTTGAATTGATTCAGAACACCGAGGCAGCCACGACAGTGCAACTAAAGATGTTCACGAAAGAGGACTTCCAGATCTGCTTCAGAAAGTGGCAAGAACGATGGGGTAAGTGTATTCGAAGTGAGGGGGAGTACTTTGAGGGGGATTAATGGCAATATATCTTTTACTGTAATAATTTTTTTATTTAAAACATTTACCGTATTTTCTGACCACACCTCGTAAACACACACACGCTCAGATTTTTATTTAATTTTGATAGGTGAGAAGCTGGTTGATTTGAATGTTGCCATTTTGCAAAATTTTGCCTCAGTTTAAAAAACAAATTGTTTAGACTAGATGCACAAAACCATTAACACAGAAAAATAACACCAGCAGGAAGTAATTCTGTTTGGCTCAGGCAGGTGTTATACTCAAGGTTATATATTAACTGGAATCATTCAATTGCCGGCCTTTTAAATATAAAATGCCTCCAACCTGAACTATGCACACTGGTGTCCTTAATGCCTCCTAATCTGGGCCAGACTGTTCAAAACGGGTGATGCTCTATTACCACGGCCTTTTCCTGCCAACTTCACCGTATTTGGATGCAGTCTCTCATTTTTCCATCTCATTTGTGCAGATATTGTTTTCCTACCAGTGACATCACTTGTTGGAGATGAGGCATGTGTCTATATTTACATTGCTTTTTGTCTTTTCAAGACCACAGAATTAAGTAGACACTAGGAAAAATAATACTGTGATAAAACTTAGAATTATGTTAAAGAGGTAAGTGTGATACTTAAAAAAAATTTTTTTTAAAGCAAGCAGTGTCATGGCAAAGTGAATGGGTCTTGGAGCCAGACTGCAAGGTGTGACTCTTGGTTTCCCCACCTACTAGCTAGATGATTTTGGATGGGTCATTTAATAGTTCAAGGTCTCGGTTACCCAATATGCAAAATGGGGATAATAATATTAGTTCCTATCTCCTAACGTGGTAGACAAGACTTTAAAAAATAATGTATATATAGTATTTAAATCAGAGAGTAACACATAGGAAGCTGTATGTGTAACTAGTATTGGTATTATCATAATCATTATTATAAGTCACCATAATTCATTAATCTCACTAATTCTCAGAAAGTAGTTTCATGGACTATCACAGGGCATTTCATATTCACATCCATACCCTCCCTTTTCAGCACTTCTTGGGGTGTTTGAAATACAACACAACAAAAACTCTCGGAAGACTGTGCTACAAAGATGAGTTAGCAGAAACGTATGTTGTGGCAGACGCTGTTGATTGAATGACCCCACTTCCAGCCTCTTCCCTAGGTCCTCTTCCAACGTGGACTGTCCACATGACACAGCACAGCAGGAAAAGGCTGCTTCCTTCTCATTCCTGCTGACATACATGATGGCAGGGCTGCAGGACACTTCCTTGGCCAGTGAAGGAAATTTCAAAAGAATCAGAGATGTCAGCATTAACATTGCTGAGCCCCTGAACCAGTTCCAGCAACAATCCGCCCACATAGTTTTCATCAGGTATGAAAATAAACCCCTTTACAATTAAGACATAGTATTCCTGTTTTGTAATACATGCAGCCAAAAGCATTCCTGACTCATACATGTACAGACTCTCTACATTGCTCATGAGGATACCAGAGAAATATCAGCGTGCAGCACTCCTACCCACTCCTCGCCACTGAGCCTTATTTCTCTTTCTAGGTAAAAGTATCCTTGGCGCCTTTGTGCTTCTAAACGTCCAGCCTTTCCCATCATAACTTGAATCCCAGAAATATCCAGAAAGCCCTTCATTCCAGGTCTTCCCCGTCCATCTTCTTGCTCTCGGGTACTGATCCCATTTTCAGCTGCTCTGCAGGCTTTTCATTTCTTACCTTCCAGAAAGCCACATTCTGAGTGACCAGTGGACCCGTTATTGGTGCGACTCATTATGCTTGACACAAACTTCACAAGATTTCTCTTCAACCCAGGAATGGGGCATGTATCTTCCCATCACTTGTCTTTCTCCACCATATCAGTTTTATTATCTTGGCTGGTTTTTCCAGTCCCCAACGATTTTCCAAAGGCCTTTCTGCCCAATCAGTCCTGAGCCCCTTCCTGCTCTCTATTGAAGTTGAACTACAGCTCTCTAGATAATACAATAAAACTGGTAAAAGCTACAATTTATGCACAGTGTTACCAAGGAGTGTATCCGATTGTCACTTTGTTATTGTTAGATAGTCAAATTGTTCACTGAAATAAATACATTATTAAACTACTTTTAAATTGTCTATGTACTTACGAGAGTACTTCTTCAGATCTAAAATTATTCAACCAGTCCAATATAAAAAACAAATTAAAAAACTGGAACTCTGACGAAGTGATTGATAAATTTTTCTTCATGAAATTAGTTCAATCTGGAAGCAAGACTTTGTCTGCCTAATATCATAAGAAAAATGCTAGTCATCTTGGCTAAACATTAGTGTCAGTAAATACCTACATAAATCTTTAAAAAAAAAAAAGAAAAGAAAAAGAAACTACATTCTTGCTGCCAGCAGAAAGATAAATTTTCCTGGCCTTTGAAAGTCAGGGGATTAACTACCATTTGGGGTGAGATGTTTTGAAAGATACAGAAACTGTCATATTTTCTGCTTCATGAACTAAACATAAACCTGGGAAGGCTGTTATGGGTGTGTCATAGCTGTCTGCTAACAGATGAGGCTTTTGAGTTTGTAAGCTGAAGGAACAGCAGAAACCATTCTGTGTTTAATAAGCCATATACCCTCCAGTACTGAGAGTAACCCTGATGAGGAGTTAAAATTTAGAAAAATAAAAACAGTTTGTCCAAGTCATAGTGATATAACATATGATTCTGTTATAACTGTGATATAGAAGTGATTATAGTTATGATATACTGTGATTATAGAGAAATAATATGTCACAGTTATGACATAACTGTGATTATAGAGAAATCACATAGCTTGTGAAGGAAGAAATTGAGAGAGATGTCATTTCCTTTACAATTCCCTATAATTTACAAATGGGAGGGATTGAGCTAATAAAGTATTCAAAGTATTCAAATTACTATTTGGTAATGATTTAGGCCACAGGGGACACAAAACAATATTTTGTTTTCTAGCAAAACATGTATATGTGAATTGAGGTGAATCAGAAACACTTCCCAGGTAAGAAAAACTTTAAATCATCATCTTAATAAAGATAAAAGTTATTTTCAGGCAATAGCTCAATAATATACCAAGAATGGAGCCATCACATACATAATTCTAACATAATATAATCCTCAAGACACATATTTCTGAAATAAAGAAGGAGACAGCCTGGGTGGGGATCTGGCTCTTGCTGTGTTACGTTGTGCATGCAACTTCACATCTCTGGGCCTTAGTATCCACATCTAAAACGAAATCTATAAAACTTGTGGGGTTGTTAAAATAAGTGAAATAAGTTGATATTTTCTTAGTGTTTAGAACAGTTCCAGACACATAATAAGTGATATATCAGTATAAATAAAAAATAATTCCAGCTGAGTAGACTACCAGATGGGACAAATTTAAATGAATCAGTGAGGGAAAGGAACTATGGAAGCCTCTAGTCTAATTTCTTATCTCATACAAAAATCCTCTAAAAAAAAACCACACAAAACCCTTGACAGTGTGAGGAAGGGGAAACTGTAGCCTTGTAATTCCCACCTTGAATTCTAAAGCTGAAGCAGTAATAAATATGTAAATCCAGCTCTGCTTCCATATGACGATCCATCACACTTTTTAAGGAACCATCTCTACCTTTTCTTCTTCAAGCTAAATCCTCTATGTCTTCATTCTTTAAGACGTTAAAGGGGCCCCAGCTCCTTCATCATCCTCAAAACCTGTCTCTACAGACACTGAGCTTGTCGGTTCCCCCAGTACAGTGGGGCAGGAAGTACCTGGACATGGTCTGAGGGGTGTAACTGACACTCTCCTTCTGCACCTGGAGTTCTATGAACTGAAGCTCAGGTTTCATCACTCTTTAGGGGCATCTGTGTCACCCTGTTGCATGACACGTAGATTTCAGTTAATAAAACTAGCCTCTTGATCTGCTGAAAAGCCAGAGCCCTCAGCTCCATCCATACGCTGACATTTTTAAGCCTAAACTCAAAAATGTATACTTATCTTTATTAATAAGTCCCACATGATTATTAATCGGGATAAATGTATGTGCAAATGGAATTTTAGCACACCAAATCAGATTTTAAATGTCCTAAAGGAAATTGGGGTTTTTTTTACAGAAATCTTATGACGAAAATTCTTTAAAGCAAATAACTACCCACCAATTGATTTTTTTATGTAGCTATCTATTAATGTATTATAGTTGCCTAAAGCAGGATACAAATATATTAAGCTTTGGATTATACCATATTATGTTATTACAGCAGATCTGCCTTCCTGTACTTTGATTAGGCTAATGCTAAAATTAGTTTATTTTCCCTGAATGTACTGAAACCGAAGATTCGCGTGCAGGAGAGAGAGGCAAGAGGCCACATATCCAAAAAACTATGCCCTGTCTAAAATATCCTTAAAGTGTACAAGCTTCTCACATGGCAAACCAAGTGTATATTCTTGGTTTAAAAGTTCCCTCTCATTCCTTTTATATGAACACAATAACATTATTGGAAAAAACCTTATAACTGACCCCTTCCTATTTATTTAGCTTCCATCTAATTTGATTCCACAGTTGAGAATGTTCTTCCAAGACTATCAGGTAAGGCTGTTACATAGGCAAAGTCTTCTGCAGGCTGACCTCAGTTTACCTCTCTTGCCTCATCTCTGATGACACTCCACCATTGTCACCCTGAGAGTTTCACCAGACCCGCCCACCTATACTCTCAGCTCTACCCATTTCTCTAAACTATTCCTAACAAAGGACGCAGTGGGTAAGTTCTCAAATCAATCCCTTGGCCAGATAACCAATACCTAGTGTGCCTGAGTGAACTGTGGGAACCAGAGCTGAGTGGTCCCTTTTTCTGACATTAACCCTACCCTACCATTGAGCACAACATGTGTGGTCTTCTAATCAGTTTCTCACTGAGCCTTCCTGTTCTGCCCTAAGTCCAGACACTGAACTGAGGCCCCAACAAATTTCCCAGCCTATTTCCTGATGCCTATTATTCAGTTACTAACTAGGATCCTGCCATGCCCCAGAAAGCTCTCTAACCACCATCACGCCACCTCCCATTAGACTTTTGGTATCAGCTGTCCAAGGATATCCCACCACATTGGAGATTGGACCCAAATTTACCCCGGGTCTTTGAAAATCACAATTTGAACTGCCAATACTAAAGAGGAACTTGAAGAAGAAATATGCAAACGCATGTATATAAAAAAGCCTCAACTTCTTTTTCTGAGGCATAAAAAGGGTCTCCAACACATGAAGATGCATGTCATGTTCCTGGGTGTGGCAAGGAGCCAAGGCAAGGGCTGAGAATCCAGTTGAACCCATTAAACCTTCAGCACACCAATCTTCTGGGGAGATTTTCTAATCAGCAAGTCTCGGGTGTGGAAGAATGATGCTTGAATTCATTCAGGCTTGAGATTTTGCTAAGTAGATATGAAAGAGGGACATGGGGACAAAAGAGTTAATAGTGTCAAAGAGAGATAAAATGATGGAACAGAAACTCTAAGTGGGCTGGGAAATGAACCGAATATGTGAAGTGGGTGACAGAGAAAGAAGATGTTTTCTTTCTCTGTCAGTAGAGGAATCAAGAGTCTGGAGACCCTAATGGGACAAAGGGGTGCTCTTTGCCAGAGGCTACGTGAAGAAAGCGAATGTCTAGATATAAAATTTCAGTGAAGACATTGGGCAGGGTACCAACTTGACGAAGAGGGGCTATGGTGGAAGCTGTTGGAGGGACATGCGTCAAAGCCCTGAGAATATCGTGTCACCCAGGAGATGACACAGCCTGAGAATTCACAGAAGGACTGAAGCCAGGCTTCCAAGTGGAACCTTTTTGAAAAGAATGGTGGGAGGATTGGCTCATTTAGGACAATAAATTAGACACTAGACAAGAAAGAGAAACCTGGACTGTCTTTAATTTTTCCATTTAAGATTGAGAGAGGGGAGGTAAGAGTTCTTGTTTTGAATCTTCTGGTTTACTCTACAGATACAAATTGAACTTCACCAAGAAAAGTTCTGACACGTGAATTCCTGGCAGTGAGAGTACCAGTCAGGCAGTCAGGTGATAGGGTACAACAGCATGAGATTTCAGAGATCTCTATTTGAACACTAAAGAAATAGAACGCATCCTACATGCATGGCAAGGAAATGAAATCAGGGGATAATAATTAAAAACTAAAATGGAAAAAAATACATTTGACGCATATTTATTACATTAGTTTAGAAAACCATTTACAAATCACTAAAGTTCTCGATACCTACAACCAAAAAGAAAATGGTGGAACAAAGGAAATGAGATGGCTTTTAGCTAGGACAGTGGCTAGGAACTACAGCAAAATTGTAGAATGTTATACAAAAGTGAATGTCATAGGAAAATTCCAATACTTGTAGCCGCCCGTGTACCACCCATCGTTTTCCTTGGAATGGCATTCCATTTCAATATATCAATCCAAGCAGAAGTTGTACTTGAAGCGCTCAAGTTCTAATAGCAAACCACACATAAAAATTCAAGCATATGATAGCAAAAGGTAAAGTTCTGTTTGCCCTGACAACTTTAATAAATAATTAATAATGAAATTAGAAGGCTAATTTCATTTTAAAATTTCCAACTTGTTCAGATGAAAGTCCACTATCAGAAAGCTGCAAACTAGATGACACTGCTTTAAGACCCCAGCACTTGATCCAAGGAACAACACCTTCCATAGTTTTGGTTAAAGTAAAATCTTCTCAACAAATAATCTGCAAGTATATTTCTCATTATTACGCATGCACTAAGTTTATCACAACTTGGAAAGAGACTATTTATTAGACTGGGGGAAAAAAGATTGAGCAAACTCTGGCCGATGCGTGGTTATTTAATTTCTACTACAAAGTAAAATTCTACTCGTCTTGCTCATTCATATCTCAGACCTCCTAACATTCCAAAGTTTTATACCATATGTAACATCCAGCTGAGAACAGAGGAGAAAAGTTACGGATTATCTGCTTCCTCCACTAAGGTCAAAACACTGTCATCATCAACTGATTACCCATGGAGGGTGGGAATCTTCACCAACAGTTCTGGTAGAATCAGGATTCTTGGCAGGAAGAATCTTAAACTTTTAACTGAACTTTCTTTGTGTGTGTGTGTGTGTTTCTATACCGGACCTCTGTTAAACTTGAGGATGGTTCTTTTTATTTTTATTCATCCTGCTTTCATATGTTGTACATAGAGATTGAGAGCTTTAACTGACACAACAAAAACTCTTAAAATTAATAATTATTTAATTGTTGGGGGCTCATGAACCTTAACAGGTAAATTAACTTTTGATATTGATGTTTGACATGAGTTTCAGTTTTACAGTTACAAGCAATAAATTATGCAAAACAATGAGGAAAAAAAGGAAACACATATACACACACAAAGAACTTTGGTTTTATTCTTTTAAATCCAAAAGGCACACAGATACTATCAATGAGTTTATTTATGAGCAGCCTGTAAGGCAATATTTTCTCACATTGAAATTTTGAGGTGAGAATGGGTACTTTTTGCTGTTAGCTTCAAAATTTGAGGAATAAAGTGGGGGTTGGGGAGGAATACAGACCAAGTGGGGATACATACGAGGTTGGACAATTAAGTTCGTGAACTCATCCTAGAAAAAGTGCTACATACCTCATTACTGAATATCACTACAGTCACCTTCAAAGTACTCCCCTTGGGAAGCTATGTGCCTAGTCCACCCTTCAAAGCAATTTTGGAACTCTTTTTCTGGAATGGCCGTCAGAGCTGTAATCATATTACCCCTGATGTCCTGAATGTCATCAAAATGTCTTCCTTTCAATATTTCTTTTATCTTCGAGTAAAGAAAGAAGTCATTGGGGGCCAGATCAGGTGAGTAGGGAGGGTGTTCCAATACAGTTATTTGTTTACTGGCTAAAAACTCCCTCACAGACAGTGCCTTGTGAGCTGGTGCGTTGTCGTGATGCAAGAGCTGTGAATTGTTGGTGAAAAGTTCAGGTCGTCTAACTTTTTCACACAGCCTTTTCAGCACTTCCAAATAGTAAACTTGGTTAACTGTTTGTCCTGTTGGTACAAATTCATAATGAATAATCCCTCTGATATCAAAAAAGGTTAGCAACATTGTTGCAACAAGTTCACGAACTTAATTGTCAGAGTGTATGTATTTGTTCTGTGTGTATATACACATATATGTGTGTATACATATATATACACACACATATATTAGAACAAAATAGACTAATGAAAGACTTGATGTCTGTATGTATGTGCTACAGAAAAACAAATCACACTTCACCACACTTCTCAGAAATTAATTCAATGTTTCTAAATTTTTTCTATAAAAGTTTATCCTCTCACTTTAAAATGAGAAAGCTGAGCATAAGCAAAACTGTATTTATTCTATATTTCATTCTTTGAAATAAACACAAAGGTACTTTCCCACTTGACACACTAATAGTTTAACCATCACAGACAAGGATTCTGTAATCTCTCTGTTTTACTATGGCAACTTAATCTCCCAGATTCGGTTAGGAACACTTGCTGACCAAAATTTTTATGAGCTATTCCTGGAATTATCAAAAAAAAGCATATCATCACACTGAGTAATTTTTCTTTTTGGAACATCAGGGTAAAATCTTGCAAAGATGTGAGTGAACAGCACTGTCACTTTGGAGATAAACTTAGCAAAGGTGAGTTGACCAGGAAAATATTTTTTCTCGCAAGATATGTAAGAAGAGATACAAAGCAAAAAGTATTCTTTGTTCTTTTCCTCCCTACAGTAACTATGTGAGAAGGTTTTATCTACCTGCATTCTTGATGGCAGCATAAATTTAAGATAAGCTGTACCCCTTACAGACAATCCACTTGTAGATACTTTGGCTCTGGCACTTCTATTCTTACAAGTTTTTGCTCTAAAAAGAAATCCTGCAAGTTCAGGGAAAACTTGTTACAAAATACTGCATGCATGGAAAGTGTGAATATGACTTGGCATTTAAAATTAGTCACTGCAGAAGAAGACAGATTATTAAAATGTGCCCTAAATATCCAGGGTTTTATTTCAGCAAAACAATTTTGAGATTCATGAGGAAATCAAAGTAGGTAATGATTAGAGTTTAAATCAAGAGAACGACTATAAAGCATTAGCCAAATGCTGGGGACCAAAAAAGAGAGATGACTAGATAATAACCAGCAAAACTACTACTCACAAACAAGTTTTCTACTTTTATGGAAGCTGCAAATATAGTATCATACTAATTCATTTTTTGATTAAAATGTCAGTTTCTCTACATGTCAGAGTAAAAATAATCAAATAGTTTTTCCTTTAAACAACTTATGCGTTGTCAAGAGAGTTATCAATTTATCCCTTTAGTTTTAGAACAAGATTAGATTTTCAACTCAAATGTGACTAGAAGAATCATAAAAATTGAGGCGAAAATTCTATTCACTTTGAAAATATATTCCTCCATGTTTGCCAGGCTCCCTACCTTACTTTTGTTCTTGCATCAACAAAGCATCTTAATCTTGTATGACCTCCTTCAACAAAACCAATGAAAATTACAAGTATCGATCAGCAAGAATTATTCTTTAGAAATGTGAAGTTTACTGTCAGTCTTAGCCAGAATGTGTGCTCCCCTGGACAAGTAGAAATCCAGGTTCTACTGGGTAGAATCATTCTTCTGCAACAGCACTTGCCCTTTTTTCCAGAACAAAGATCTTTTTGAGAGAAGTTGCTGAATAGAGAGGTTCAGGATAAAGCACAAATGCAAACTGTCTTTATAGAATGGACCTGCCTTTCTTTATGCTAGAAATAAACTAATCTTAGAATTTGAATGTAAGAATCAAAGAGGGTTTTTTCTTTCTTTTTCTTTTTTCTTTTCTTCTTTTTTTCAAATGTACTTTTAACCTGGATTTTGAAGGAAATATCACTGAAATAAGACCTCTGAATTTAACATATTGAACTAAGTAAAATCTGAAAAAATTACTTGTAGTACAATTTGTTTATATTTCCCGTTTATTACTTGCTCTTACTTTTCTACCTCCCTCTTTATAAATTTTCTACCCTTTTTTTTCCTTTATCCCCAGCCTTAGTTTGGGGATGTTTCCATGATTCAAACTTCATCCAATTTCTTTTCTCTCTCCACTTGGTATTTCATAGTAGGCTCATGTTTGTAGAGCACTATATACATTTTACAATAACTATCACATTTGATTCTCATAACCATCCTATGACATAGTCCTGAAAGGTACTATTACCTTCAATTCTACACCCACCTGAAATCACACACCTATTAAGCGATAATATAGAAACTCACAAGAATTTTCCAATTGCCTTTATGTCTTCCAAAGAGACCACACAGACAGAAACATCTGTCTTTTTTGTCAGTGTGGCCCCAGAAATTAGCATAGTCTATAGCACATAATTATACATATATGAGCAGTGGGATGAGTGCATTATATTGAATAAATAAATGTATGAAAGCTAGTTCTACTTCTTACATATGTATGAGGTCTCACACTTTTCAAACTGTTGTGTGTTTTTTTTAATGTAAACTCCCCTGATAAACACATCATTTTATGAAGTGAAAAGATCAACCGCTTTGGTCCCCCATTTTACTGGTGAAGAAATTATGGCTCAGAAAACCTGAAGAATTTACTCATAAATTATTAATAGTATTTCTAAGCTTGGAGACTGAAAAATATCAACCTGAGAAGAATTTCAAATTCCATCTGAACCTGTGGACTATTCTTCACCATAAGATTATAATTAGGAGAAGTGAGTTGGAGCTGTGAGTTATTTTCATTATTCTGCATAGTCCCAATAGTATGTATGTATGTATGTGAATCTGTTTATGTCACATATGCTAGGCTATTGGGATATGAAAAAGAAAGTTGTATGTATTTTTACTAACTATTGCCTCTAAGTAGTGTACTGCATTAAACTAAATCATTCAGCTTCTTCTCAATTTTAAAATACGTAATTAAAAGATCAAAACTTCCTAATATTTAAGCCAATAGTCCCCATGTCACTGTTCTGTATTGACACTCCTTTAAATAAAGCCATTCATGACCTGAAACATTCCTGACACATCACACATACCAGTATACGTTCATGCGCGTGTACAACACACACGGATTCCAGCACTATTCATGGTCCTCCGCCTTGCCTTTTGGCCCGCCAGATGGCCCAATGGTTCTGTTCAAACTGAACTCCAAGATTCCGCTTTCCTAATTACTGGAAGCCAGAAGGAGCTGTTTGTGGCAGCTGTTCCCCCACGGTCAATTGCAACACTCCATTGCTTGGGTCTAAGTTTCAACAGACTCATCGCGCGCTTCCTCTACCCACCTCGTTCATAGTCATACCGTTCTTGATTCATCTATGAAGAAATGGGAAAGGGGCAACAATCATTTAAAATATCATCATCAGAAGAAAATTATTTGAAAGAACAAGAATTATACCAAGTGAGACTTGTGACTCAGTTTTTTGGTCTCTGTAGATAGCAACTAGACTTGCAGAAGCATTTAGTGATCAAAATAAAGTGTATATTTCTTATTAGTCTTTCAATAATTTTAATAAAGAGAGTAGCAGATACAAGACCTCAATTAAGTGGCTGAGGGCTGGATGGAATTGGAGGGGAAAGAAAAAAGAAGGGAGGGAGGAAAGAAGGAAGAAAGGAAAGAAAGAAAACATAAGTCATTATTTCAAGGAACTTAACAAGTAACATTTCAGTGATGTGCTCTGTTCTCTCAGGTGGTGTGCTTCTGCTCCTGCTGATGATGACATGTCTAGGAAAGAAGAAAAAGGCATTGGCAGAAAAGGGAGCAGCCACAGATGATGACTAGATAAGGAGTTCTCTCTGCCCACCCTTGTGGAGGGGACAATTGGCACCATCAGTGGCTACTTCTGACCTGTCCTCAGTCACTATCAGCGACAGAGAAGACTTGGAAGTTCTACTGGACACAGTAATGAGAGGAATTGAGTCAGAGGTGATGGCAGTATTCCCAGGGTTGTTATGAACAATACAAATAGTATTCACAGTGTTGATCGTACTGGCACGAGCCCTTCTATTTTAATCTTACATTAGATTGGGGAGCCTTCAGAAATTTTTATAATCTTTGTGGGAGAAGGAGTTTGACCAGGAGTGCCCAAATTCTGCTGAATGTTTATGTACATCGTAGACTAGCCGCCCCCTCTTCAATTCGGCACCTTGATATTGTGGAAAGTTACAGTGAGATATTTAAATGATCTCGGTGGGATCAGTTGAGCCTTACAGATCGTTCCTCACTGGGAAAATAAACAGATTTTATAGCCACTGGGTTGGTACAGAGCCGTATCACCCAATATAGTAGCCACTCGCTATATGTGGCTGTTAACATTTACGTGAACTTAAATTAAATTGAAAATTTAGTTCTCAGTCATATTAGCCAGATTTCAAGTGATTATTAGCTACATGTGGCAAATGGCTATTATATTGAACAACACACATATAGGATATTTTCATTATCACAGAAAGGGCTATGGGACAGTACCTGAATGGCATATTCACGGTTACGTCCAGGGTGATGAGAATGAGAACACAGTCTTACCAGAGCTTTCCTTACAGAAGGATGACCTTAAGATTTCTAGAAAGATACCTGTGAGGACAGTTCCAGGAAAAAGAATCTTGAGTACCTCGCCTCACATGCTGGATTTTTAAGTAAGTTGACCCATTTCCTACAAAGTAAAATGAATACAGTGCAAAATATGGTCAAAGCACCAGAGCATGAAATCACCCTTGCAGTCCCAAGCCCCATTTTATCATGAGAAAGGTATGCCCAGATACTGGGGCAAAATGGGGTGCATAATTCAGCAAGGCCCTTATAGAAGCTACAAAAATCAGAAAATCGGTGATTTTCCAGAGAAACCCTGTATGAGTCTCTAATAAAGATTTTTGAAAGCTGGCTAAAACATACACACAAAATAAAGGCTGGCAAGTTTGAGGAAGGAAAACCATGGAATTCAACAGAGAGTTTATGAGCCTTTCTCTCGAAAGCAGCCATGTTCTTTTTCACATGGTATTGAGGATCCCAGCTGTTAGACAAGGTGAGAAACCTAACCACTTAAGCAGGACAAAGGAAAAAGGCTAGAAATATTACAAGAAACAGTATAAGGAAGAGGATTTGGTAAGTAACTGAAGTTGGAGAGTTTCTGGACCTACAATTTCTAGGGCTGACAGTTACAATAAGAACAGTTACCCTAGGACCCCACCAAGGTCAGAAGGCACAAGAGGCAGATGGGGTTTCAGGATTGTGCTGTGACAACTTGAGACGAGGTCCTCACATATTTCTTGTTGTTTAGTCAACAGTATTATGAATAACCTCGTTACTTTTTAACTTTCTCATAAAGGAAAAACACCTAATTACATATAATTACAGACTTAAAATTTTTATTTTAATGTTTTCATTGTAATATTTATTAGTCAGCTTCTTTTAACCTATTGTACTGGAAAATGAGTGGCCAATAGTATAACCTAAAATTAATGTGTACACAGATCATGGTGTGCCTCAGTGATGCTGGTTTATATTGTTGCCCAAAATTAATTATTAATAGAGTCCCCTTTCATTCACAAAAGTCCTGGTTTGGACAATAAATACATGGTTACCTACCCTTAATCCTTTTCTCTAAATGTGTTTCAAAATGCCAAGGGCAAAATGTGTTGTTTTTCAGAGGCTGGTGATTTTAGTGCCCCTTTCCATCCCAGCAAATGCCACCTTGAAAAGACATTACTTCACCAACTTGGCATTGTTGACCATTTTCAAAACTATTTTATTTTGATGCCTTTTTTTAACTTCTTGGCACTTCTCAAACTCAATTTTAGTATCAGTTTTGCTTAGCACAGTCTTCTTCCCGTCCTTCATTCTACAAGATTTTATTCCTTAGGCTTTCTATTTTCTTACCTCTGTTGTCTAGTTTTCCACGTTTACTATAATGTGTGCCTCCTATTTGTGGTTCCGTTCTTCCCACATTCAATTTGTCTGTCATGTCCTAAATGACTATTTTTGAGTAAATAATAGCATTTCACAAACCACCACTGGTAGAATGTTCAATACCTGAAAATCTTTTTATTCTCCCTCAAATATGTTATATTGAAGTTTAGTCTGATAGGTTAAAATTTGTAATGCCTTTGAAACAATCTGAAAAGCAATGGTCAGCTGGTAAATGTTTACTACCAGCTTCAGGGGGTGGCCCATGAAGGGGGAACAACCTCAGTTGTAGTATTTGCTAATTTCCTTAATGTAAATACTCCTACCATTGGCCGAGTTCAAGCTACCAACATGACCTTAACCAATTTGTGAAAATAATAATTGGCTCTGATGAGCTAATGTGTGCCAGATCCAGCAGACTACTGCAAAAAACCCTTTGCAGAGATTAAGAAATTAAAGTTCTGAAAAACAAATCACATAATAAATAATTATTCTAATTATTTGAAGTTTATGTTTTATGATAAAAGGAAAATAAGCTTATATTGAAAAAATATATTAGAATAAGCTTATATATGAAGCTTATTAAATAATAAAATAAGCTTCTATTGACAACTAACTTATATATGAAAAAGGAATATCTCAGGTTCTATTTGTTAACTAAAAATTCAGGAGGGGTTATTTCTGGTACATAAAAGTGCCAGGTGAACAAACTCGCCTCTCTGTTCCCCCAAAGAATACTCTCAAATTCCGAAAACATTATTATGTGAGGTTCGAACTCCAGGCTCCATGACTGCCACACGAAAGCAAATCCTTGGGCCAGAAAACCTCCAGGAGCTAGAACTGAGCCTCGGGGCAAAAGTGAAAAAGTCAGACGTTATCATCTATGGAGCACTTTACCAGCTATAGAAAATCCTTTGGCCCTCAGCAAATTATAAGATTGCCTTTACTCTGTTCTGAGAGATTCCAGAAGACATAAAGATTACATTTGGGATCAGTGATTTTTTTTGTCTCAGATCTAAACATTATTTTTTATTCAAAGCCAATTTATAGCTTTGTTGAGTCCTAATGGCTTAATATACAACAGAACTAAAGTAGGTTAGGAGTCGAGAAAGCCCTTTGAGGAATAAATAGTTTAAGCAATACTCACATCCATTCAAATGCTTTAATCAAATGTAAGAGATTCTACACAGAAAGAAAGCATTAGCTAGAGACACCCAGTGAAGGGTGAAACAAATATTTTCTAAGGAACATTCTGTGTCCAACTCAATGTTACCTCTGAACTTGAAATATTGGGCCTGAGGGGGAAAAAACCTAAAGACTAAAGAAAGATGTACTGTCCTCCAAATTTATTAAGTGTCTTTGAACACATCAGCCATATATTTGATTGTAGATTTTTTAAAAACCCATAAGCTAAGCTTTACAGATAGTAGATTAAAAATAAAATAGCCTCTGCTTAGAGACATAAATTGATACATCATTTCTAGAAATAGCTCATATTTATTGTTAGACATTATAACAAAAGGTCCTCACAAATTATGTTGTTTAACTTATTAAGAATGCTATGAGGCAGATACTATGATCCACATTTTACAGATTAGGGAGCTGAGACTTGTGTCAGTTACTTATGCTAAGTCACACATGGAGAAAATGGCAGAATGTGAGTTGGAACCAAGCACAACCCAGAGCACCTACATTTAATCAAATCACTACCCTGTCCAAAACCTGAAAATCATTTTATATTCTTTTACCCACTTGTCCCATGGCTACAAACCCATCCCAAGGTAATATGCCATAGGCAGACACAAATGCAGCAATAAAAAAAAAAGGAAATGATGTAAATGTTCAAAAACTGATGAATATTAAATGATCTATTCATACAATATAGTACTTTCCAGTCAAAAAAACTATATTCATCAAGAATGTTTTATGAGATGAGAAACTTGTCACATAATATCAAGAAAAAAGCAGGTCATAAAACAGAATATAAAGCATTTCACTATGTAAAAGAATATGTGGATGGGAAAAAAGCTAAAAGAAAAACACAGCAGTATATTATCTCTCATTATTTCTGTGAATTAAAATCATATATATATATATATACATATATATATGTATATATATATATATATATTTTACTTTTCCTTCTGTATCTTTCTATTTTTTGTGTGTGTTTGGTTTTATTTTTGTGACGAAAAGATACCATTTTCAGGAGAACCATTTCTGAATTCAACAAAAGCGTATGTACAGCTCTCATTCCCATATCTCATAAAGGAAATGTTGGGACTAAGAAGGGTCAAAGAAAACTAACTAGAATAGTCAGGAGAATGGGAAATAAGCTAACATTATCAGATCTGGGAATTATTCAAAAAGTTCTGAAATACACAAACAGGGACTGTCACAGCTGACACAGTCTGGCTGAGAACAAAATGCGTAGGATTCCCAGCTAGGAACAGGACACAGGCCCAGGCCGGCTCCATGGTCTCTCCTCTCCCTCACAGCCAAGACCCTTGAAAGAGTTGCCTTCTGTCCGTCCCTCCACACCCCATCCCATCCCCATTTACTGGTTAACTCACCATAACCTGGTCTGTTCCCCCTAACTTCCTCCCCCAACTCCACGGAAATTGCTCTTACTACTGCCATCAATGTTCTCGTTGTTGTCCAACCTGGTGGTCACATTGAATCCTTTTCTTATATTAACGACCATTCAGCTACAATTGACTGACCCAACTGACTCCTTCCTTGAGCATCTTTCCTTGAATTCTGTGAGACACACTGTCGGTTGCCGCTCGGGCAGGCACGGCACGTTGCTCACACATGCAGGCCTACTGCCTTGCTAATGCAGTGCCAGCTGTGTTCCGGTGTGGGACAGCAAGAGGCTCAGCGGACTAGCCCTCTCCCCCAGCCCCAGGAGAGGAGCTATGTTGGCCTAAACCAATTGAGGCAATCCCATTCCCCTTTGCTGTAGTTGTTTTAGGCGTTGGTACTGGCAATGGGGCCTGAGGAGAAGTTCTTCCCATGTGCAATTCCTGTTTTTGAGCTCAGTTTTTGATATTTGATGCTGTGACAGCCTTTTTTGTGACCGCCAGACGAAAGCCAGGAGAATCACCAAAAGCTAATACAGAGAGAGCCTCAGCATGGAAGAAATACTCAACTAACCAACCCTGGAACTTCCTACCCCCAGGCTATTATATGAGATAATAAAAGCCTTTTGTGTAAGTCACTCTTAGCTGTTCAGTTCCCTGCAGCCAAAGATATCCTAATTGATGTTGATATTATAACTGTTGGTCTCCTTATTATTCCATTCGCTTTCTCTTTGTGCCTTTTCTTTTCCATTTGAATGATTTCAACTATGCATATTTATTTATAGTTTACAAAAATTGTAAGGAAAATCTATGATCCAGAACCTGTTTTGTTTTCTATGCACTGGGAATATGCCAATGAATAAGACCACTGAGGTCTCTGGATAAGAGAGGGGAAAGGCCGGGGAGGAGGGGTCGGTAGGGGAGGAGAGGGTTTGAGGTTGAGGAACTTCTCATGAGATCTCCTGCACAACGCATAGTGTGCAGATAACAATTCAGTATTGTCCATTTAAAAATATGTGAAGAGTATAGATCTCATTCATTGTTCTTACCACAGTGTAAAAGGGGGGCGGGGAGCAGGAGGAAACTTTTAGAAGTAATGAATCATTTATTACCTTGATTGTCGTGATGATTTCACAGGTATATGCATAGCTCCAAACTCATCAAATTATATACATTAAACATGTCCAGTTTGTTCTGTATATTAATTATATGTCAAGAAAGCTGTTTTTAAAAATACAAGAAAGAAAAAGTTCTCTTTTGTGAAATGTTCAAGTCTTTTGCCTCTTTTCCCATGAGATTATCTTTTTTATATTGATTCTAAGGAATTTTTTTATTCCAGACACTACTCCTCTTTTTCTGTTCTCTAAGTTTACATAGTATTGGATAGGTTTTTCTCTCTTTTTTAAGATTTTAATAAAATTTCTGGTAAAGTTACCTGGACCTGGAATGTTCTTTGTAGAAGGGCTTTTTATTTCTTTTATGTCAGTTTTGGTAGTTACGTTTTTCTAAGAATTCATCTATATTTTCAAATTATTAACTTAAAGCTTTCTGAAATATAAATTTAAGGCTAAAAATTCCCCTCTGTGTACAGCTTTGGTTGTACCCTCATGAGTTTTTATATGTAGTATATTTATTATTTAAGTGTGATTCTAAATATCTTCTAATTTCTGTTTATGATTTCTTCTTTGACCCATGGGTTATTTAGAACTTTCTTAATTTTCACATATATTGATTTTTTTTTCTAGTTACCTTTTTTTGTTAATGTATTATAACTTAATTATATTTGTGGTCAGAAAACATGCTCTATAAGATTTAAAAATTTAAATTTGTTTAGACTTCCATTATGACACAGGATATATCAATTTTTACAAACGACCCATCTGTTCTTAAAAAGAAATGCATTCTTCAGTTCTTGGATGTTCTATATGTGACCATTATATCAAATTTGTTAATACGTTGTTCAAAATTTTCTCTCCTGATTGATTTTGTTAACTAGTTCTGTTACTTACTGAAACAGATGTGTTAAAATCTCCCACTATGATGGTAGAGTTGTTTATTTCTCTTCATAGTTCTATCAATTTTTCTTTATATATTTTCAAACGGTATTATTAGGAGCATCCAAATTTAAAATTGGTGTGTCATTCAAGGAATTGAACATGTTAGCCTTATCTCTAGTGATAATTTTTTGCCTTACAGTCTATTTCTTTATAAATATAGCTTCATTAACTTTCTTTTGATGAGAATTTGCCTGATTTATCTTTTTCCATCCTTTAAATTCCAATCTTTATCATCTCCACTGTTGTTTAAATGATCCCACAATACTACTACTACTGTAATATTCTAATTATAGTTTTAGCTTCAAAAATAAGATTGTTCATGTCTCAAAAGAACCAGAACTGGTATTTCTGGAATTATGGTTTGTGGTTTTGAATATCATTGGTTTGCCATGGTAAACCCTATTCTTTCTCGAAAGACCAGTTCTTGTTTTTACTGAGCTCATGGGCTCTGCTGGAAAAACATGTATGTGTGGGTGGATGCCAGGGCAGGAAGAAGGAAGATGCGGCTAGGGGAGGTTGAGGGGGGTAAACAATGCTCAGTGTGGTGGATGCGGTAAATCCAAATGCCCAAAGAGCCAAACAGGTAATTTAGGCAATTACACCGGTGGGAGAGAACTGTCCCGACTACGGATCACTTGCCCTTCTAATTTGTTATTGATCCTTTCCCTATTGGAATGTTGCCAAGTATTTTTCAGGAAAAACCTAAATGTAGATTTGGATGGGAAAAATATTGAGTTTGAAACTTGGCGGCTGATTCATTTTTTTTATTATTATATTTAAGTCAAATTACATCTGTTACCTACATTTGCAAATCCTCAGCTCCACCGACAAATCCTAGAAGAGAATGCATTTAGGAGGAAGAAAACAACTGGAGAAAGACTTTCCCCATCCCTGCTAATCCTCCCAGTGGGCTAACCCACTGTCTTTATAAAGAGAAATTCCTCCTGAGCACCATAAGCCTAATTCATGGCCTTGTGCTCGAGAAATGGGATTGTGAGCCCCTTGGCCTGGTCAACTGCCAAAAGCAACATGATATGCTGATAGTCCCTAGGCATGGAAATGGGAAATGGTAGGAAGCAAGAGTGGGGCTCTCACATGAAGGGATACCAGGAACTTTCTACCAAAACAAAATTTATAACTTTGTCTGGGACCCCCTTGGCAGCCCTGTGACAACATCCAAATTTGAAATAATCTCACTAACTTCAAATCCACTTAGTCCAGTCTGAGAAAAAATACGGAAAAAAGAGAGAGGGAAAAGATAAGATGTTCCCTTGAAAAAATTTTATATGTATATATACTCAGGCATATGCACAATACAAAGTCTTTAATTCTTGTGCTCATTTGTTATTATTTCAAAATAACCAAATATTTGTGAAATGCCTCTAGGTTATCTCAACTGCCTCCAAGAAGAGGTGCTTCAATGACAGGCTGAACAATGTGTTTTTTACAAGCAACCTAAGTGTCCATCAATAGATGATTGGATAAAGAAGATGTGGTACATATATACAATGCAATATTATTCAGCCATAAAAAAGAATGAAATCTTACCATTTGCGACAATATGAATGGACCTAGAGGGTATTATGCTAAATGAAATAAGTCAGACAGAGAAAGACAAATACCATATGATCTCACTTATATGTCGTATTTAAAGAACAAAATAAACAAACAAAACCAAAAGAGACTCATAGCTACAGAGAACAATCTGATGGTTGCCAGATGGGAGGGAGGTTGGGAGGCTGGATGACAAAAGTAAAGGGATGAAGTGCAAATTGGTAGTTACAAAATAGTCATGGAGATGTGAAGTATAGCATAGGGAATATAGTCAATAATGTTGCAATAACTATGCATGATGCTAATGGGTATTAGACTAATTGGAGAATCACTTTGCAAATTACATAAATGTCTAACCATTATGCCATACACCTGAAACTAATATAAAATGATGTGAATGTCAACTCTAATTGAAAAATTAAAAAAAAAAAAAAACAGAAGGATTGAATCCCTACTACTTATAAATCACTACTAGCTGCTTTTATATGTGCTATCTTATGCAGTGCTCAAAACAAAACGGAAGTATTTTCATTTTATAGAGATAAAACTGAAGAACAAAGAAGATAAATGACTTGCCAAGGTCACAGATTTAATAAGTGTTAGTTGCCAGGATTCAAAACTAGGTCTCCTGTGTGGAAGTCCTATGTTTTGCACTCTATCCCACCTTCTTTGGCTGACAATCAGATGAGAATCTCAGCTCCAACAGCTTGATTCTCAGATAGCCAAGACTTCTGACAAAGTGTGGGAGCTAGGAGGTACCAATGTTCAGAACTCAAAACTGTGTGAAGTCACAAATGAGAAGCCAGACTCACAGTGTGTAGCAAAGACAGGACCACTGAAGGATTGCAAAGAAACACTGAAATCTGAGTTATAAAACCCTGTGATTTCTCACCTTCCCCACAGCCAAATTCCTCTTCTCTTCCCTCCACACACAGACCAGGTACCCACATTACTTCTTCAAACATAAAAGCCATTTTACCCCAAATTCAAAGAAACTGCTTTTCTATTTCCCTTTTTAAAATCTCTTTCCAGAACTCAATTACCTATTTAATTATTTTAGCTGATATTATTTCAACTTTAGATGATGTTATTTCAACTTTAGATGACATTATTATTTACTATCCACCTCTTTATATTTTTAATATATTAAGATGAGTAAGCCAATAAGTATTGCCTCGGATAAAGAAAATATTCTCCTTATAGATTACAACATGTTGAATAACAAAACAAAAAAAATTCTATCTGCTTTCATCATAGCGTTACTTAACAAAATTGTATTTATATCTCCTTTGAAACACTGAGCATATGAAGCAAATATCTGTAGCGTGCTATTCTGACACCTTTTTTGACTGGTAATTGCATTGAATTAGTTGTACAAGAAAACTGAGTGTTTGCCTTTGGATAAAAAAGATAAAGAAATAATGAACAGAGAATGGATAATTAAATTAATTCTCGTTCTCTTCAATATGCACAATATACAATTTCTCAGGGAATTGTGATAATAGAGATTTCACTGGAAAAGAGAATCCATACTTTATATGCCATCTCTCCAGTCAAGTCTCATATTGACCCTTCAGAGCAAAGCCTGTAATTGTTCATAAGCATTTTCATTATCAAAGGTTTATTTTATAAATAAAAAATTATATGTGCATAATCCATCTTTCAACATAGTGAGATTTAACTTATTCCCGAGTGTTGTTAGAGGTTTGGGTGATCCATTCTTAAATAAACAGCTACTCCCATCTCAATCTGATCTCAGGCCTACCTTGGTCACCACTGCTTTGTATCTCTGAAAATCATAAGGGTTGTCATAAAACATTTAACAGTAAGGACATTGTCTTATTTACCTCACTCAGTAGCTCCCACAATGCCTCAGAATGAATTATGGAAGGAAGGGAGAGAGATTTGAAAACTACAAATGCCTAGGTACTTGACCACAAAGGATATTAAGCTTTAAGTATAGATTTCCTCTACCAATGACTCAAACCTATCTTTGAAGAGTTCTCCCATTTCCATCAGGAAGACACTTGAGAAAACAGAATCATTTACATTTATCTGAGAATTTACTTAATAATTTTGTTATAAAGCTAGAAGCCTTCAAAAAATCCTTATCTTTTAGCCAACACATAGACATATATAGCATGTATTGAAATTCTTTGCAAAAGAAAACTATTTAGTTTTTCCAACTTGATTATGTTCTGACTGTCCCTTTTAAGAAGCAGTTATTGTCCTATGAGGGGGTCAACGATTATAAAAGGAATTATGTTTCTCTGATTTTTTTAAATAGAAAAACTCAGGAAGTGCTTTTATGCAGAACGTTTTTAAAATTTCTAGCAGTTTGTTTCACCCATAGTTCTAGGACCTTTGTCTAAAACCAGAACGCTATTAGCTTTTCTTGAAACATTTCACTGGGCATCACAACTTGTATGGAAATGGGCTCCCGCAACGGCCCACGTTATCCTCAGTGACACCTATAGTACAGAGTCCCATGATTCACAAACTGGCTCCAATGCATCGTGGTCAAATAATAAAGGCAGAAGAAGTAAAGGAGAAGTCTGACAGCATGCTGCTATTGGCTGAGGAGAATCAGGACATCCTGATTGTATTTCCCCCACTTCAGTGCAGAATCATCATAATCTGTAACTCACACCAACAGCTATTCCACAGAGTGCAATTCCAATTCTAAGGTCTCTTGTACAACACTATTTATGTTGATAAATACAATGGGTCTGTTTATCTCGTAGAAACTGGAAAGAGAAATAAAATGGTGATATGATAAAAGTTCAATCCATAGCAGATAATATTCTCTCTCTTTCCTGGAATGTTGAATCTTCTCGGTTACTTGTTCACAAATGTTTTGTCCCATAACTGAGGATCTCTTCAGCAGATCAAATAATCCTGCAGTTCCTCTTCCCTATTTGCCCAAACAGACAGGATTCAGTAGAATAAATGGATCATAAACGAGATACCAAATGAAAAACAGCAAGCAAATTAACAATTCATTTCCAGAAGAAAAAAAAAGAAAGGTTTTTAAAAAATGCTGACACTGATATTAAGATATACTAAAATAAATGAGCAACCTGTCCGAGAACCACAGGGTAGACTCTTACACACTATGTTAGTTTCCTATGACTGCATAACACATTACCACAAACGTGGTACTTAAAACAACAGTGCAATTTATTCTCTCGGTGCAGAGGCCAGATGTCCAAAATCAGTTTCACTAGGCTGGAATTAAGGTATTGGCAGGGCCACATGGCCCCCCAAAGGCTCTAGGGGAAAATCTTTTCCTTGACACTTCTAGCTTCTGGTGGCTGCAGATTTCTTAACTTGTGGCCACCTCACCCTAACCTCTGCCTGTGTGGTCCCATGGCCTCGTCCTCTTCTGTCTGTGTTCTAATCTCCCTCTGCCTCTCTCATAAGGACATTGGTGATGGCATTTAGGGCCCTCCAGGATAACCCAAAATAATCTCATCTCAAAATCCTTAACTCAGGGCAGCCGGTTAGCTCAGTTGGTTACAGTGTGGCACTCTTAGCAGCAGGGCTGCCAGTTCGATTCCCACGTGGGGCACCATGAGCTGCACCCTCCACAACTAGATTGAAACAACTACTTGACTTGGAGCTGATGGGTCCTGGAAAAAACGCATTTTGAAGAAAAAAAAAATCCTCAACTCAATCAACATCTTCAAAGATACTTTTTTAACAATTACAGGTTCCAGGAATTAGGATGGAGCTATCTTTGAGAGGGTGGGGTCAAGGGGGAGCATTTTTCAGCCTCACACAAACCAAGACCACAGTTCAAGAATTTAAACATAAGCAAAGAAAACACTAATAAGAAACCCGCAATTTTCACAAGCCTCACAGAATGTCCTTCTCATGCCATGACTGTGTACCGTAAGCTGTCTGGAGAGGCATGCTGAGCGTCTCAGTCACATTGGTGTTTACGGATTAATGGATTGGTCTCATGTAGGCAATCACGGATCCATTAGGAAGCTGAGTCCTCTACCATTTATCTAATAATAAAGACATTTGTAAGGGGAGGGGGTAATATTCTTACCTGACACTGAAGTATGTAAAACATGTTGATTTTCAAAGCATTTTAACTTCAAAGTTGCCTGGAGACCAACAGTTTTTTTGGTTTTTTGTTTTTTAATCGTTCACAGAATACTGTCACTGACAGTTACAAACAGGGAGGCAGAGTTTATTTCAAAAAAATGTCAGGTGAAGCTCTGGGAAAATATCTGGCCATCTTCTGGGTCGCTGGTGCTTAGCTTTCAACTGCTAATGTATGTAAATGAGCCCATCCAGGGGCCCAGCTGTTGTATGTTGTAATGTGCTGATGAAACTAAATTGGGATTCTAGAGAACGCAAATCAAATTGTAAGCAAAACTACTGAAATATACCAGCCTTCTTTTGAAGTATTATAGGCCAACCCAAGAAAAATGACTAATGGGTACTAATACACAGTCCTGACAGGAATCATAAGCTAGGAAGGAAGTTGCATGTACAATAATAATAAAGAATATTAAATCGCCACCAGGCCTTGCCAGAGACAAATGAAAATGGAACAGATTCTCACCACCAGTCACTTACTCCATCTGTGTGAAACTGTCTCAGGAATCAGCAGACAAAGAATGTTTTCACTCATATTCTCTTTCCACTAGAAAGAAGTGCTTTCTCAGGAATGTTTCCAAACTGGAAAGGGCAGATGAGGAAGGCCCATCTGAAAAGGAGGCCATGAGAGCCATTCTCCCAACCAGTTCATCATCCTTCTTCGGGCACCAGGGTGAGAAAACAAGCTGCCTTTATCAGCTGCTTGTAGAAAAAATTTTATACTTTCTACAGGATATCCATAGTTTCATGGCTTTTCATTTTTTCTCTTATAATGTCACTCTCATTCTTATGCAGTCATGTACCACATAATAAAATTTGGGTTAATAAAGGACTACATATTCCGTGGTGGTTCCATAAGATTATCATGGAGCTGAAAAATGTATATGGCCTAGTGACACAGCTGTCACGTAACATCACAGCCGTCATGACGCAGTGCAGTGACTCACGTGTTTGTGTAATGCTGGTGTAAACAAACCTACTGCGCGTCCAGTCATACAAAAATATAGCACATACAATATGTACAGTACATAATACTTGCTAATGATAATAAACAACTATGTTACTGGTTTATGTATTTATTATACTATACTACTTTTGCCATTAGAGTATACTCTTTTTACTGATAAAAAAATTTTGCCGTAAAACAGCATGCCAGCCCTAGCCTCATACATCTTATATTTATTATGTCTCTTAAATACATTATTTTCTGCTATGCTTGATTTAATCCCGTTTTATAAATTTAGGGTAGCCTAAGTGTACAATGTTTATAAAGTCTACAGTGGTGTACAGTTATGTCCTAGGCCTTCACATTCACTCAACACTCACTCACTGACTCACCCAGAGCAACTTCCAGATCTGCAAGTTCTATTCATGGTTCGTGCCCAATCTGCTGTACCAAATTTTACCTTGTGTACCTTATTTTTCCTCTACATTTTCTACTTTTAGATACACAAATCTTTATCATTGTGTTACAGCTGCCTACAGTATAGGCAGCAGGATAGTAACATGCTGTACAGTTTTGCAGCCCTGGAGCAATAGGCTGTACCACAGAGCCCAGGTGTGTAGTGGGCTATCCCATCCAGGTGTGTATAGGTGCGCGCTATGATGCTCATACAATGACAATATCACCTAATGATACATTTCTCAGCATGTATCCCTGTCATTAAGTGGCACTTGACTATATATATAAAATATGAAATGATTTTTAATTGCTCATGTAACTTAATATTATTTTCACTCCTAAGTGATTACTTTTCATCACAAGGTAATGTGGGAACTCTCTGGAAGTTTAAATCCAAGTCTCACTCATTAGTCACTAGTAAGACGTGAGTCCTGCCTGCCCGCTCTACCTCCTTACCATCAAATTGTAAGTGAAACCCAGCCTGAAGTTTCTGGCACATGATCCTTTCAGCCAGAGCCCCCACACCTCCCTACAAAGGGCAGGTAGCAAAACATTGGGAAAGTAAATAAGCGGTCCCTAATCTCAGATGGCAGCTTATTTCAGAGTGTTGGTCTAAGTGCCCTGTTTAGTCCTCCTTGCATTTATTGACCTATTAGGACAGCAATTCTCAATCCTAGCGGCACATCAGAAATATGTGGAAAATGTCTGTAAATGTAGTTGAAGTCCAGAACCCACCCCCAAACACTTGAATCGAATTGGTCTGAGGTGGGGCCCAGGCATCACTATTTTTTCTTAATTTCCTAAGTGATTCTAATGTGCAGACAGGTTTGAGAACCATTGTTCTGCCTGCCAGCTTCTGTTACTTCTTACCTTCCATGTCTTCAGAGACTGTTTTCTAAGCTTATCTACCCAGGCCCACCATATTTATGCACTTTTTTCATCTTTCTAGAATCTCTTAACCTTCATTTTGCAGCCTGACACTATGGCATTGCCTTGCTCTTCTCCAGATTTGATTCATTATCTGGCAAAACTATCAGTCTACTTGTTTTCCAGGTCCTGGCTTCCGCTGGCTTGACCAATGGAAAACCCACCAAGATGACAAAAGTACTTTAACAATAGCCTACCTACCCACCTGCCCTTTCCCTCTTTCACTTTAGCCCATCTCAAATCTGACAAGTCACATAATCTTTTTCTTTTGAAACTTCCTAACATTCAACACCATGGTCCACTTTTGGACCAAACGCCTTACCACGGCTATTCCCTTCCCTACCTAGGCATTCTCCTTCCTATCACTGGGCTTCTCAACTTCAGAACTACCACTACGCAAGACCAAATAATCCTTTGTTGTGGGAGACTGTGCCTGTACATTAATAGGATGTATAGCACCATCTCTGGTCTCTGCTCACCAGATGCCAGCAGCACCCTTCCCCCAACTTGTGACACCAAAATATGTCTCCAGACTTTGCCAAATGATCCCAAGGAGAGAGAAGAATTGCCACACACCCAACTCCACTGAGAACCACTGCTTTATCTGTTTGTCTAAGCTCCTAAATTATTTCAATGGAGTTGTTTCCTCTGCCATCTGGTATATATATACTTCCCAGTTTCAATTTCCACCCAAGTTTACAAACTGTTTCTCTGAGGCATCCTGTCCTTCCTGAGTCAGCAACATTTAGCTTTGATTCAACTTCCCAAATGAGGCCAAAGCAGCTAAGACAGATTCCCATGTCTGCCAGTCATATTTAACCCTCCTATTGCAGATGAACGACTATGATTTCTCCATTACATACCTTTGTCCCATAAATACTGGCCTTATGCTAAAGCTCTGTAAACACTAACTTGGTTTAAGAACAATGAGAGCACTAATAAACAGCACAAAGACCAGGACCTTTCTTAACAACAGAAATGCTAAATTGAAGAATGATCCAAGATGGCGGCATAGATAAACACTGTGCTAGCCTCATCCCATGAACACATCAAAATTACAACTAAATTATAGAACAGTTAATGTGGAGAACCATCTGAAGTCTAGATGAACAGAAGTTTTATGACTAAGGATATAAAGAAGAAGCCACCTTGAGGCATGACATGAAATGGGTTGGCCCCAAACCTCCATGTGGTGTGTGAAAATTCGGAGGAGTATCTCAGCCATAGAGGTTCCCCCCAGAGGACCGAGGGACCCCATCCCCACATGAGGCTCCCCAGCCAGGAGTACTGGTGCTAGGAAAAGAATTCCCCACAACATATAGCTGTGAAAATCAGGGGGATTCCAACCGTCTGGGTAGGACAGAAGGCTGCAGGGCACCCAGACATCCTCTTAAAGTGCCTGTGCACAGACTCGCTCATTCACAGGCACTCAGCCTGGGCTCCAGTGGAAGGACAGTGACTCCGGGAGCATTGGAGACATACAGGGGAAGACTGAGGTGTGTGGCTTCAGGCAACGGCTGAAAGGTAGTGGCCATTTTCCCTGGGTGAGGTCCTGTTCCCAGGCAGCCAGGAGGCTGTGTTGAGCCCTCCCCCATGCTCATGGCCAAATCTGTATCTGAATCGGTCTCCTGAGTTCTGCCCACTCCACCCTGGTGACTCACTGGGACCCCACCACACCCAATTCCTTACCACACAAGGCTTTATCAGTGGCAGAAAACCCAATCGGAATAGCAAAAGGAAAAAAAAAAAAAGACTATTTTAAGAGACCTCTGGGACAACATCAAGCATAATAACATTTGTATCATAAGGGTACTAGAGGGAGAAGGGAGAAAGCAAGGACTTGAGAACCTATTTGAAGAAATAATGACTGAAAACTTTCCTAATCTGGTGAAGGAAATAGACACACAAGCCCAGGAAGCACAGAGTCCCAAACGAGATGAACCCAAACAGGCCCACACCGAGACACATTATAATTAAAATAGCAAAGTTTAAAGACAAAGAAAAAATCCTAAAAGCAGCAAGAGAATGGCAACGAGTAACTTATAAGGGAGCTCCCATAAGATTGTCAGCTGACTTCTCAATAGAAACTTTGCAGGCCAGAAGGGACTGACACAACATATTCAATGTGATGAAAAGCAAGGACATACAAGCAAGGCTACTCTACCCAGCAAAGCAATCATTTAAAATTGAAGGACAGATAAAGAGCTTTTCAGACAAGAAAAAGCTAAAGGCGTTCATCACCACCAAACCAGTATTATAAGGAATGTTAGAGTTTCTTCTTTAAGATGGGGGGGAGATCAAAAATATAAATAAAATAGCAGTAACTGCATAACTATCAATAATTACTGTCAATATAATATATATGGATTAAATGCTCTGATCAAAAACACAGGGGGGCTGAATGGATAAAAAAACAAAACCCTTACACATGCTGCCTACAAGAGACTCATTTCAGATTGAAAGACACACACAGACTGAAAGCAAAGGGATGTGAAATCCCTTTATTTCATAAAAATGGAAAAAAAAATCTGGGGTAGCAATACTTATACCAGACAAAATAGACTTTAAAACAAAGGGTATAAAAAGAGACAAAGAAGGACCCAGTAATCCCGCTTCAGTATTTATCTGAAGACACCCAAAACACTACGTCAACGGGATGTGGGCATCCCTATGTTCATTGCAGCTTTATTTACAATGGCCAAGATGTGGAGGCAGCCTGGGTGTCGATCAATGGATGAATGGATAAAAAGGAGGTGGTACATATATACAAAGGTCTGACAATTAAGTTTGCAAACTTCTTGCAATAATGTTGCTAACTTTTGTTTCATATCAGAGGGATAATTCATTATGAATTTGTATCAACTGGACAAACAGTTAACCAAGTTTACTCTTTGGAAGTGTTGAAAAGACTGCGTGAAAAAGTTAGACGAAAACTACCTGAAATTTTTGCCAACAATTCATGGCTCTTGCATCACGACAATGCACCAGCTCACACGGCACTGTCTGTGAGGGAGTTTTTAGCCAGTAAACAAATAACCGTATTGGAACACCCTCCATATTCACCTGGATCCCAATGACTTCTTTCTTTACCTGAAGATAAAGGAAATATTAAATAATTCTTTACCCAAAGATAGAGACCTTTTGATGACATTCAGGACATCAAGGGTAATACGACAACAACTCTGATGGCCATTCCAGAAAAAGAGTTCCAAAATTGCTTTGAAGGGTGGACTAGGCACTGGTGTCGGTGAATAGCTTCCCATGGGGAGGACTTCTAAAGATGACCGTAGTGATATTCAGCAATGAGGTATGTAGCACTTTTTCTAGGATGAGTTCAAGAACTTTATTGTCTGACCTCATAGAATAGAATATTGCTCGGCCATGGAAGGAAATGGCTTCTTACCATCTGCAGTGGCATGGATAGACCTATAGGGTATTGTGCTGAGTGGAGTATGTCAGACAGATAAAGACAGATGTAATACGATCTCACTTATATGTGGAATCTAAAGATCAAAATAAACAAACAGCACAGAAACTCACTTATAGATACAAAGAACATTTTGATGGTTGCCAGATGGGAGGAGGGTTGAGGGGATGCGTGAAAAACAGGAAGGAATTAAGAAGTACAAATTGGTTGTTACAAAGCAGTCATGGGGATGTAGAGTATAGCATAAGGAATACAGTCAATAACATTGTAATAACTATGTATGGTGTCAGATGGGTACTAGATTTATAGGGGTGATAGGTGGGAGGGGGGTTAGGGGCAGGGTGGAAAAGGTGAAGGGATTAGGAAGTACAAATTGGTAGTTACAAAATAGTCATGGGGATGTAAGGTAAAACATAGAGAATGTCTTGGCATAGAATTAACCCCTGGTCGTTCACAGAATGTAAAAGGATTTATGAGATTCTACAAGAATAAGAAAAGATTTGTTGAAAGTCAAAAAGAAAGAGAGAGAGTTCTGTTTGGAACTGCCAGAAGTTTTGCCAGGGCAGTCTGAGAGAAAGAGCTGCTGAGACAGAGGGGTAAGAGAGATATTGGCACAACTTTGCCAGGGCAGAGTCTAATGGAGACAGCTGCACCGATGGGATTTTGTATTTTTCTAAGCAGGATTTAGTGTGCTTGTCAGTTTGCAGTGGGGCTGCCGTTACAATTATCTTCTCCTGGGAACTGTCCTGTTTCCATCTATGGTCGATGTCAGCTTGCAGGGGGTTGCTGTTATGACTGGGAACTGCTCTGTTCCTACCTATAATGGATGTAAGGTGCTTGTCAGCTTGCCGGTGCAGAGCTAGTGAGGGGATTCAGAGCCAAGTGGTTAATGTATAGCCTATTCCTGTTAGCTTACAAGCCCACTCCTGTTAACTCTTTATTTGTCTCATCAGGGAATATAATCAATGATATAGTAATAACTATGTAAAGTGCCAGGTGTATACTAGACTAGTCAAGGGGATCACTTCTCAAATTGTACAAATGTCTAACCACTATGCTGTACACCTGAAATTAACACAAAATCATATTGAATGTTAACTATAATTGAAAAATTTAAAACGTGGGGGAAAAGGTGAAGGGGAATAAGAAGTTCAAATTTCCAGGTACAAAATAAGTCACAGAGATGTAATATACAGCCTGGAGAATATAGCAATAATGTATGATAGCATAGTACTGTGTCAGATGGCTGCTGGACTTATGCTGATAATTTCTTTAGTTATATAAATGTTGAACAACTGTGGTGTGCACCTGAAACTGATGTAATGTATGTTAGCTATATTTCCTAATAAAAATCTGAAAAAAAAAAAGAAATGCTAAGTTGTTTTCTGACTCTAAACACACTTACCCTCCTGAACAATTACTCATCCCATCCTCTGACTTGTGGAATGGGAATTATAATGTTCTTGCAAGCCTTTTGAAATTCCAAATTATGGGGAACTTCATTTCAATTCAAACTGAATAACAACTCTTAATTATTTGAGCTAATGGAGAGGGATGAAACACCAAAAATAGAAACTTCATGTAACAGAAATTTAAGCACATACTGACACAAACACATATTCTCAAATTTCTAGAAATTAAAAGGTCACCAAAAGTTATGAAACTGATTTTGATGTATGACTCATAACTCATCCACATGAAGGAATGCTACTATGTTTGAGCATTAAGTTACGGATATCACACAACCAGAGGAGGGGTGACTTTCCATAGTTATTCATTATAATTGGAGGTGATTTCAATGTCAACAGTTTTTTGATAGGTTTATATAAGAATTTTTATTCTTTGTATAATTTTCTATATTTCTTATGCTATCTTCATTAAACTCATATTATTTTTTATTGTGATACAATACACATAACATACAATTTACCATTTTAACCATTTTCAACTGTATAGTTCTGTGACATTAAGTGCATTCACATGGTTCTGCAGCCATCACCACCAACCATTTCCAGAACTTTTTCATCTTCTCCAACATCAACAATTTTTAGTAGATATTCCCTCCCTACTGCTACTAATAATCTGTTATGTATTATTTTAAACTAATTTCCTATAGCTCTCATTGAAATGCATGATTGAAGGACAGCATTTATATAGGTTTGTGAATTCAACTTTCAGTATGTAAGTGAGAATTCTTCTCTTTTCATAGTTATGCTTCCTACATTCCCACTATTCAATGCCTAAATAACCCCATCCTTCCTTCATTTCCCAGCAGCCCAGTCAATAGCCCAGGGGAACTTACCGTGTGCAAACAGCTTCAGGTTGCGTTGACAAGTACATAGAGTACAGGTTGTTGACTAGACAAGTACGTTTTTGTATCTGCAAAATTAAAAAGTTATTTTTAACAAATATACTTCATTTTGCTCCCAAAGGTATTATGGACATGGGTTAAAGGTTATTAAACAAAAGCATGCTCATCCAGTTTTTTTTTTTTAATTTTTTCTTTAAAGTCTTTAGCTTTTAAACTAGACCATTTTTAGTTTAACAGATGCAAAGTGTTAACTACTAAGGAAGACAGAAGTTTCATAAAGCTTTATTAATAAAGTTTATTTTAGCTTCTTTTGGTCAAAGCTTCATTAATAAAGTTTATTTTAGCTGTACATATCTCAAAAAGACTGTGGAAACTTCTTTGGAATATAAAATACCACCCAACTATCACAAAACTCCAAACTTCAGGATTAAGAAAAACATTCTACATTGTTTTTTTGCATGAGCGCCACAGGCACTCCCATTTTTTGAGACACAAAGAATGAAGTAGATAGCCATGATAATCACTAAACATATCTCCAAGATCAATTTCCTTCACAGAACTGCTAACAATAATCCCCATAGAACTCTAGCCCTAGTTTTAAAACTTCCTTATAAGGAAAAGGCATGTTACAATTAAAGGAGTGAGTTTCCCATAGTTCCTCACTAAAGTGAAATTTTACCTTCAACCTTTAAGAGACAGTGAGTTCCTTCTCTCTGCTCTTTCTTAGTTAATGACCATTTATGCTTAATTTCCTATAGCTAAATAAAAGGTAAGTCACTGGTAGATTTATCAGTTATGTCTAGGTTCATAAAGTAGAGTGGGTTAAAGACAAATGTCAAAAAATTCAAGCCCTAAAGGCTCTTTTCATCAGTTAGATACAGAAACTAAAACAAAAGTAGTGATTTGCCTTACTTATCCTCAAATTGACTCAAACCTAGAACTAAACTGCATGATGATAATAACATAAAACTTTTTGGAGAATTCTTCTAAGACACTAGGAGAAGGACAATATACTTTACAGAGGGGAAATATAACAATATAATGAAGTTTCACTGTTGTGAAACCTTACCACAGTCAATTTGGCCTACTCTAATAAAAATACCATAGACTGAGAGGCTTAAACAACATTTATTCCTCACAGTTCCAGAAGCTGGAAAGTCCAAGATCAAAGAGCCAGCAGATTCTGTGACTGATGAGGGGCCACTTTGTGATTCATAGATGGCTGTCTTCTCCCTATGTCCACATGGCCAAAGAGATGAGCGATCTCTCTGGGGTTTCCTTTATAAGGGCACTAATCCCATTCTGGAGGGCTCCACCCTATGACCTAATCACCTCCCAAAAGCTATACCTCCAAATACCAGCCCCTTGGGGGGTTAAGATTTCAACATATGAACCTTGGGGGGGACACAAACGTTCAGTCTGTAGCATTGTTGTTTCTTGCTCACGTTTTCAAAGTATCACTCTCAGAGCTAGCAGGCAAAACTGACCTAACAGCTGTGTTCCTGACTTAAACTCAGGAGAGAACTTACACTTTGAAAATATGTGGTTTTGAGTAGAGAAAAGAAACCAACGTGACTACTATTATAAGGTCATAGCATCATTCCACAGATGATTTATTTTTTAAAAGTCCTTGCAACTGTCATTTTAAAAACCCACAACTCTCACCAGCAGAACACTTGGAACAGCATACTCCAGTATTTCAGAGAGGTCAAATTTCTTTTCTACAACTCTAAAGAAGCACCTCTTGAAATTTTCCAGTTAATATTTTCATAACCCTATAATAAATAGCCTCAGAGAAAAGCCTATAATATGGTTGTCAGTGAATTTGACTTCCATCATAAAATGGAAACGTTGTCAAGTGTTTTGGGCATTAAAGCAGTTGCCACCTAATAACTATTCAGAAAAAATACCCAATGCAGTTTAAGTCTCATCGTAATCTCTGTGACTTTCAAATAAGAAAAAAAAAACTTGAAAAAGAACCTACACATAGATACATGAAAAATACATAAAAACATTTTATTTATGAAAGTATAGTTATAATTTCTCAAAAATATGTATAAAGAAGGATTGATTCTTGGTAATGTCACAAAAGAAAGTAAAGGGCAAATTTTCAGTTAGTCTTTTCCCTAATACACAAAAAAAGAATAAAATAACATAAGTATTCATTTATTTATTCAACATGCTTCTATTGACGTCTATTATTTGTTAGATACTCTGTTAAGCTCTGAGGCAAATATAAAGAAATAACTACTTTTTTCTCCTTCCTCTGAATGGCCAAAAAGATGTCAAGGGTGAGTGAAGATTAAGACCACACCATAATGTAAAATCATACAACCCAAGTCACCAAGGAGTCTGAATTCCTAGTTTCATTTCCTTCATGTTCCTCTCGTTCTAACCTGTGATTTTTATTCAATACTTCCCAAAGAAGAAGAATAAAGGCTACAAGAAGATACTCTACTGCCCTTTTCTTCTGTATGCAAGAAATGAGGGCTTGCTCTTATCTTGGATTCTTCCCCTCATCCACCCAGAAAGTATTAGAATGGAGAAACATAATGAATTAATGAGACATAATTTGTAACTAACTTTGAAAATATTGTCAGTTACAAAAGAGAAGTTCAAAAACTAATTTTAGATTCTGTCATTAATTTGTTTCATCTTTATCACTTTGAAAAAATGGGGGGCAGGGGGGAAAGGAAGATTGGGGAGAGATCATTCTTAGTAGTTATTTGATGTATTTCTTCTTAAATTGTCAGGAAAAAGGTAGTGGTCATAAAACTCCAGAATGCCAAGTGTATAAGGCCCAACAATGCCAAGTTTTCTGTAATATTTGGTTGTTCCAGAAGTAAAGGCCCTTTAACTGGCCAGTTCACCATTTTACTCTCTACTATAGAAGGTAAAGGAAACATACTTGAAAGGAACGGGCTGGGCTGTATCTCAAATATATTAGGAGTTCAAATAATGACTGTTGGAAGCTGAAAGGATGAGTAAGTATTTCAGGGTTCTTGATGCATTATAACAGGTGCTCCATAAAGAACTTACTAAATAAATAATCGATTAGGTCTCTCTAAAGACTCCATAATTTGTCTCTTAAAGATGAGATATAGGGATTAACAGAAGAAAGAAGTTCCTCATTCAAACATGGTGCTCCCAATATTACTACAAACAAATCACATGTAAAGCTGCATGGCCTGAGAGGTTTGAAGGGAGAAGGTGAACGAAACCTCACCCCACCCCTGCAGCCAAGTGCTCTGCACAGGGCTTAAGGTACATAAACCGAACCCTACACATACCTGCCTAAGTGGCTTATAACTCCCTCCACCCATCAAGTGCCTCCCCAACAAGGCCCCAGGTTGTTTTTGCAAAATGGAACTCCCCGATTATTTGACACCTTGTTTAAAATTCTTCAGTAAACTCTAAAAATTAACATCTAAATCTTTATCTGGTATATGAGGCTCTGCCTGATCTGACTCTCACTGCCTCTTCAGTGGTTTTTTGTTTGTTTGTTTGGCTTTTTGTTTTTTTGTTGTTTTGGGGGATAATATTTTCCAATGAGAATCTGGTTCTTGCTGTCTCTGGTCTTTCCTCATGAAGCTGGCCTGTGCTTAGAAGGCCTCTCCCTTCCTCTTCTTCACCTTTAAGTCTGTTCTGCCATCTCCTCCTCTAGCAAGCCTAGGACATGAGTTAGGTATCCTCCTGTCTTACGCCTATGAATACTCAGACTACCTTAGCATAGTACTACCAAGTTATTTACTCACTATTCAGCTCCCTTACTAACTGTCCACACTTACTCCTTTCTGTGTCCCTACTGGCACATAGTAGGTTCTCACGAGATTTTGAATGAATGCATAAATACTGAATGGCGGTGTGTGGGAAAAAGTTGCAGCAGCCAAGTTAAGAGTTAATGGCCTAAATTGGCCCTGAACACCTCCTTTCTACTTAGCCCTATAGGTCACACTTAGGAGGTCTGTGAGTGGAAAAGAGGTGCATTCCAGCTCCAAAGGGTCATTGACCTTTAAACTTCTTATATGAGCAAAATAATGCAGAGATCTTAAGAGACCACCATTTCCTCTGAATTATCCATCACAAAACAAGCCCAGCATATGCCAGCAGAAGTTCTCAACCCACCACCACCACCACCACCACCAGAGTTCTTAACCGCAGAAGAGGTCAAACTCATCTCTGGGATTCTACAAGTTAAGAATATCTTTAATGTTTAGGGTTTTGTCTTGTAAATTCCTGTAAATGTATCATTCTTTCCATAAAAGGAAACAGATCTTTGTAAATTACTTACCAGTTAAGTGACTTATAGTCCTGTGCTGCATGAGGACATTTCAGTCAGGGACGTGTGGACCAAATTACGTAACAGCGGGTCCCGTAAGATTATAATGGAGCTGAAAAATTCCCATTGCCTAGTGCTGTCGGAGCTGTAATAATGTAATGTCGTAAAGTAAACAAATTACTCACGTATTTGTGCTGGTGTCAACAAACTTACTGCACTGCCAATCGTATCAAAAGTATAGCACATAGGATTAAGGACAATACATAATACTTGATAATAACAATAAACAATTATGTTACTGGTTTATGTATTTACTACACTATATCTTTATTGTTAGAGTGTCCTCTTCCTACTTACAAAAAAAATGTTTGCTGTAAAACAGCATTTAGTATCACACCAGTAACAGCCTCATACAATTAATTTTTAATCAACTCTCTCAATGGCATCATTTCTCTTATGCTTGATTTAACCTCCTGTTGTTTTATAAATTTAGTAAACCTAAATATAGTGTTTATAAAGTCTACAGTAGTATACAGTCATGTCCTAGGCCTTCACACTCACTCAACACTCACTGACTCTCCCAGAGCAACTGCCAGGTCCGTTCAATGGTACACCCTATATGTGTACCATTTTGTATCTTTTAGACCACCTTTTTACTGTACCTATTCTATGTTTTGATATGTTTACATACGCAAATACCGTTGTGTTATAATTGCCTACAGTATTCACTACAGTAACATGCTATACAGTTTTGTAGCCCTGAAGCAATAGGCGATACCAGATAGCCAAGGTGTGTAATGGGCTATCCCATCTAGGTTTGTATAAGTGCACTCTGATGTTTGCACAATAACAAAATCACCTAATGACACATTTTGCAGAACGTATCCCAATCATTAAGGGACACATGACTGTAATTTCCCATCTCACATATACACATCTCAATTAGTCTGAAATTCCAGAAAGGTGCCCCATATTTATCCTATAGCTTCCCATCTAACTCTCCATGATGTACCTCATTAAGAAGCATGGGATCCGTATGGCTCCTCTTCATATACTATATTCCTAAAAACCAAGTGTTGGCCATAATTAATGAAAAAAAATCCTAGAATAGAAATGGAAGGAGGACCTTCAGAAATATCAAGGGTGGGGTATTGTCCTCAATATTAAAACTACATAAAACTTCACACGTATATCTAAAATGATTCTCGAGTTATTTCATTCCACCATTATCCCCATCCTCGTGAGAGGTGCCAGTGAATTGTATTATTTCCATAACCCTGAAGGATAAAAAAATACCTCCAGGTGATTTCTCTTCACTTCATACAAAAAAAAAAAAGACTCAGATATATTTGCATATAAGTAAAAAGATATTCAAAACAGCACTCTTTAGAGTAGAAACAAAGAAATCTAGAAATTTAAATGCCCATCAAGAAAGAACTGGTAAGAAATGAAGTACATCTAGACAATGGCATATCATGCAGAACATCACGTAGCCATCAAATAAAAAGAGGTAGATATTGCTACGCTTTTATGAATGAGCAGGGGAGAAAAACTTTTTCCTCCTTCCCTTCTAGGTTCTTTGGCTGGTCTATAATTAAATTGACATAAAACAGATTAACAAGAGGAAAAAAGTTCTCTCTAATAGCTTTCTGCCTGGTACAGGTCCCCCATTTACATAATTTTAGGCAGTTAAGGGAGAGGTAAAAAAGTTCTTTTTGAGTCTGATGGGCCTTGATTGTTTTCAGTTCAACATAATCCACGTGCCAAAGTGACACATTCTGGAACAGTCTAAGCTGAACCCCATCACCTGCATTCCAAGGGTTCCAGGATATGTGGTTAAAAGAAGAAAGCAAGGCATGAAACAGGAATAATTTGTACTGAATAGAAAAAAGGAGAGTAAAATGTATATATATATATAATGTCCTGTAAAGATACACCTATGGTTGTTTACCCCTGGGAAAAGCAAGGGGTTACTGGAGAAGGGCGATTTACTTTTTATTACACTCTACTCTTGTACTGCTTTTTCACCATAAACTTTTCAAAGCTTAAATTATGTGTGGGTATTTATACTCATACACAAGCACACTTCCGAAACAAAAGCTATCTAGAGGAAGTCCAGGCAAAGCTGAAAGGAAGGGCGAAGCCTGGCTCACTCTTCCTGCCCGACTCAGGGCTTCCTGCGCCATAACCCAGCAGCCCCAGCTGGTGTCGACTGGCTTCACTTCTGTCTGGTTGACATTTCTGTCAGGGCAGGCTTGTGCTTACAAAAGGAAGGGTTATTAATGACTGGAGATGATTCAGGAAAGGGCTCCTATACCCAAAATGCAGATCCTCTCCCAACATTCTTGAGAGTTGTACCTTCATGAATTGTATTTTTAATTTAGGCTTATCTCATAGCTTCTATTTTCTTTTCCCTACAAACTTGAAGAGGTCATCTCTACCTACATTGCCCATGTTCAAATTAATTTGCATGTGCTGCAAAGACTGAAGTCAGAGCCAATGCTTATAAAAACTTGTCCTCCACATTGAGTACCAATTCACCTGGACAGGAGATGTTCTTGACAACAAACTCTGAGGAAACAGCCTGTTCACTGCTGGCCCAGCTGGCCAGTTACACAGTGAGTTCTTCTAATGGTACAACGTTCATCATTAGCCCCACAACAATTTGGGAAGTATTCTCAGTATTCTGAGAACCCTTTAAATGAAATCAGACCATTGTTCAAGCCAATTCATACCCAGGAGCCAAGAGGAGTAAGTAAAGGAGTGAATATTTTATTCTTTAGTGTTTAATAGAATACATAACAAGTCACATAATCAATGATTCATTACTTCACACACTGGAAGGAAAACAGTATCGAGTATTTCTGTTATACAACCGGTTAGGAACAGGAGAACAAAAATCTCTAGAGTATTTAGATGGTTGATGAAATTCATTTAAAGTTTGGGCATGTCTGAAAAGACTTCATCAGTGCCTTTTTTTAAATATAGAGAATTTTTTTTTCCCTTGGCTTTCTGTTTCATGAGAAAAACCTGATAATTGTATCATTAATTTTTTGCTTTCACCTTCTATTTTGAGAAAATGGCCCAATGATATGTAAGACATCTTCAATAATTTCATAATTCCAGATAGCTCTTGGGAATCTTACCTTGTTTAGCAGGTAAGAGTTTTTCAGATGCCTGGAAAATTTTAAATAACATAATTTACATCTTCAAAATTAACATCCATGATGAATGTTTTAAACTTTTATCATAAAATCTCACTAATGCTGTTTGTGTGGTCATAAATGGTCATCATTTGTATTCAACAGTAATAGCAAAATATGCCTGCCTAGAAAGTCACAAAGACAGTTGTGTAATAGTTTACATTACAATTAATGTCCACATACTTCAAAACACATTTCATAAAAAAACTTGGTTTGGGGGAAAAAAATCACACAAGGTATATAAGGTGACAAGAATTCTTGGTCAACTGGTCCATCTTCCTACCACACAAGATTATACTCTAATGTAGATATTCTGGTTGAATTTCTTCCAAGTTTCAAGGGCCCCAGTAGAAAATCTAAATCTTCAAACATTAACACTTCAAGATTTTTTTTTTTAATCCAAACTTGCGACAAAGAAAATTTAACTTCAACATAACTTGTTTCTGGCTCTAGGAATCCTTTTTTTCAGGTACTATAGCCACTAGAAACACAAGGGTATTTTATTTATTTCTCAAGAGAAGATTAGGTCATCTAAGTACCATTTTAAAATTAGCTATGGTAAGGGAAAAAGAAAAAGAAAAAAAAGTCCAAAGGATTTATTCTGGTAGATTTACAATAAAAATATTCGGTTTACTATTTAAAAAATTTAAGTCAACTGAGAAAAGCACTTACGATTTAGACTGAAAAAGAAATTCTTAAGGAATTCAACACCTCCTGTCAATACTTTCTAAATGCCTGCAGTATAATTTAGCATTTTTCATGTGGAATACAAAAATGTTTGAATATTAGATAGGATTTACTATAATTTAAAAAGTAAGAAATTATCAAAGCTTCACCTTACATGGCTTTAATGTAATAGTAACATTCCATAGAAAATTCCATAAAATATTGGAATATGTTATGAGCATTGCCAGTTGCCCATTTTGTTGTCTGAGAATTCACAGGTTATGCATTTCATCAGAGAATCAACAGGCCATATATATATATGTATCTGGTTTGAAAGAGAAGACAATAATTTTGGCTAGTATTATAAATTATCAGTTTGCTATCAATGCAAAAAGCCAAATAAGAAACACAAAAATAAAAACGGTACTAAAGGGGAGAAAAACTTTAAAGTCTCACACCTTCAAAGAATATTTTCCACAACATATAATTTGAAAAATTAGGATGAATGTGGTTCATATTCTACATGTATTAAAAAACAGACAACTTGTCAAACACTTGGTGCGAAAGCGTTGAACACAGTACCTGGTTTTTTAACCACTGTTAACAATTCTTTCAAATTAAATTTGTTATTAAAATCTAATGTCACTCAGTTGTATTTGTAAATCAAATGGTAATCGCAGCCACTAAATATGTAAATACATGCTAAACTGAGGTTAATGCAGTCATAATGATCTGAATAATGTATGATATTCTCCCATGTAACCTGAATGGTGTCTTTACAGGATTTATTCAAATGGACCCTCAATATCCCATCCAAGCTCATAGGTGACAACCATCAAACACTCCAGCCTACTTTGTAGACCACCAAGGGTCCTGTGGCTAAGCACACAGAGGGGAAGGGACCCAAAAGTGCCCACACCAAGTTATCTTACCTCAGTTATACTGTCTCCCCAATGTAGAATGAGTTTCCTAACCAGCCTTCACTTTGGCCTAAAAATATAACGTTTCCAGGTGTCCACTTCAAACATTAAAGGGGACAGTCATGGCTAGAAAAAGAGGTTGGTTTACTGTCTCCACCCATTAAATTTCCAGTCTTTCCGATAAATAGTAAGGGGAGTAAAATGTATATGCACAAAGCAGTGGAATACTTCAAGGCAAAGTTTTACAAGATAAAATTTATAATTTAAGTGACAGAGACAAAACTTTAGCAGTTTCCCATGACTCCTGGAGTGGTGCAGATTTAGCAAGGAAAATCAGAAACTCAGAGTCTTCCCATATGTCGGCGGTTTTGATCTGTCCCTCCCTCTAAGATGTTCTCAATTTATGTGATTTTTGTTGAGCAATCTAACAGAATACCATATGGGCGGAGAAATCTCTGTGATACTCACTGTTGGCCAGCGAGCGACATTCCTAAATCATTTCAGGCTTGAAACAGAGGTAAGTTCTGATGCATTATCTAGTCTGAGAACCCAGTCAACACAAAAGCAAACAGGACTTCCTGTATTTCTGCTGCTTCTACTTCCCTTACAATTACAATCTTTATATAAAGCTAACTTTACTTTTCTAAAACTGCAACTACAATAATAAAAGACCTCAAATCTTTCTCTTTCCCAACTAACAAAAAAAAAAAAGAAGAAAAACAGAGTGGATTAAAAATACAGGTACCTTGATTTAAGTAGACAGTTAATCAGCATATTAGTATACAACTAATATCCAAGCAAAAGTATGGAGCAAACTTAGTTTTATAATTAGTATTTTTTCCTAACCCAATTTTCCCAGACAAGGATATATTAAACTCATCAAAACATGTTCCTTTAGTATATACACCATCTAATGCAAGTTAGTGAGGGCAAATATAGGAAATTTTATAGCATTAGTAAATGAATTAAAAAACTAAATGATTCGTGTAAAATGCTTATATATGATATATACAGATTGGATCATATGAGTCTAAGAATAAAACTGTTCTGATTCTTAACATCTGTTATGGACATAGTAAGATACAGTACCAGATTCATTTTTAAAAAGAAGGGGAAATGGTGCTGATTTAAACACTGAAAACAGACTTACAAAATTTTTAGAAACACACTCCAGAGAAAGATGCTGAAACAAATGAAAAAAAGAGAAAGGTTTCTCCATCATCATAGAATATTCAAAAAAGCCTCACAGCATGGAAGATAAAGATTCATTTTCCTTCACTTATGGTGTAGATAGGATATGCAGTGGGAATTTATTCCATGTTAGAGAAAAGGTATAAGGCAACCAGGTCTCCTTCTGTTTCTGTTGCATTTACCTAAAACACCATTTTATTGCTCAGCTCACTTTTAAGTACTTGTCTTCATTTTTTAAATATTCCATTTTACAGCTATCTACAGATGGGCAGCCCTTGTTGCTTCTTTTTCTCTGCAGCCTGTCAATCAAACTGATTCCACCTTAACTTCAAATCATCTGCATGAAAGAAGTGGCATTTTCTGGTTTTCAGGTTTGCCCAGAAGTCAACATTGACTGGGCTTGGAGAAAATAAGTATTTTTAATAAGAGATCTTAAGTCTAAGTAATCAAAATCAAACATATTTTGCTCAACTAAATATATTTTTAACTTAGGGTTTAAAATCAAGAAAATAAAGTTCAAAAACTGGGGGGAAAAAACTAAACAAAAAACCCTACAGGGTAACTCTTTGGTTAGAATATATGAGTATCAGCAAGTTCTAAGTTTAGGACTCAAAACAGTTCAACAAACTGCCAGTTAAGAGTAGATATTAACAGTCTTTATAAAAATGCTTTGCATGTTTTTATGTACTACTGTTCTTATGTGCATGTACTCAGAAGGATGGTACAAACTTCCAACTTTCAAATAATAAATGATTATGTCTGTTCCTCCCTTCCCACCCCTCCTACCTTCCTTCCTCCCCCCACCCCCACCCCCAAATCTTAAGAGCTAAGGTTCTACTGCCATTCATCGCAAAAATACTTGGGCTTTCCTAACACCCCGACGTGCATTAATACCCAGCTCCATTTTTTCACTGCCTGGTGACTTCCCCGCAGTGCTGGGTGGCCTGGGCTGCCTTGCCCTTGTCAGCCGCAGCGTTCTTTCCTCGTGCCAACAAGGGCTGCCTTATCAACCAGTCCAACCGAAGGCTCCGGCAGTGAGCCAGAAAGGGTGGCCTCCTCAGCCCGGAGGGTAACTTTCTACAAGTTTAAGCCACAGGCAAAGACCTTTATTTCTACGTGGAGAAGATATGACCCTTCATTGTGCCAGCACTAGAGTCTTCTCCTACTTTCTACCTGTAACTTTTCAAAGCTTGATTCATTTATAGTCACTGAACTGCCTCCCTGGGATCCTAATTGCAGGTCCCGAGTCTTCCATTCAGCCTTCTAAAACTTGACCTTTACGAGGGCCAAAAGACTGATACCACTTTTTAAAACACTATTCTCGAATGAGTCATAAGGGCTGGAGAAGATTTCCAGGAATCTTCTCTACACTGGACAGGGTCCAATCGGGTTCCGAACAATTCAGTCCTTCCCAGGTACTTGGTGACTTTGTGGCCACACTGCCCCACTGGATCAGACCGAAGGGCTATCCGGGGGAGGGGTGTTTGCGGCAGGGGCCAGAGGAAGCACGGGGTGGAGGGGGGACAACTGGACTCTCGCGGCTAGTGGGGTCCAAAGAAGACGAAGAAGCCAAGAGGATCTGTGGCTCCGGGTTCTGACGTGGGGGACGAGGGGGTCTGGCCCAGCTCCTGGATGTGGGGAACAGAGGACAGGGAAGGCAAGGGCAGAGAGGGAAGATCTATAATCCTCTCCCGGGCGGGAAGGGAGGGAATGGGTGAGCTGGAGCTTCGAGGGATCTGGGGAGCTCACTCCCTGCAGAAGACGTACTCGGTGTAGCTGGTCCAGATCTTGTCCTCGCTCTGGTCGGTGCTGCTGGCGAAGGCGCAGGTGCCCGTGGAACTGCACGCCACCATGTGGAAGCCCGACTCGGACAGCTTGTCGAAAGCCTGCTCCAGGAAGTTGAACTTGAGGTAATAGCGCGACGTGTAGCGCTCCGGGGGCCGGTCGGGGTCTCGGCTCTCGTTCAGAGTGTCCCCGAACACCTCCTTGGCCAGCGACGTCTTGCCGCACACGGTGATGCGCGCCACTCGCCGGAACTTGGCGTCTGCCTGCGCGTCCCGCCCAATAGTGTAGGAGCCGCGGTAGCCGATGGTGATGTAGCCGGAGCGCCGGCTGCCGTCCAACGACTGAGACGGCGTGAGCAGCGGGCCCGCGGCGCCCCCGGACGGGCTGCGGCTAGCCAGTTCCAGCGTGGGCGACGGCACCCCGGCCGAGGCGCCCTCCTGCTGCTCCGGCTCCGTGTAGCCGAGCGACAGCAGCTCGTCGCCCATCGAGCCCTCCTTGTGCACCCCGCGCCGCGCGTGCGGCGGAGGCCCCGGGCCGGGCTGCTGGGGCGCCCCGAGGCGGCGCACAAGCTCGGGCAGCTCGAAGTATTCGGCCTCGCGCTGCAGCCGACTGCGCTCCGGGAAGTAGTCGGGCAGCACGAGCTGCAAGTCCCGTAGGTAATCCAGGATGTAGCGGAAGAGGAAGCCGTCTCGGTCCAGAAAGAAGCGGCCTTTGCTGTCCCGGGCCAGCTCCTGAGGCTGCTGCTGCGTGAACATGCGCCACAGCAGCGAGTCGGGCACCGACACCACGGTGCAGCGCCGGGTCACATACACCTGGCCGCCCACATTCAGCTCCACGATCTCGGGGAAGAGCGGCGGCTCTGCAGAGGACGACGAGGAACCGCTGCCGCCCCCGCCGCCCCCGTTGGGTAATCCACGGGTGCTGTCCGCCAGAGCCATGGCAAAGAGGTGGCCGGGCTGGGACAGTGACAGGGAGCGGAGCGGCGCGCAGGAGCTGCAGCCGCCTTTTCCCGACGCTCGCTCAGTCCTGTGCCCCGGCTGCCGCCGAGAGCCGCACGGAGCCGAGCGGTGCGAGCGCGCCGCCGTGCACCCCGGAGAGCCTCGGTGCGCTCCGCCCGCCTCGCCTGCGCGCTCCAGGCGAGTGCTGGGTCGCGGCCCCGGCGCCGCTTAAGTAGAGCCGACCGCTCGGGCGCCGCGGCGCGCAGGAGGCGTGGGCGGCTGCGGAGCCGCGCGCCCGGGGCGGGAGGGGGATGGAGGAGCGGGGAAGCGATTTGCATCTTCCGCGCTGACGCCGCGCCCGGCCGCTGGCTCCACCCAGGCTCGCGCGCGCCCAGGCGGCCGGACTACCTGCCCGCCCTCTCCCGTCCTGGCCCCGCGCTTCGGCCCCTTCCCGCTCCTGCCCAACTTTTTCCCTCTTCCGAAGTGGACAGAGCGTGGGACAGGCCGCTTCGGAAGGGGAGGCTTCTTTGGAGGGATAGTCATTGCACCCCGTTCCCCTCCCAACTCCACCGGGCGCCTGGAAGGAGGACGTAAACTTCCTGGCCGCGCCCGAGGAGTGGAAGTGGGTGGCCGCCTCCGGCACCGGCGGCCTGCAGAGCTGGCCGCTTTCAGCTCTAGCGCTGTGGCGCTGCCCCAGTCGGCTGTCGTGTTGCTGATGGTTCTCGAGATAGACAAAACATCTGGAGACACGACGGGGTCACCCCACCACAGAGGCAGCCATATTTTGTTCGTATAGAGGAGCAGCCATGAAAAACTCCTAGATACAAAAAGCTAACCTGGGTATCCGGCCGTAGGACACTTTCAGATAGTTTGTTTACTTCTGGGTGAAGAGGCAAACTCACTGGTTGGGAGACCTCAAAATTGGAGGAAATAAGCTGGAATGGCAGTGGGAGACTTGGGTGAGATAAAGGGGTGACTCCTGAAGGCGGCCCACTCGGCCCTCTCCTGCACCGCCTTCGAGGCCAGTCTGCAGTATGTACGTACTGATAGTATAGAGCATAGAGCGGCCTAAGGGAACCCTCCGTCTCCCAGTCCCTCTCAGCCCTTGGTGAATGGCGCCAAAAAACTCAGGAGAGTTTGCAGACCTAACGTAATTTGCAAAAACAACCTTTTAGCCCCTGCGTGTTTATTCTCCCAAAGTCCCAGGTGAGCCTGCTCTCCAGGTGAGCGTCTAATTTCATTCAGTGCTTCCCAGGTGGCTTGTAGTCTCAGGGCCTTTGTACCTTTGAAGGCCCTCTCTTTGATCGCATCTGGTCCTCTGACTCCTGCCCCCTCCACAGTGGCATTCACCCTGTCACTTTGTAGCCCAGAGGACTTCTCCTCCCCCAGGAAGCCTTCCCTGGCTTCCCTGGTAGATGGGGGTCTCCGGATTGCTCCCTCCCCATGCCCTGCCTAAAGCGCAACACATTCTGAAATTTTGTATTCGTGAGTGATTATCTGAAATCCGACTTTGGTAAATAAAATACAGGGCTCTTGAGTGCTGCAGAAATAGGACAGACGGGAGGGTAGTGAAGGATGTTAAGAAATCATCAGGTCAATGACTATTTGGTGTGCACCTGCTATGAGCCCATGCCAGATAGTAAAGAATGCCAGGTTGAATAAGCTCTAAGGCACTTTCAGTGTAACCAGGTAGGCAAAGGATCTGAAGTCTGAGCAGTTATCAGATCAGGTGGAAGTACAGAATGTCACTCAGGATAAATCAGGCCAGATCTTTGTTCCTAATAATAATGTTTACCCTTTTGTGTAACTACCCAGTGAGCTTTATAGTCTCCTCACGGATAAGTGTCATTTTTACTTTGAAATGTTTATGTCTGCTGAACAATTATTCATGTCAGTGTGCTAAAATAAGATCAAGCTCACTTAATTGCAACTACAGATTTTAATACTAAATATATTTGGCCATTGTTTTTTTTGTGTTTTCTTTGGGATAGATGATAGATGACACAAAAGTTCCAAGTTCCAATGCTGAATTTACGGGTGTGCTCCTATTTGTTATATCAGTGACACAGGCTTGACAAAACCACTCTCATTTCTATAAATCCAAGAAACGTCTTCGTCAGACCTTTCTGTACATATTTTTGTATCATTACTTTGCCCATTGTATCAGCAATTCCTGTCAGTCCTGACTTCAAAATACTTCCAGATTATTAACATGTTTCACCGCCTCTCTGCCACCACCCTGGACAAAGCCACCCATTATCTCTTGCCTGGATTATTGAACTGGTCTCCTAACTGCTTCCATCTTTGTCCTCTGTAGTCTTTTATCACCAGAACAAAAAGAGGGATCTTATAACCTGTCAGATCATGTCACCTCTGCTCAGTGCCCTTCCATGGCTTCCCACCTGATGAAAGAGTAAAAACCAAAGTCTTTTTCGTGGTCTACAAAACTCTACATGATCGAAACTGCCCCATTAGTACCTCTCAGACCCATCTCCTACCACTCTCCCAGGAACTCCCTGGTTTTAGCCACATTATCACCCTCTGTTTTCTCAGGGCCTTTGCACTTCCTGTTCCCTTTGCTAAAAGACTAATTTCCCCTGGTCCCTTTTATCTTCCTCAACTTGTTCCCTTCTCACATTCCTCAGGTCTCTGCAATAAGACCCTCCCTTCATCACCGAATTTAATATAGCACAGCCCCACCCAAGCAGCTTCCATTTGTTGATTTTATTGTTTACTGTTCTTTTCCCTGCTTTTGAATATAAACTCCAAGAGTTTAGAGATTTTGGTCTGTTTGATTCATTGCTACAGTAGTCCCCCCTCTCCGTGGTTTCACTTTCCATGGCTTCAGTTTGAAAACATTCAATGGAAAATTCCAGGATAAACAATATATAAGTGTTAAATTGTCTGCTGTTCTGAGTAGCTTTGTGATGAAAATCTCGAAACCTTCCCACTCCATCTCACCTGGAAGTGAATCATCCCTTTGTCCAGCGTTTTCACACTGTATTCAGTACCCACCTATTAGTCACTTAGCAGCTATCTCAGTTACCAGATGGACTGTTGAGGTATCACACTGCTTGCTTTCAAGTAACCCTTCTTTTACTTAATAATGGCCCCAAAGTGCAAGAGTACTGAAGCTGGCGATTCAGATATGCTGAAGAGAAGCCATAAAGTGCTTCCTTTAAGAGAAAAGATGAACAATAAGGCATTTTACCATCTCACATCATCACAAAAAGAAGGGTGAATACAGTACAATAAGATATTCTGAGAGAGAATACATTCACATAACTTATTACAGTATATTCTTATAATTGTTCTATTTTATTATTAGTTATTATTAATCTCTTACTGTGCCCAATTTATAAATTAAACTATCATAGGTATGTATATATAGGAAAAAATAGTACATATAGGGTTCAGTACTATCCATGGTTTCAGGCATCCACTGGGGGTCTTGGAACGTATCCCCAGTGGATAAAGGGGGGACTGCTGTACATAACCAATGCCTAGACTAGAACTGGCATATAATAGGCATTTGATAAATGTCTATCGCACACTTGTTTATTCCACCCATATTTATTAAGGTTCTACTATGTTCCAGGCAGCATGTTCAGAAATAATCTCTGTTCTTTAGGAGCTTACATTCTTGTGAGGGAGACAGATGGTAAATAGATAAATCCACTTTAGGTAGAAATAAATGTAATAAAACAAAATTGTGAAACGAGATAGAGTGAGTGTAGGGATACTACTTTACATTGACTGGGTGGGAAGGCCTTTCCACAAAGGTGACATTGAGCTGAATAATAAGAGATGGCCATGGGAATTTCTGGATGAAGAGCATTCCAAGCAGAGGGCAAAACAAGTTAAAGGAGGCTGGGTTAGAAATGAGCTGGGTACATCTCACAGAAGTTTATCCATTGTATCATCTGCTTCTACCCTGTGAATCTCCAAAGTCCCTTGAAGAGGCCAGTACCAGCTCACCTGAGAGAGACACTGCCTGCCTACACATAGCAGCATCCTACCTTCCCTCTTGACCACTTGGCACACGAGTAATATATTCACCCACCATAAGCTAGTCTACTGCAGGACGCCATTGGTATTTCCTTCTAGAAGTGTTGGCTGTGCTTCAGAGGCATAATCATGAATGAAACAGGTGATATGAGACTGGAAGAAGAATTTTCTGGTTAATTTTGTATGTTCTATTTCTTGCCTACTGGTTGCTGTCATGAAATTCAAGAGGAACTATAATTAGGGAACTTTAATGCTGGGAGGAGTGTTTATGGGGGAAGGGAGAACATAAAGCCTCAGTACGTTAAATATGCTGTCAGAGGGGAGGGGAGAATTTGGGAAACCACTAGCCCTGTGTCTACTTATCAATACAGTTTTTAGTGATGGATACATTGAATAGTCATTGTTTCTTTTCAAGTTGCTCATAGGTTCCTAAAAAAGAGACAGTGCTTTGTCTTTTTATTCTAACAGGTGGGGTGTTGGAAACATTTCCAGACCTACATTCTCATCAATCACATTAGTATCTCCTCCCCCACCTACTTACTACCTTCTCTTCCAGTCAGCTTCCCACCTCACCCCACCCCCAATGTACTTAGTAAATATTCTGCACACCAAAGATTTGACAAAGGAATGAGGAAGATTAAGAGAAACATAAAGTTAAAAGGGGAAGAAGAACTGGAGCGAAGTGAAGTGAGCGCCTCTGAGGAGTGAATGAATTTAATATATGTGAAAATGATCTGTAAACTGGAAAACACCATTCGAGTGTCGGAATCATGATTTTCCACCACCTATCATGATGCCTGACAAGTCTGCTCAATACTGAATGAATAAGTGAATAACAGAAACATTAAAATGAATAGTGTGAGGAAAGGGGAGAAGAGACAGGATCAGAAATTGTCCCAAATAAATGCTTAGTGCATTTATCATCCTCCCAAACTGTGTACATCTTTTCTATATGCAGGCTTTAAAAATCATTGATTTTTTTGCATTCAGAAGGAGAAAGGAATTGGTACAGAGATTAAATAACATTAAGTTTAAGTAAATCAGGAGACAAATGATCTTAATAAAGATTTGGTAAAAGGTGTGCCAATATTTAATCTTTAAAAAACAGAGAGAGAATGTTATATGAGGGATATTGCCAAAATATTAGGTCTAGAACATAAAGTCCCAATATCACTATTATACGAGTATGATTTTTATACCAAATAGAGCCAGAGAAACAAAGGTTAGTAATGTTGGAAATTTTTATGTCCATATTCTTATAAATAGTATTTAAAGCTTTTCCAGGAAATAAGTAACAATATAATAGCAAGCATTTACATAGTACTTACTATGTGACAGCCCTGTTAATAGAACTACACATGTATTAGCACATTTAACCCTCACAATAACTCTATGAGGTAGCTACTGTTATTTCCTGATTTTTAGAAGGTTAAATGAGTAAATAAGTCGTAGAGCTGGGATTTGAACCCTAGCAGTCTAACGTTAGAATCTGCACTTTTAAACACTGTATTTTATAGCGTCTCACCTCTGTAAGTGCTTTCATGTGTTAAGAAATATGTTCTATTATCTTCCCCATTTACAGATGAGAAACCCAAGCAAAGACAGGTTAGGTAACTTGACTGAGGTCACAACTATTTATCCCTGCTAAGGGAGGAAATGGTATTCTCATATTCACGTGCTTATACTCTGCAGTTTTAGTAACCAGACTCTCAAAGCAGTTACTGTGAAACAACTAGGACTTGGAAGGAGTTAAGTCTTTGACTGTTATCTCTGCCTCCTCTGGATGGCACAATCCTGCCTCAACGAAGACTATCCCAGGACACATTTGAGCCCACAGACAGGATGGATCCACTCCTGTGCACTCCTCGCCCGACTCAGTCCTAGCCACAGGAAGTATTATTTTGTTTCTAGCTCTCTAAAATACCATTATGGTTTGCAAAGCACTGGGTTTTGAGTATGTTTATTCAGTTTTATTCTGATCTTATTAATTCCAGACAAGAATAAAGCGAGACTGTGGAAACTGCTGAGATCTAGTTTCCTATATTCAAAAGCCATCAGTACCCACTGGTCTTTTGGGGCTTGTAAAAAGTGAGCAAATATATTCTACTTGTGGTTTCACATATCACACTGAGCACAAAAACAACTGGACCTCACCTGTGGGGGATTCTGGAATTTCTGACAAAAGCTAATTATTAACATCACTGATGTTTCCTAAGAATTCGAAGGCCTTGGTTTCAAATTGTGATAGTAAACTTAGAGGTGAACTACAAATGAGTTCTCACATTCTATTCTAGTGCTTCATTGTTTTGAGGACTTTCACATGTCAGGTTCACTTGATTATCACAACCATTTTGGGAAGTGTCATTCAACAGTGTCATAAGTGAAGAAAGAAGCTCAGAAAGGTCAGGTGACTTATGCTGCCTCTCAGATAGCATCAGCATTTTGTGACAACGTGGATGGATCTTGAGGAGATCATGCTAAGCGAAATAAGTCAGATGGAAAAAAATCAAGAATCACGATTTCACTCGTGTGTGGGCTATAAAACTGAAAGCAAGAAACGAACAAGACAAACAAAAACTCATAGACGCAGACAATAGTTTAGTGATTACCAGAGGGAAAGGGGGGAGGGAGGAAGGTAGAAAAGGGCAAAGGGGGTCAAAGGGTGACAGAAGGAGATCTGAGTTCAGATAGTGAGCACACAATGCAATATACAGATGATATATTAGAGAATTGTACACTTGAAACCTATATTTGTACACTTGTAACCAATGTCCCCCCAATAATTTTAATTTTTAAAAATTGAAAAAAAAAGATAATACGAGGAAATGAATCCCTACCTGGTCATGTGTTATAATCTCTAGGTCTGGCTGTGGATGGACACCAAGCCCAGGTATGTTCAAGTTGGAAAATTATAAAATGTCCCTGGCTCCAAATTAAACAAAGAATGCAAAGGGTGCCTCTCGGGTAGCTGGGGTGCCGTGCTGGGATGGAAATGAATGCTTCCTGACTCCTCATTCAATGCTCTTCGAGCTCATCAGAAACCCTACCAAATCTACTCAACTTAATGCCCCCAATGAAGATTGTCACTCAAAATGATCACCTTGGAGACTATATGCTTATTTTAGAGATGTCAGAATCACCATTTTTGGCATATCTGTTTAGGAAATTTTCTTCAGAGCCAGTTCACACAAGAACAGCATTCCATTACTTTATACTTATGCCAAATGTCGGATTGATCTCTTTTTACAAGGCTGTGAAACAGGGCACCTCACTGCAGGACAGCCCCACATGCCTGAGAATAAATTAGGACAAAGCCAGTTTTCATGAGTGTGAAACCAACGTGATGATTACCAGGTATTCACCTTTTGACATTGGGTTTTAAAGACCTCATCCCTGGAGTTCTCTAACATGCTGAATAGTATTGAGTTTAGGTTACGCAGAGAGAAGAAGGGCTGATTCAACTGCAGAGATTTTAATATGTGGTTCCAGAAAGTCTGCATATTTCACTGTGAGGTTTGGACAAGAAGCCAAGCCACTGGCTGGACTGTAATGGGCAACAATTATAAGATCATTTGTTTGATATAATTAAGGGGAGAAGAAAACCTTTCTTTCCCCAATATGCTTTCCAGTTCCTACGTAAATATACATGATATTTCACAGTAGGGAAATGGCCCCAAACTATGCTAAACTTTAAATGTATATTATTTAATATAATTTATTTTTAGAAAATACATTTCTTTCCCTACAATGAAGTATAGATGAGAAAATCATACACTTTGGAGTTGGATGAACCTATATCCTTTTTCTGGATTTGTTATTTAAAATCTAAGGTATTGGGCAAGGTTATTTAAAAATTCTGAACTTCAGCTCTTTCTCTGAAAATGGAACAAAAACACCTACCTCCTCCAACCCCTGTAAGATTAAATGAGATATAAAGCATGTAATTTCAGTGTCCGGCACATGATGGACACGTCATAAAAGTAACTTTCTCCCTCCACCTTCCCACTGCTGTTTCCATTGTACCTTTTTTTAAATTTAAGTATAGTTAGTACACAATATTATATTAGTTATATTAGTTTCAGGTGTACAATAAATATAGCAATTTGGCATTTTTTATGCCTTACAATGTGATCACCCAGCTAATTCTAGTAATCATCTGTTATTGTGCAAACTTATCATACTAGTATTGACTATATTCTCTTTCACCCTTTTCACCCATCCCCCCATTCCCTTACCCTTTGTCAACCATCCCCTTGGTCTCTGTTTTTACGAGTCTTTTTGTTTTGTTTTGTTTGTTCATTTGATTTTTTAGATTATACGTGTAAGTGAAACCATACAGTATTTTGTCTTTCTCTGACTTATTTCACTTAGCATAATATCCTAATACACATAGACACACACACACACACACACACACACACACACATCCTCTTTATTCATTTATGTATGGACACCTAGTTTGCTTCCATAGCTTGGCTATTGTAAATAATGCTGCAATGAACATAGGGGTGCAAATATCTTTTCACATTCTTTGGATAAATACCCAGAAGTGGAAATGCTGGGTCATATGGTAGAGCTATTTTTAGTTTTTTGAGGACTCTCCATACTGTTTTCCATAGTGGCTATACTTCTATAATCCAAACAGTTCCTTCTTTTAAGTGAGTTTACCTTGGTCTTCTACTACTTTTCTTATATTTTCTCTTGGATGACAACTCTTCAGTAGTATTAAAATGGACAAGGAAAGGGCTAGCCCGGTGGCTCATGTGGTTAGAGCTCCATGCTCCTAACTCCGAAGGCTGCCGGTTCGATTCCCACATGAGCCAGTGGGCTCTCAACCACAAGGTTGCCAGTTAAATTCCTCGAGGGATGGTGGGCTCCGCCCCCTGCAACTAAGACTGAACACGGCACCTTGAGCTGAGCTGCGTCCCAAATGGCTCAGTTGGTTGGAGCGCGTCCTCTCCACAAGGTTGCCAGTTCGACTCCCGCAAGGGATGGTGGGCTGTGCCCCCTGCAACTAGAAAACAGCAACTGGACCTGGAGCTGAGCTGTGCCCTCCACAACTAAGATTGAAAGGACAACAACTTGAAGCTGAACTAAGATTGAAAGGACAACTTGACTTGGAAAAAAAAAAAAAGTCCTGGAAGTACTGGAACACACTGTTCCCCAATAAAGTCCTTCTCCTTCTCCAATAAAATCTTAAAAAAAAAAAATGGACAAGGTAAGTCACATTTCATTTGTAGTTCCCCGTTCTCCACAGTAGTGTCATTTCTAACACAAATTTGCTCTCTGGTTGAAAGATTTAGTCAAAACTAGACAGCTTAGAACTCTGTTTCTCAGCTTATTTCTCATCCTAGACTTTGTTTTTTGGTTTCTTTGTTTTTGCTATTGAGGTATAGGAGTTCCTTTATCCTTTGGACATTAATTCCTTATTAGATGTATGGTTTGCAAATATTTTCTCCCATTCCCTGGGTTGCCTTTTCATTTTGTTATTTCCGTTGCTGTGCAGAAGCTTTTAGTTTGATATAATCCCACATGTCTGTTTTGGTTTTCAATGTCTAAATATCCATCAATGGAAAAATAAGGAAAATGTGGGTGGTGTAGACATACAATGGAATATTATTCAGCCTTTAAAAAGAAGGGAAATCATGCCAATTGGAAAATGGATGAGCCTGGAGGACATTGGGCTAAGTGAAATAAGCCAGACAGAAGGACAAGTATCACATAATCTCATTTATATGAGGAACATAAAACAATCAAACTCATGGAAGCTGAGCACAATAGTGGTGGCCAGGGGCTGGGGAAACGGGACGTAATAGTCAAAGGACATGATAGTTCAATTACACAAGATGAATAAGTCCTAGAGTGCAGCCTAGTACCTACAGTGCAGCCTAGTACCTATACTTAGCAATAACTAAAGTTTTGATAAAACGGTAGGTCTTGTGTTAATGGTTCCTATCACAAACGATAGGGAGAAGGAGAAGGAGAAGGAGGAGGAGAAGAAGGAGAAAAGAAAAACGTTATGTTGATAGGCAAAGCTCATTTCAAGGAGTATAAGCCAGGTTTCATGGAATCCGAAAAACAATATAATAGCAAGAATTGTCTTATTTTAGCCTAGAACAGAACAGCCTAAAGGGGAATACTACCAGGCAGCATGCCAGCTATATTCTTTCTGACACCAAAGGGCAACACTAGGACCGGCAGTTAGAACTTCTTAAAAGGAAAAGTCCAGGTATAGCTTAAGAAAAACCTTTCGAACAACTCTAGCCACCCATTGATAGGAAAAGCCACCTCACCCAGCACTGAGCTCCCACAGACCTGCCATAGGTATGTGGACCCATGGAAGACAGGTGACACAGAACGAATCCCTGATGTGTGTTAAGAAGCTGCACCAGGGGGTCTCTACTTCTTTTCTGTTTGTAAGATTCTATTCAGAGAACAATTTTCCTAACCTACTTCTTACACAAGAGTAGGTACTTTTTTATTCTAATCTTCTCTCTCATTTCCAGGGATCAAAATTCGATTTAACACCTCTAATATTAGAGAATTATAATCAATCAATAGTTAATATGTCTTATACACTCCCCAACGGCCAGGATATATGGCAAACAGTAGACCTCAGTAGACCTGTCTTAAATGTCTCAATACCCAGGAATTAGCAGATCTGAAAAAGTGGCATAGCTTTCTTCTGGCTCTTAAATCTTTGACGAAATGTAAGGGCAATACTCTTATTATTAACAAATGTTTCCAAATTGTTGTATTATCAGTTTTATTCACGTATTTAAATAAATCCAACTACACAAGTATAACAAGTGAACATTTACTAATAAATCTACTTTTATAAGTACATCACAGAGGAAGTAAAAACCTATTAAATAATACAGCACCCATCCACATAATTTAAATCATTTTATTGCACACATTTTTTTTTAATTTTATTGATTTCTCACCTGTTCATGCCACTAAAATCTTGTATTATTTAGCCCTTATACTGCATAAAAAATGGGAGCCATTATTATGCATTTGGCAAAACCCACAGAACTGTACAATGCAGAGTAAATTCAAAAGGTAAAATATGGACTTTAGTTAAAAATAATGTATACATATTGGTCCATCAATTGTGACAAATGTACCACACTAATGCAAGACATTAATATGCTGTTTCCCTGAAAATAAGACCTAGCCGGACAATCAGCTCTACTGCGTCTTTTGGAGCAAAAATTAATATAAGACTCAGTATTATATTATTATATTATATTATATTATTATATTATATTATATTATATTATATTATATTATATTATATTATATTATATTATATTATACTATATTAAAGACTCAGTCTTATATTATAGTAAACTAAGATTGGGTCTTATATTAATTTTTGCTCCGAAAGACGCATTAGAGCTGAAGGTCCGCCTAGGTCTTACTATCAGGAAAACACAGTAGCAGAAACTGTGGGGGTTGGACTAGTAAATGAACTCTCTGTACTATCTGTTCAATTTTTCTGTAAACCTAAAATTGCTCTAAAAAATGAAGTCTGTTAATTTTTAAAAAATTAAAGCAGTCAAACCTTCACCAGCCCTCTGATTATCTAGCCTTGGGCCATGCCCTAAAAGGGTCCACCATCCAGCATTCATAATTGTTTACAAATAGCTCACCTCTATAGAGATAGACATCAAGAAAGAAGAGAGAGAGAGAGAGAGAGAGAGAGAGAGAGAGAGAGAGAGAGAGAGAGAGAAAGAAAGAAAGAAAGAAAGAAAGAAAGAAAGAAAGAAAGAAAGAAAGAAAGAAAGAAAGAAAGAAAGAAAGAAAGAAAGAAAGATTTCATTTATCTCAGGAATTGTCCAAACGTGTGTCATTGTCACAATCTGGAAGTTTAACTTTATCCTACCCAATTTAATATAAGACCAGGTGTCCTTAGTATATTCTAAGGACAGTGGGAAAGTTGTTCCATGGATAAGAATTTTATATATATTTGGATTACCTGATCGCTTTTCCTGAAACAATCTCCATCATCCTTCTGACATTTCCAGCTACCTAACTAGAAGTTATATTGACCCATCCAAATATGCCCTAAGTATTCAGGGGTGCTGTCTCCATTCATTGAGTGCCTGTCATATATAGGGCACTGTGCTGTGTTCTGGGGTACAGCTGTATGTAAGGCAGAAAGAGCTACTATCAATAGAGAATGCAGACAGTAAACAGATTTTACAATAAATAAAAACGCTGTGTTTATCATATACATAACATGCACTCAACAAATATTGGTTAAATGAATGAATGAACTCAACTGATTAACAAAATAACCTGGACTCAGTCAAATTTTTCCTTTACACCACCTAGTTTACTACAAAAAAAATAATGTCATGGACAGAATAATGTATGCATAGTCAAACTGCTGAAACTGAATATCTTCAAAACATTGGTATAATCACTTATTTGATGTTGTAAGTTTCAAAAAAAAGCCCTGTTTATTTTATTTTTTTTATTTAAAAATAATCTTTTCCTCTAGTTAACAGCTTCTGTGGACCAAATGATTATTGGCAAATGCTCCATCAGAGCCCTTCAGGAAGGCTAAGTGTTAAGTTTTAAATGTGCTGAGCAAACCTTCAGGTGTTCAGTCAAGAGAAGCAGGGAGTGAACTCTGTCCTTTCCTCTGATCAGCAGGATAAGGCAGTAACAGTGCACCCTGTGCAGGAACATGAAAGGCCATGGGTTTGTGTGTTTTTTTCGTTTTTTCCCTCCAGCTATTTTCAGCTACTCAGGTGAAGCTAAGAGTTGGATTTATCTAGGGAGGGAGCTGATGGCGTAGGCAAGGGGGTGATTAAAATGATAGAATGAATACAAGCTGTGAAAGAGGGAAATAAGGATGTAAGTGGAGCCTTCTCAAAAATAGCACTTAAAGACATGGGATTATGCTCTGGTGTTTCTTTCTCCTCAAAGGAGGCGGTTAGGGAGTCAGTAGAGCATATAATGGGATTTCTAACCAAGAGGGGACCATGGGAAGATCACTGCCCACCTCTCGCCTTTACTATCCAGGCTCTTTCTAGCTTCTTTTAACATGACATATCTGAAGCCGGCAGCTGGGAGTCTGCCAGGAGAGCACAGCCCTTCCAGCTTCTCCTGGGTTCATCAATATTTCTTTCACTTAAATTCTCTTTTGACCTTCAAAAGTAACCTTTATTGGTGATTTGCACTCTTGCTTGTGTGAAAGAGTTTGAATTGCTGGATTTGATCATGATGTTATTTCTATCTATTTCTGTCTGGCAGAAAACGAATATCCTGCTTCCAAAGTTAGAAGAAAAAGCAGGTTCTCATTCCCATCATCAAGTGGGCCCTTACCAGGGAAACTAGACTGATAGGAACAGAATAAAAGCCAGTGTTGATTTTATGCCTGACTAACCTTTGATCCAATGAGAATGAAAAGGAGTAGCTCTCACCACTCCTGACTGGGGCATGTGCTGGTGGCCCAGAGGAGAAGGCAGGCAGCACCTGGCAACTCACCTGTCCCAGGAGTCTCACCTAACATGTTCACATCAATCTCTTTGGCCAAAACTTAGTTGAGTGGCCACATCAGGTGCTGTTCCATGATAAGGTCGATACATACGAGCAATCTACCTGGAGGACCAACAGGAAATAGGCAGCAAAGCCTCCGGCAGATTCAGCAACACATCCACCCAGACAGCGGAACATTTTTGTCCACTTATTGTCAAGGCGTGTTAAAGCCACCAAAGGGTCCTTACATCCATATTTGCCATTATACCCAAATGAAAGGTGATCCCATGTGTGGGGACAGAGCCAGGAGTGCAGTTTCCAGGCTCTCAGCCTCACGTGGAAAGGTGCTGGCTCAGGTAGTAAATGGACATCAACTGTGATTGGATGGCCATCAGCTGTGGCTAGTTGGCCGTCAGCTGTAACCAGTGAGCCATTGGCCACTAATATAACTGCCGTGGCTACGCTAGCAGAAAATGGGGGCTAGCAAGAAGATGGTAGCTGAGCTAGCAAGCGAGGATTGAAGTTAGCAGCTAGCAAGTGAAGTTGGTTGGCAGAGAAAAGTAGACAGCAGGTTGCAGATAGTGTGACTCCTGCTTCCTGTGTCTCCAACCCAGCCGCCAGAGAGAATATAGTGGTATGACTCCCCTATCTATGGCTCCGTGGGTGTTCCTTTTTGGCCTCACCATGTCCTCCATTCTTATGTGGGGAGCGGGAGCAGAGACCCCGCATGACATTCTGCATGACACCGTGAGCTATCACTGTACCATTTTCCTATTTACAGATCTGATTCGCTTCCTCCTCAGCAGCTCCACTTTACCCTAAACGTTAAGCCTGCACAAAATAGAGGCCATTTCATTTCATTTTTGTGTCTGAAACACATGAGTGTGCCCAATCAATAAGTGATTGAAGGAGTCAGTGAATGAACAAGTAAACCAGATGGGTGAATCCAAGGCAAGAAGTGAATAAATATGTTCCAAGCATCTAATTTGCCCAGTCAGCTTCTTTTAATTTTTAAATTATCCACTGTTTGTTGAGTGCATGTTATGAATATGATAAATTTGCTTAGCCTTTAATTATTTCCTGCCTTTTATGTCTTTATCCACTGGGGAGAGAAAATTTCAAAGTTTCAATATTTAGAATTGCTGAATTTAAAATCAGATGCCTAAGTGAAATATATAAATCTCTTCTCGAAAGGTCCCAGTGGATATAAATATGAAGGCGGTTTATGTCGTCTTCATCTTCAAAAATGTTTACTGTGCATTCACAAGCAGTGGGTGGGAGAAACGCTTCCAGGGAAGTTAAACAAACAGGAATCCCTATCTCTTGGCTGCTTACCATCTACATCAAACATTTATCAGAGAGACTATATACAGATTCCATATACTTTCCTCCTTTATAGCTGTACACTATACCAATAATACCTTTGGGTGATTAGTAATTAGTATTAGTAATATATAACTAATAACCTAGAATTTTGTATTTTTATTATCTCATATGTAAAATTGTTTAGATACTATAATATGTGACCTTTTGGGGGAGAAATCATGGACATATCAACTGTCTTTTAAATGCGATTACAACCCTGTAGCTTCTTTCTGATTAATAAGAATCATCAGCTAGCAGTATTGACAGTCTTTAGTTTTCTGAAATACTACAGACAGCAGATATAAATTTCACTTTCCACAGTGCTGAGTGTTTAGCCAACCACTTTCAAAATAGTGTAGGGTTACAATGAAGGGTAAAGACTCAAGGTAAAGTTATATTTTGTGTTTAAATAGTAGCCAGGACATAAAAAATACTAGGCTGGTTTTGCAGCCGCAAAACTGCGTCTGACTGTAGATCCAACTATGATGGAGGAAGAGTACCACCTAGTGGTCAAAAGCCTAAACTGCACCCACTAAGGGGCCGACTGGATGTCGCCCTGGGAGTTATTTCCGCCACATTTTAAAAACGCATTTCCGAACATAATAAAGAACAAACAAAACAGAAATAGACATAGATACAGAAAACAAACTGGTGTTTTCTAGATGGAAGGGTGTTGAGGGGATGGGTGAGAAAGGCGAAGGGATCAGAAAGTACAAATCTGTAGTCACAAAATAGTCACCGGGATGAGAAATACAGCATGGGGAATATAGTTAGTAATATTGTAAAAACTATGTATAGTATCAGATATGTACTAAACTTATCAGGGGGAATCACTTCATAAATTATATAAATGTCTAATCACTACGTTGTACACTTGACACTAATATAAAATAATATTGAATGTCAACTGTAATTGAAAAAATATATAGTCGTGTATAAAATACATAAAGTACAGCATAGGGAATATAGTCAATGGTGTTGTAACAGAGTATGGTGTCAGATGAGTAACTCGCTGGGGTTATTACTTTGTGAGGTGTGTAAATGTCTAATCATTAATGTTTTGTACACCTGAAACTAATTTAAAAAACCAAACGCACTTCAGGTATTTTAAAGGCAGACATCTTCGATTCCTGAGACGGATGTTTATCAGGTCAATTACAGATTTGAGTCAACTTTATGTGTTTGGATATTTCCAAAATAAAATGTAGAGATAATCAATATATCCAAGAATTTAGATAGATTTAAAAGTACCTAAACTTTTCAAACATTTCACAGGTAAAATGAGGTTAAAATAGTATATTTATTAGATGACCTGACATTTTATATAACAATTATTTAAGTCTACCAATACATTTGAGCAAAACAGTGTTGCTTTCTAAAACAAGAAGTAGTATTTCACTCAGATTATTTCAAGAACTTGGAAATACTCGTACATAGCTACTCTGAAATTCTCTTTTCTTCCAGTGATGGAGGCCATAGCCATATCACAGTGTTTTACACCTCTTGGACATACAATATATCAATACTTGAGCATTTAAAACCTTTAATTATGTTTAATTATGTAGCTTATAGTTTGGTTGACGTTGGTAGTGATGACGAGAAATAATTAGAAAAATTATGAATTTGTGCATATTTCAATTCCTAAATTAAATGCAAATTCAACTAAAATTTTATTCCCTGGTGGAGTGTAATCATATGAGAGTGTCATCTGTCGTTAAGACCCTGATATGAAGATAGAACTGTGAAATTCAAATCCCACCTATAATCATTTTGTTTTTATTTCCCAAGCTCCTTTTTCTAGTAGCAGACATCGCAAATGTATGTACACACACACACACACACCCAGGCCCTGCCAATCACCATATCCCTCCCCTTGGCCTTTGGGATTATTCTAATGTTGTCCACAAAGTACAGCTTCCAGCAATGATATCTGGAAGCAGAGCTGGCAGGGAAGTCCCTTCTTTCCCCTTTGGTGGACAGCTGTACCAGGCGCTGCTCCAGCTATAAGAGACTTATCACCGCAGAGAAGGAAGTCGAATAGGAGAGAGGGCAGGAGAAAGAGCCCTAAGGCATGAATCTCTGGTTCTGGTTGCTGAAGTCCTTGGCTCCTGTTTCCTGTTCCTGTTTCTCTTCCCATATATCTCTTTGAGACAAGTCTATTTAGATATATGTTCTTGCAACCTAAAGAGAACTGATTCATATTGCATTTTTAAAATAAGCCATAGCTCTAATAATACTACCACCCTGATCAGAAAACCTCCATGTTCCCCATTCCTTGAAAAACAATCTCCAAACTCTTTTGGATTCGTTATGTGGCTCTAATGTACCTCATCTCCCCCAGCCAAGTGAAACTGAATTATTCTTTATTTCTTTAAAATACCTACTACTTTCGCTTATTCAATCTGCCCCATGAAAATTCTTTTTCTACCTCCAGCCACCCAGTTTCTAAATTCTGAAACAGTACCCACTTTTCAAATTCAACCACAAATGATAGATCTTCCACAAATCCTCCCTCATTACTCCATGAATCAGTTAAGGTTAGGTTCAGCTGCCTATAAATGAAAATCTAAAATCCCAATGGCTTAAAGAAATGAGAAATTTAATTCTTGCTCAGGTACATAAGCCTGGAGGTAGGCATTACCCAGTTGTGACAGCAACAACATGACAATCAATGTGTGAGAGTTCTATACTGAGTAACAAATTCACAGTCTTAACAGCTTTAAACAATTCACATTTCTTATCTCATAGTTTCCATGCATCAGGAATCTGGCTAAGACTTAGCGGGGTAGTCTCATGAGGCTGAAATCAAGGTGTGGGCCAGGCTGCATTCTCATCAGGAGAGTAGGGAAGACTACACTTCCAAGCTCATTAAAAACTAAATTATTGGCAGAATTTATTTCCAGTGGCTGTAAAATTCATGAAGTGTTACTTCTTCAAAGCCAGCAACAGAGAAAAAGTCTCTGATGCTTGGAGTCTCTGAATCCAGGGAAGGCATAGGCCCTCCTTTAAAGGGCTCACCTGATTAGGTGACATCTACCAGAAGAATCTCCCTTTTGATAAAATCCAAGTCAACTGATTAGGACCTTATAACATCTGCAAAATTCCTTTACCCTTGCCATATAATGTAACATAATCATGAGCCTGATACCCCATCTCCTTTGCCATTTTCTACTGATTAGAAGCAGCAAGTCATAGGTGTCATCCCAACTCAGTGAGAGGGGATTTCACAAGGGCGTGACTCCCTGGAGGTCACCTCAGTGTATGTCCACATAATCAGGGACAACCTGGGTCCTCTATTTTTTCTGCTCGCCCTGTCACAGGAGCGTTCATCCTCATGTCAGCTTCATGGTCCAAAAAGCTGCCAGAGCTCTCTCCACCACCTAACACACTGCAGAGAGGAGAAGAGAAATGGAGCAAGAAAGAGTGCTTCTCACAACTGGGTCAGTTGTCTGTAAGCAGACTTTGCGGAAGGCCCACACAGCATGCTCACTTAAATCTCTTTAGCCTGGGGTGCAGGCAATAAGGGGTGCATTATCTATAGACAGGTTTTTAAGAAGCAATAAAACAAACTTAAAACCAGGCTGCTTTTTATTGTCACCATCCACCAACAATTCTAAACAGTCCATTTATAGAATTCTCCTTCCTGAAAAAAACCACTTCAAATGAACACATTTTTATTCCTTATTCTCTAATTATATGGTCCTCTACTCGGAAATCAATTCAAGAAACTTAGCTCCCAACACAGAAGAATTTGTTCATTTCAAGAGTACGTTCATAACAGTTTGAAATCTTCCAAGCTCCCTTCAAGCACAATTTGTGTCTCCAGCTCCAGTGGAACAATATATTCCTGCATTTAAACAGCATATTCCAAGCAAACAATAATAGTACAGGAAAGAAACAGAAATTGAACTACAGTGGTACCTTGGTTTTCAAATGTAATCTGTTCCGGAGGACCGTTCGAGTTCTGAAACATTCAAAAACAGCCGACAGCTAGGCCTCAGGATCTTGCACTCAGCGTAAGCTGTGACATGTTCGACTTCCGAGGCTTGTTCTAAAACTGAAGCATTTACTTCTGAGTTTATGGCATTTGTAAACTGAAATGTTTGTGAACGGAGACAGTTGAAAACCGAGGTACTACTGTACTTCAGTTCTTTCTTTCTGTGTAACTGCTTAGAGTTGTTATTTTATGTTTAAATTTAAAACAGCCAGAATGCAAACTGCAGGATATATTGTTTTTGTTTGGTGACTACAAATTTTAATATATGCATTTAATATTTTACTTAATGTTGATAATAATTTTAAAACTAAAATATTTTTTCTTTTTTAATTGTACGTTGTTTTAAAACTCAAGAACAAATTCAGAAAATAAAACATATCCTCAGTGATCAATGTAGTAACGGCCAAATTTGTACCTTTTGTAGTTTTAGTTTTATTAAACTTTATTTAACTTTTATTAGCTTTATTAGTTACTGTGATGTTATCCATTACTATGAGAGACAATTACGATCATAGCATTGTTTTTTATCTTTCTATTTAGTTAGGTCTTACATATCAGTGGAGCTCAATGACCTTGAAATATCTTTCTATAAAATAAATAAGTATACTCAATAGACACAGCACTAAATTCACAAGCTTTGCCGAGCCCTGCTTTGAGATGGAGCGACCATGACTTCCTGCACTCCTGAGAGGAAGAGAGGAAAGAGAGGAAGAACCTCACCCTTTCCCTGTTCTCAGGTACCCCATCGAGGTACTAGCTTCAGGCTGTGCTTCCAGTCTGAATGATCCGGCCATGAAGAGACCATGTCCCCACAAACAGGTGGCTTTTACTAGGTGAAATATAATTACATGGAATTAAAAATCTCAACCGTGAATGAAGGGTATTAAAAGTGGCAGCAGCCATGAAGCCTCAGATGCTTATATAACTTTACGAATGAAAATGTCAAGAAGGTTGAAGGGATGATCGTGCAAGCAAGGCACGTTCCATAAAATCATAAAGGACAAGACCTTGTTAAAATGCTTGATGGCAAGAAAATGTCTCAAACTTGAGTAATGCTCATTGTCACTTGTTGAATGTGTTCCATATGTCACAGGCGTGGGTTTTCTAATTCCATGAGAGGTTTTAACTGAAAACTTCCATCGTATTAACTATGTAATTGACTTACTAGCTTTTTCCCACCCAGGGGCTGGAAAACCAATTTGGCACAGTAGGTGGCACTGCCTCCCCTCAGTTCCTCAGTCAGGGTCATCTGGCCACCACAGAGCCCTTCTCAGGGAAGCATTGTTGATTTCCCCAGTCCTGCTACAGGCCGCCTCCCAGCTCATCCACTGCCACCCCTCATGTCATCCTGTGTGCAGCATGCCCGAGTGCCCACCTCTCCCTGAAAGTGCCCTCTGCCGGCGATGTCTTTTTTCCCCTTTCTATGTAGCACATTTCTACTCATCCTTTTCTCTTAAGGCCCTCGTGAAATGTTACCTTTCCTGTGACACCTGTTTGGTCTCATAGATACAATCTGTAATCCCATATTGAGTGGTTCCTCAGCATTCTATCAATCCCCTGTGTTATGCTGCACTAACACTTTATACTCACTCATTTATCTCTTCAATAAATATTTACTGAGCGTCTGCCATGGGCCAGACATTGTCTTTAGCCCTGAAAAGTGAAAGATGAAAGGTGCGTGGGGTCCTCTGTCACAAAGCTGGGAGCCTAGAGGGGAGCCCGTAGCTTGATTACATGGACGGTAACTAAGGGTGGAAAGCACGTGCAAAGGGAAGTGTTAGGAAAGCACAGAGTGGCCCAGATGACTGAGCCTGGGAAGGAGAGGGGGTCAAGATGCCTGGGGGTCAAGAGGGGGTCAAGGGGTGCCTGAGATGGGCAACAGCAAGAATGGAGGAAAGGGCATTCTAGACAGTGGGGATGGGGGAAAGGTCTGTAGTGAGTTCTGCCCCCATGGGGTTGGGTGGCAAATAAAAACAGCTGGGTGTTTGGGGAACTTGGGTAGACTGGTAAGGGGCACGGTCAGAGGGAAGAACAGAGATCAGAACATTCACTTCCTTTTAGGATGCTTTGATTTTATCCAACCAGCAGATTCAAAATCACCCCAGTGGCATGATAACAGTCACAACCCTCAGCTGCACGCCCACAGATACTGACTAGTAGGTCTGAGTGAGGGTCCAAAAGCTTCCATTTTAACAAACGCTCAAGTTGTTCTGGTGCAAGAACTACATGTGTAAGTAACGATGGGGAGCCTTTGAAGGAGTTACACAAATAAATAAAGACTTAGGTTTAGAAGAACACTCTCATGGTTTAAAAAAGGATACATTTAAGAGGACAAGACTAGAAGCAGAGAGAGGCCTTTTCAGTGGTCTATTAAGAAATGATAAGGTCACCAACCAGAGCAATAGTCAGGGGAAATGAAATTCCTCAAACATGGCGATTAGGTAGACTGGCGGATGAGAGAAAACCAAAGATGGCTCCTAGTTTTCCACCTTGGATGGGACCCCGAGTGAAATATGGAGTACAGAGGAGAAGTCAATTTATGGGGAAAGATGATGCATTCAGTCTTTTTCATACAGAGCATTAGGTGCCTACGGACGTCCAGGTAGAGATATTTAAGAGGGAGCTAAATGTCTGAATCTGAAGGTTAGGGAAGCAGAATGAGCCAAGGAGACAGATCTGGGAGTTGCTTGCCTCTGACTGGGAGTTGGGGACCCTGAAACCTAGAAAGAGCCCCTAGTTAGCATGAGAAGAAGAAAGCCGAGACAGAATGTTGGAGAGCAAGCACCAGGTGAATGGACTGGCGAAGGAAGAGAAGACATGGAGAGCATGGTTTGAGAGGCTCCAATGGGATCCAGAGGAAGGATGTTTCAGGAGGGAGAGCAGTGCTGAGGCTGAGGGCACAGGTTCTGAAGTCAGACTGTCCCCATGCCAGGCCCAGCTCCAGCACTAACTATTAGTAGTTGGGTGAAGTAGAGTCAATTATTTTTAACTTTCTGTATCTCATTTTCCTCATCTATAAAATGGGTATATTGGTGGGCACCCATCTCATAAAATTATTGTGATTGTGCGATAAACATTTAGACTACTACCGGCCACATATTGTGTTCTTTGCTAAAACAGCTTTTTAAATAGGTTTATTGAGATACAGTTGATATATAAAAAGCCTGCACATCTATTATGTATAGAATTTGATGAGTTTGGGCATATGCATACACATGTGAAACCGTCATCACACTCGAGGTAACAGAAACATCCATTACCTCTAAAAGTTTCCTTGTATCCATGTGCGTGCGCATGTATGTGTGTAAGAACACTTAACATGAGATCTACTCTCTTAACCAATTTTTAAGTGCACAATACAGTTTCGTTAACTGTAGACGCGATGTTGTAAAGCAGGTCTCTACGCTTAGGAGAACCAGAGGCCAGAGAAGCAAGGACGCCTCCGCCGAAGCCAGCTTAGATAAACGATGACAATCTAGCCCTGATCCCGGGGACCTGGCAACAATGTCTTGAGACAATATAAGTGCCCCCCCACAATGTACAGAAAAATGAGGGAGGGGGACACGCTGGGACCAACTGAGAGTCAGCTTCTGCCATTCAGCAGAATGGAGGCTCAATGAGAAAATGCATTTCATTATAGAAAATTTACAAAAGAATTCATAAATATCTGATTTTACGGGTGGAGATGTGTGCCTGCTACAAGCATCATGGGAAACTGACACTGTCCTGCTACAACCACATAGCACTGTGCCACATGGCCTCACTCTGGTCCACGCAGCTTAGCCAGCTTTCCAAGGAGGAAGAGAGAGGCTTTTGACTGTGGGGGTCCTATTCACCTGTAATCAGCGCTAATCTAGACCAAATGCTTATCTAGACCAAGTGTTCACGTCCTCCATTTCATGAGCCAGGAATGGCCTGCTGGGGTCCGGTTTGGCCGAAGCAGTCCGTTGTAAACAAAAGCCCTTCAAATGTCAGACCCAAATCATCTTTTATTATGTTTTATGGTGTAAATGCTGCTCTCCTAACTAATGTATTGAAGTACTTGAGGGAACTGAATGCTCCTTTTTGAGGAAATACTGTTCCTTCCCACAGGGCCCTGTATGACTGACCTATGACAAAAAGCAGGTATCAAGCTCTTGATCTTCAATCACACCGTGGCAATTCTGCCTCCTTCTGGTCTCTAAAGCAGGGGTGTCCAAACTGCGGCCCACGGGCCAACTGCAGCCCGCAATCCATTTTTAATTGGCCCGCAGCAAATTCCAAAACTATATTTAGTTTACTTAAATAAACCAGGTGAGGCAATACGTACTTCACCTTGAGTGAGTGGCCCAGCTGTTTGTGTGTTTTACTGCATATGGCCCTTGGTAAAAAACGTTGAAAAATGTTTGGACACTCCTGCTCTAAAGGGAATGGATGGATTCTTCTGCCAACAACATAGAACGTAATTTAAGGTCTGGGTTGAAAAAACTCCATCAGAAACCAATTTAAAACTAGCACTTCCCAAAGGCTCATGCGAGACCTCTGATATTTAGAGTCCTAAAGGTCGTTTAACGATGCAGCATTTCTTGCCCCTCTTCCAGTACGGCCCCCACCAACGGGTTAGAGAGCAGAAGGCAGCAATCGTTGGTATCACTTAAGCTCCCTGCCAAAATGGCTTCCCTTCAATACGATTTGTGCTCTCTTCCGCTTTTCGACGGTTACAAGGAATATCCATTTAAACAATTTTCCTGTGACTTTTGCAAGGACAAGGTTAGACGTAGTGCCCATTAAGCTGTGAAATGTCCCGTAAGTGAAGACCCAGTTGGTAAATTGCTCCTAGATTCAGAGCAAGAAAAAGTTTAGCTCCTCAAAGAGCTAACCTACATCCTGCTGTCAAACAAGAACTGTATGACCCAACTATTTCGCTTTCTGCCTTAGCTCCAGAAAAGCAGACTTATTGTGCCCTACTGCAGTCACTGATTTATGTCAACGACCCTGTGAGACTGAATCCTCTGCTATATTAATGTGTCTCTGGTCTGAATCATGCATGCGTTTCATTTTGTAAACAGCCTCAGGCTTTTCTAGAAATAGCTGAAGTATCATTTTAAAGAAACACATTTTATTTTTTACCAAGAACTGATTTCCTTCAAAACTTTTATCTCCGTTTTATTTTAATACTAATTTTTCTACTTGATGATCAATGTCTGTCACCTCTGTTAGAACCTAAGTTCCATGAGGAGAGAGTCCTCACGTAACTGGCTCTCTGTCGCATCTTCACTGCCCAGTATCGCGCCTGAGGCTCGATGGTACCTGTGTCAGTCAAGATAAACCAACTTGCGCGGCAGGAACCAGCAACCTGGAAATCGCAGTCGGTCAAAAGAACATAGGTGTTTGTTTTTTTTTTTTTTATTGCTCGCTCTACATATCCATCGCAGAGGTTGGCTGTAGCTCTGCTCCATCTCATATCCACTGGAAGATTGCCATGGCGAAGAGAAAGGAAAGGACAAGGCACAAATCACTGGCTAGCTCTTTCACTTCACTAGCCAAACCGCTGTCACAAGGGCAGAAAGGGGTTATGTAACCCTCCCAGGGAGGGGCCCTGCAGGAAGGAAACATACTATTTGATGAATGGTAATACTGTCTATAACGTATTTCCCCTAAAACAAGACCTAGCCGGACAATCAGCTCTAATGCGTCTTTCGGAGCAAAAATTAATATAAGACCCGTTCTTATTTTACTATAAAGACTGGGTCTTTATAATAATAATATAATATATAATATAATATAATATAATGTAATGTAATGTAATATAATATAATATAATATAATATAATATAATATAATATAATATAATACCAGGTCTTATATTAATTTTTGCTCCAAAAGATGCTAGGTCTTATTTTTGGGGAAACAGGGTAGCACCACCCTAGGAATTAAATCACCTGGACTTACAAACCACATTTTCTTAGTTAGGCACTTTTTAATTATGTCTGCCCCTGTACCTTTAACCTTTGTTACATTTCAAATTTGTTTGTTTTATAGTAACCTGACTTCAAAGTATCTCACTATACCACTGATGGGGTTACAGTTAGGTCAAATATACTTCACCAGCATAATATCTCCCTCCCATGAAGAGCTCAGCAAGTCTGAAGAGCAGCATATTAACTTTTCCCAACACCAATATATACTATCAGAGGCCTCTGTTAACTGTTACAGAGCCTGTGTCAGAGTTTCCATCTCCTATGATAGGGTAGACCAGATAGCCTGAGAACTTTCATTTCAAACCTCCTGAAAATCCTGGGCAGAATATAATAGACACTCTCTTAAAAGCATGCCTGAGCTTAGAAGAAGATAAGGGAACTCCAGGGGCCAAAAATGAAAATGAAAACTACGAAAAGAAGCCAGAGAACCAAAAGAGCAGCAATCACGTGAATTCCAGCTTTCCCTGGCAGCATTTACAACCCCAGGGCTGAGGCTTCCGAAAGGGGATAGCCTAATAAAAGGAAAATTAAGGAAATCTGTGAAGGATTTCCTTTTATCCTCCTACCAGCAAGGCAAAATAAGTTAAAAATTATGTCGTCAAGAAGTAGGTTATGCAGAGAGTATGAGAAATTACAACTGAGACCCCAAATAAAGCTGAACCCCCCAAAGGACCTCAGTCTAAGTAAACAATACACCTAGGGTTGCCATATTTAGCAAATAAAATCATAGGACATCCAATTAAATGTATATTACAGATGAACAACAAATAAATGTTTAATATAAATATGTCCAATGCAGTGTTTGGGACGCATTTATACTAGAAAAGTATTTGTCGTTTATCTGAAATTCAGTATTTCGTCTGGTTACCCTAGGTACACCAGAAAAATCACTCACCAGTATAGGGAGTCAACAAGAATGCTGTCTATCTCCTTATGGGCTCTGATTTGTGCCTTGTCAGATCTCCTTTCTCTTATCCATGGCAATCTTCCAGTGGATATGAGATGGAGCAGAGCTACAGCCAACCTCTGCAATGGATATGTAGAGCGAGCAAGAAAAAAAAACCCTGTGTTCTTCTGACCGACTGCGATTTCCAGGCTGCTCGTTACTGCAGCGCAAGTTGGTTTATCTCGACTGACACAGGTACCATGGACCCTCAGGTGCGATACTAGGCAGTAAAGATGCAGTGAAGAGAGCCGATTAGGTGGGGTCTCTGTCCTCATGGAACTTAGGTTCTAGTCGAGGTAACAGAAATTGATCATCAAATAGAAAAATTATCCCCCAAGGAATGAACAATTATAGGCCTGCCTTTACTTACATGGATTTATGATTTACTTTACAATACCTGCATGATCCTCATCTACCAGGACAGAAATTAGAATAAGAAACACCCCCCCAACCCAGACCATGATACCCCAGGACTCCTAGAGAAGCAAATACAAATGTGCTCTGGGTAGGAGGGTCACGTCTTCCCCTCAGGCCACTGGGGAAGTCCACAAACAACACCTCACTAATGATGAACTCAGAACCCCAAATTACAAACCTACGTGTGCTTCTGTCCAGCAAGCAAGGCAGGCTCTTTCACTTGCCAGCTAAAGAAGTCAAAGGGCATGTAGCCTTGAAGATAGAGCGAGGGTCCGTTCAAAGGGTTGTCCCCGTTCTCTTGGGTGGGGCAGATCACAATAGTCGGCCCGATGACGTCCGACCGATTCTCCGGCCAAGCATCTCACACAAATCAATCACCACTGCTGAGAAAAACAAAATAAAACAAGAAAGCCAGCTCTAGTGACAGCAGGTTCAGCATTTATTAACCCATTAGGAATAACCCTTCAGTAATGTCTGTGCTTTTTGTTCCCTTTGATCATAAGAATCACGTGTTCGTTCAATTCGAGAAAAGCGCCAGCAATCTGCTGTCAAAGGCTTGGCTCCAATGTTTCATTCAGTTCCCTGAAATCTGCGGAGACTGATCAAGGAGCCCAGTTTCCCTGGAACTTTCCTGGTGTCAGTGCTGAAACTCCAATCTTGGGCAAACCGAAACAGTTGGGCACAGGAAACATTGTTTTCATCCTCACAAAAGGCACATTAAGTAAATCTGTGAAGGTTTTCCTTGTTAACCTCCTATTGGCAACATTCAGGCAAAATAAGCTAGTAATTATTTATTCAAGAGGTAGGTTATGCAGAGTATCTATAACTACAATGTATGTATATACGTATGCATATATATGTATAAACATGCATTTATATTCATGTGTAGAAATATGCATAGATACACATTCATTCTTAAGCTTCTTTGAGCTTCAATTTCTTCATCTGCAAAATACAAAGAGCCATACAAACATAGGTTTTGGTGAGAATTAATGAGATTGTGTAGAATGTAGATAAACCACTCAGCTTAGCTCCTGGTACATAGTAAGCACTCAAGGTAGACAGCTATTTTGATTATAAAGTGTAAGACTTTTGTAGCACTTAAGGTTTTATAGTTTGGAACCAGTTATTAAATGCTTCCATTTTCCACATTTCTGGTTTGAAGTAGCAGCTTTGTTGATATCGCTTGATTATTGTCACTTAGCATGTCAGAATCTATTGATGGATGAAAATTATTTTCTCTTACTGTGTTTGGACATTTATCTGGTCATTTATCTTTGGAGTTTCAAAATATAAAAATCTTTAGCAAGATTTAGGAAAAATAACAATAATATCAATATTTTTTTCCATTTTTAAGGAACAAACTTGTTATACTTTATGTTGTCTGCTATCCTTTTTTTCCAAAATGCAAAAGTGAAAATAGCTTTCCCTTTTTCCCACCTCTTAACATCAGTGACCCAGAACTAACAGTTTTCATTTCTAACTGACTGATTTTCAAAGTATTAAAACTCTAAATAACCTTTCAATTGAGTGTATATTTTATGTCAGCCATTGTTTTACTGATAGAGAAGGAGCCAAAAAGCTCATTTCCACCGCAGCCACCAGGCATTAGGATGCACTGACCATGCGCATATTCACAACCTTTTAAATTGCTATCAATTTGGACATATTATCCTCCCTCTGTTTGAAGGACATAATGCTGAGCCATTTGGAGTGGGTTGTGATAGATTTGCCCCGAATTGCCCATATAACACTACATTTGGTCTCCTTTGTGGCCAGTATTAATGTGGTGACGACTGGATAGTGCTGCCAAATAAGGTTTACCTTTGTTTGACATTAAAAGTCCTAACTAGGATCAAAACACACGATCTAAACCAGTTCTTCTCAGACTCTAATGTGCATACAAATCAGTTTGAGGAACCTGGTAAACACAGATTCTATTCTGCTAGGTCTGGATGTGGCCCCAGATTCTGCGTTTGCATTTAACATTCCAAAAACCAGCTCGCGGGCGATGCCACCCGTGCTGTCTGGAGACCACACTGCAGCAGCACCCAGCTAAGGGCGAAGGCGGTGGTGAGCGTGGGCAGGGGCCAGAGCATGGCAGCTGGGAAATGGTAAAAAAATGCGAATTCTCGGGCCCCACACTTTTTAAGTGAGAAAACTCTGCAGTCAATGCCCTTAACCTGTGTTTGGACAAGGCCTCCAGTAACTGTGATACACACCACATTTGAAAACCACTGCTATAACCAAGCATGTCTGCTTGCCTTATGGGCCTAAGGATTGTGTTGGTCCCATGAGAAAGGGAGCCAAGGCTGCCTTGGGTCTGAGACCCAAGGTCTGAAGACAGGCCAATGTCACTTATCCACAGGAAAGGAACATGTAACAAACTGGCCACACTGCTGAGTGGGCTTTGGGGAGACAGACGCCGCCAGGGTGCTGGCTGAAATCTCATCAAGCGGATATGTTCTCTGCATCCAAATGTAGAGGTGGCATTGAAGGAAGCGCTCGGCACCGAGGAAGGCTGGCGTGATTTACCGGAGAAGTACTGAACTGCCCGAGACGGAGTGGGTATGTGCTTACGGCATCTGCTAAGCAGGGACATCAAAATAATGAGAGAACAATTTTTGAAAGAATGTAGCATTTCAAAACGAAGCATCAACGTAGACACAATGGGGAAAATCACATTATCTGACTTCTTCACACTTATTTTACTATTTAGTGTTGCTTAATGTAGTCTCTGGAGCTAGCCTGCCTGTCTCTAAATCCTGGCTATATCATGGACCAGCTGGGTAAACCTGGGTAAACTGTTCATCTCTCATTACCTCAATGTCATCTATAAAATGGGGACAATGACATTTTGTGAGAATTAAACATTACATTAATATATGTGAAGCTCTTAGAATAGTACCTGGGTTTCAATAACTGCTCCATATACAATGTTTATTACAAGTGAGCAGAGGGGTGGCGGGTTAGCTCAGGTGGTTAGAGTGTGGTGCTCTTAACAACAAGGTTGCCGGTTCGATCCCCACATGGGCCACTGTGAGCTGCATCCTCCACAACTACATTGAAACAACTACTTGACTTTGAGCTGATGGGTACTGGAAAAATACACTCAAAATAAATAAAAGTGAAAAAACTATATATGAATTAAAAAAAACAAAACAAAAAACAAGTGAGCAGAAAGAGCAGAAGGGCCCTACATTTTTCCCCCCCAGTACTCAGGGACTTAAAAGTATTATATTAATCTGTTCACCAATAGAGCCTGACACAGCTTGTGAGAAATCAGACAAAAGTGAGAAATGCAAGGAGACAAAAACAATATATGGAAGGATCTGGGGGGGTCCCAGAAAAGACCCAGCAAGAGCAGGCTAGACCTAGAAAAACCATGGGACTCTGCAAAGCCAAGTGTATATCAGGAAAAGCAGCAAGTCTGATATCCCAGCTTTAAGTCAGGAGATTTGTAAGTGCAGGACACCCACAGGGGTGGTAACCTCAGGGGTAAATCTCAAAACTTCAGGATGGGTCATTGACTTTAACCTTGGTTGCAAATGGAATCACCTAGGAGCTTAAAAATTATTGATGCGTGGGTCTCAGCCCTAGAGTCTGTTTAATTGGCCTGGGAATTACCAGGGCATCAGATTTCTAAAGTCTCTCCTAAGTGACTTTATTAGATAACCACGGTTAAGCGTCTTTCATTCCTTTAAGCTTGTCAGCATTGATCTTGAAAGCTGAGAGGGGCCCAACTGTAGGTAGAAGAGAAACAAAAATGTCTAGAAAAACACACTCCCTGATTATTTGTCCCCACCTTCTCGCCTCTTTATATCTATACAGCGATACCTTGGTTTTCGAACATAATCCATTCCGGAAGACCATTCAAATTCTGAAATGTTTGAAAACCGAGTCACGGTTTCCCCATAGAAAGTAATGCAAAATGGATTAATCCATTCCAAACATTTAAAATCAACCCCTAAAACAGAACTTTAGCATGAATTTTACTATCTAATTATACCATAGGTCCATAAAATTTACAGAGTTTGTAAACCGAAATGTTCGTCAATAGAGACGTTCGAAAACCGAGGTACTACTGTACTCTGAATGTATCTCCTCCCCAGCTGCTAGCAGTTCATAAAGGGCCATTTTGCCTATTGCGGAAAATGACCCCCTTCTTCAAGAGACACTTTGTCAAGAACTGAGAAGGGTCTGCAATGTTACCCTGCATGAGAGCTAACAAATTAGCCTACCACATTTTCATGAAGCAAAAGACATGAGACTCCTGGATCAGAAACAAAGGACTTCCTTACTCACAGAAATAGCACTACCCAGAGTCTCAGCTTTTTCTTGCACTAATTCCCCTTTCCCACAACAATGCAGAGGGCCAGGTGACATCTGCACATGCAGTTAGTTTTATTACAGGAGAGAAAACCTGAACTTAGAGAACTTAAATCTCTCATAAATGGGCAGAGAGATAATATTTCTATTTTCCAAGGCTGTTGATTATACATATCCTTGAAAACATAACCTGAAATAAAACAGTCAGTGTGTCTGCTGGCAAAATGTGAAGAAATATGAGCGCCATGGAGAAATATCTTCCAGCATGTTTTACTTTCACTGCCAGAAAAATATTATAATATACTTCATTAGAACAAAAACTTTTTTGTCCTCCGCTATGCAATTATCAGAATAACTATGCAAAATTACAATGTCTGTGATGTGCACAGAGCCCTCTTACATAGCATCATTGAGCAGTTCACAACCTGCACAACTGTACCCTATGGAACTGTGTCTCAGCTTTTATATTTTTATCTTGCGTCCCTATTCTTGTTGGTCCCCTATTCAACCTATCTTTTTCAATCGCCCCAGTCCTAATTAGTTTCCTTCTTCTACCTCAACTTTCCACTCATTATTTACCCTAAGATTTTGATGCTTTTACATGATTAGTCCCATACACTCACTGGCCTAATCCTTATTATACACTCACTGGCCTAATCCTTATTACTAGCATGTTAGAACAACCTATGGCACTCCCAGGACCGGGACACAGAGGTAATGTCTCCAAGTGAAATTAGCAATATCCACATAAAATGAGTGACTTCTGTCTGTGAGGTCACGTGCCTGAGTGTTGCAACAAGAGAAAGATGATCGTGGACTTTTCAAAGGGGAACAAAGAAAAAGAAGTGGACAGAGGCTGCCTTGCATGTCCTGTAGACTCTGCGTCTGGTGAAGACCAACAGAGAAGCATCCATTTTGTGGATATCCGTCCAGCTCTCCCAAATGGTAAATGTCCCTCACATCTCTGCCACTGCTTTATTCAAGTCCCACACTCAGCAAGCAACACCCCATTACTCATCTGACTTTCCCACCACACTGGCAGGGGTTATGTTAGTGGGTAGGATTCTATTCTTTGCAATCTCCTAGGGCACTGCCTGTGATGTACATTACATTCTGGTTTAGTTCTTATCAAGTAATTAGCATTTTCTTTCTCTCTTATCTCTGTGAAGAGGATTCTGGGTTGAGGAATGATTTTTGTTTTCAATTATAAAAAACATCTTTCCTTTCACATCCAAGTCCTCGGCACAGTGTTTTCTCACATATAGAAGATTCTTTGATTTTAATCACTCCTTTTCCCATATTTTACACATTTGAGACTAAGGCAAAAATTTTTTTAGTTGGTGAAAAAAAGAATATCACTGATTCAAGGAATGAAACCACAGTCAGAGGGTTTAAAAATCTTTGCAAACTAGATTTTATGATGAATGTTATACTTCAGAAAAAAAGGATAATGTTCTTTGTGGACCAAGTATAGAGGGAGGAAGGAAAGGAACAGGGCTAAGTAGGAACTTCAGAAGGTAGAAGCCAAACAGTTCCAGGAAAATACCCAGTCCAACATCACAAGAGGCCACATTAACTCTAAATACTTTTCTAAAATTTTGAGGGAACATTAAGATGTGGAAATGCCTATATACTTTGGATGAGTCATGATAGGCATTTCAGCTGACAAGAAGTTTTCTCTCATTGAAACATGACAATAGTGCAGTTTCCTGTTGGTTGTAATCCCACTGATATCCAGAGCCTATGTCTTATTGTGTAGTCAACTCGGAGGGTACAGATCTCACCCACCCCCCTGACAGACCAGGATGATGTGTTTGGGGTGTCAAACTTAAAATCCAGGAATGTCTGATCACACTGTGTTGTAAGTTAGCATCGTGCTTTCATAGAGCAAAGACTAAAAGGTAAACAAAATAATGGTAATTATGGGGAGCAAAATAAGAATTTGGCCAAGAGCCTCTAGCAGAGAATTTGGTGAACCCAGGCATTCTGGGCACCATAGAGGTGGATGCTTTCATGGAGCAAGACTAGCCTCTGGCTTTTCCACGGTCTGTGTAAGGTAGTTCTCCATCCACTCCTCTGCTATTAACCAGGTGAGCATTGCTAAATCGCCTTCTCAGGCACCTTGATATGAAAAGGGCCGAATTAGCAGATTCCTACAGACACCAGAAATTATAAAATTCTGAACAAGCTGAATTTATAAATTGAAATTCTGATTCACTCCTCACTCTCATATAACTTGTGTTAGTGAAAGTCAGTCCCCAGGACTCCAGTCAACTTTAGGTGCACCGATAAAATCAAGACCTATAAAACGGTAACCAGTCCTGTGAATGTGGTCAGCTGACAAGGTGAGCCCACAGGTGATGCTTCCGTGGGGCCCATCCTCAGAATGGTTTGGAATCAGTTCATGTCTCTTTGTGAGCTCTCTGTCTCTCTGTCTCTTTCTCTGTCTCTCTGTCTGTCTTTCTCTCTCTCTCTCCGCTCTAATTTCATAAAGTTTTAGAACTTTATCAACTGTGAATAAAATGTGCAAATGGAGAGGGGAATAAAAGATAAAATCACTAAGGCATCAGCAAAATACCCTATTTAATGGTCTATGTTCAACTAAATGGAAAAAAAACACATGAAAAAAAACAAAAAAATATAAAAAGTAGATGGTGACAATTCTTGGGGAAATATCATCATACATGAGAAACCAAGCCAAATAATTAGTGGCACTCCATGGCCCCCCTCTGAAGATGAAGTAACCATGGTCCTCCTCGGAAGGAGTCCAATGAGACCCCAGGACTCCTGGCCATGACTGATTGGACCAGCAGTGGATACTGATCTTAGGAGAGCAATCTAGACACCACCAGTGGTCTGGAGGTTATCCGATTTAAAATTCTACCACAGTGAAATGACAGTGAGCAAACCTGAATTCTCTCTGTAGGTCCTAAGGCCTATAGATATTTTTTAACATTAAAACTGTAATACACAAGCACATCTGATCATATGAGCCCTCCTATTTTTGTACCCTACCAGTACCTCTCAGTTTAGCTGAGTTGGAGAATTTCCCTCACACCCCCATGGTCTCCAAGCCTAGGCGTGGCCATTCTAGATTGGAGGATTGAGTGGACGAAAAGCATCCATCACAGAGTGATTCTGCAGTCAAGGGTATGTCCCAACATGAGTAACTAGTCTGAATCATGGGGAATTTATCATGAACCAACAAGAAGAAAATCAACGGCACGAAAAAGAGGTACCAAGAGGAAGAAGCATTGTGAATGATCCTGGAAGAAACAGGAAAAAACATTTCATTTTTGAAGTAGTTTTTCTCAAGGAGATTAAGTTACAGTATTCATAAACCAAGAAGAAGCTGCTATGTAAAATACTAACAAGAGAACAAGAAAGAGTTCTTATAAAATAAAAACATGATTGTCAAAATAAGAAACTCATTAAAAGTGCTGAATAGCAGAATCAGCACAAATCAAGATTGAATTAGTGATGGGAAAACCAAGTCATACAGTTTTAATCAGAGCATGGAACAGAAATGTCAAAACAAGGAAATTACCAAAAGTTACCAAGTGGAGACATGCAAAATAAATGCAAGAGACATAATACCTACCTAATATAGGTTCAGGAGGAGACTAGAAAAGGAATTGAATGAAGAAAATAATAGAAGGAAAATTCCCTGAGCTGAAGAAAGACTTGATCATCTGAAAAAGAGCCTCTGATGTGAAATGGGAATCTCAAAAGGAGGTAACTAGACCTTTGCTGCTGAAATGCTTAACTGCATTCCTTTTGAGGTCCATGATGTTTCTGTATTTAAATATAGCTTCAAAAGAGGAAGAACTACGTAGATTCTATTCTGTCTGCTCAATGTGCATGCACAGTTTCTGCATGGAATATTTTTTAAATGTCTGTCAGATTCATTCAAATAAGGCATCCATCCATTTTATTCTGCGTTTTGCAAACATCTGCTGCAGGGTAATAGAGCCAGGGGATGGATAATCACTCCGTATTTGCTCGTTCACTAAGAAACACAAATGGGCTATTTTACGCTTATGAGAAAAGCAACAAACGATACTTTTCTTTTAGGTAGAGTGATTTAGAGAATAAATTATAACCACACTGAGCTTTCAAGAATGGAAAGATTTCTTCACAATAGAAAATGTAGAGTCAGTGTATTTAAGCAATGATTTTACAGCCATACATTCATTTAATAGTTCAAATTCCTCACTTCATAGCTCCTGGAACCTAATCCCTTCTGTGCATTTAAAAAATTCCATTCAAAACTTAATCAGTTGGTAAAGAAAGGTACACACACATACACACATATGTGCACACACATGCACACACACACGAGAACTTATAGAGAACACAAACACACAAAACAACCACTGACTCTGTGAGGCATTCTCTTAAATATTGTTTTAAGATATTCTTTCTTGATGTCTGACTGAAGTTTTCATCTTCCCTGTTAACATCTGGTTTTAATCTTACTGCTGAGGAGGTGAGGAAATGGAGACAGAACAACGGCAGATATACAATGTATCATAAAGATACATAAAGTAGTGGAGAATATTTTGATGTCTGTTGTTACTGTGGTTGCTGTTGTTTTTAAGGAAATTAAACAAACTTTGCCCCCAAATTTCCTCTTTTACAAAAACATGCTCATGGTAAGTATGTTGTAATATCCTAACTGAATTAACAAAGAACAAATCAGGGAAATGAGCCCTGATTGCTACCACTTTGTTCTCCGATAAAACATACTGCATTTCCCCGAAACTAAGACCTTGCTGGACAATCAGCTCCAATGCGTTTTTCGGAGCAAAAATTAATATAAGACCCGGTATTTACTATAATATAAGACAGGGTATAATATGATATAATATGATATAATATAATATAACATAATATAATATAATATAATGTTATATAATATAATATAATACTGGGTCTTATATTAATTTTTGCTCCAAAAGACGCATTAGAGCTGATTGTCCAGCTAGGTCTCATTTTCAGGAAAACATGGTACACTTTTAAAAAAATGAAACTTAATAATTACAGTCCGGACATTGTCTCATCAGATTTTGTTCAATAGTAGCACAGGAGGTACAAGGCAGGAAAAGAGAAACTGAAATTCAAACACCCCAACTCAGCTATTCTGGGCAAAACTGATCAGATTAAATGGTTTTTCTTTCATCTCACTCACATTCCCTATTTGTTCTTTCAAATATGCCTGATTTCCTTGGAATGAGAGTTTACATTCACAAATAATCCCTTATAGCTGGGATTGCTGTCGCCAAGAGATCTCTTCACTGTATTCTACTTGCTGTCAGACCAGCGACCCATAGTAGAATAAAAGTCACGGCCATTAAAAAAATACATAACTTCCTGGCACATTTCCACCAGGAGAAAGTGAGGGTTTAAATTTCATTATGTGTTAGTAGGATTGACTTAACAAAGGCATCAGGTTTGCGTTAATTCATTCAACAAAAGTCTATTGAGCACCTACTATGTGTGGACACTTTGTGAGACCCTGGGATGTAATGATCAACAGAGTAGATCAGTTTACTCACTAAATAGAACTTTCCAATCAAATAAAGGACACAAAGATGGAACACTGTTGCCCAATAGAAATACAAAGGCACTTAAGCTTCGGATATTTTGCTGGGCTCTCAGATGTAACCTGTACACTTAGATAGCGTACAGCTACTCAACTTTGATACCATTAACATTCTGGGTCAGTTAATTTGTTGGGGTTTGGGGAGGGGTTACCTGAACATTGTAGAGTGTTTAGCAGCATCCCTGGACCCTACACACTATATGTCACAATTTGGTGAATGTCTCCAAGACATTGCCAAATGTCCCTTGGTAGACGAAAACACATCTCCAGCTAAGAACTACTTACTGACTTAGATGGAAGATGAGGAGAAGAAAGTTGTGGGGTAAGGAGAGCAAAAAGTAGTGTGGTGTGGAGAAGTGGAGAAAACACAGGAGAAGTAAGAGGGACTCGCTGGTACAAAGGTCCCTAAGACGTAAAGACCTTAATCCCTCAGGAGCAAGGGAGAGGCTAAGCTCAAAATGAGAGCTCAGAGATAACTACCGTCCTAAGGGCCCATGTAAGTCATATTAACAGCTTGGAGTTTGTATTAATTCTCTATCTATTACTGTATAACAAATTACCCTCAATACTTTACCACTTAAAACAACAAACATTTATTATCTCAACAGTTCCTGAGGTTCAGGAATTGTAGAGCAGCCTCTCCAATACTTGTTATTACTTGTCTTGTTGATAATAGGCATCCTAACCGGTGTGAGGTGGTAGCTCACTGCATTTCCCTAATAGCTCGTGAAGTTGAACATCTTTTCATCTATTTGTTGGTCATGTGCATGTCTTCTTGGGAGAAGTGTCTGTTCAGGTTCTCTGCCCACTTTTTAATTGGATTGTTTGTTTTCTGTGGTTGAATTGTATGAGTTCTTTATATATCTTGGATAGTAGCCCCTTATCAGAGGTGTTGTTTGCAAATATCTTATCCCATTTCATTGGTTGTCTCTTTGTTTTATTGATGATTCCTTTTGCTGTGCAGAAGCTTTTAAGTTTCATATAGTCCCATCCATTTATTTTAGCTTTTACTTCCCTTGCCTTTGGAGTCAAACTCATCAAATGCTCTTTGAACCCAAGGTCCCTAAGTTTAGAACCTATGTTTTCTTCTATGCAGTTTATTGTTTCAGGTCTTATGTAAAATAAGTCAGACAGAAAAAGTCAAGAACTATATGATTTCACTCATATGTGGGATATAAAACTGAACACAACAAAGGAAAAAGACAAACAAATAAAGAAACAAAAACTCATAGACACAGACAACCGTTTAGTGGTTACCAGAGGGTGGGGTAGAGGGTAAGGTAGACGAGGGTAAAAGGGATCAAATACATAGTATGGGAGGAGAACTGACTATGAGTGGTAAACACACAATGTGATATATAGATGATTGTCCCGACCGGCAGGACCATGCAACGTGGGACGAGGGGAAGAAACCTGTTGAGGATGAAAAAGGGGAGACAGGAGACGCGAAGAATGGAGGCAAGACAGGGATCTGATCAAGCCTCAAAATTTTATTAAGATGGCGGGTTATATATATAGCTATGTCAGATGGGGGTGGGATATGCTATGTCATAGGGTGGCGAGGTACTTGTCGCGGGCTGATAGGCTAGGACAGGGCGATGCCATATGAGGTACAAGGAAATGGGCAGGCTCTGGGTTTGGCGCGCGCGGGCTCTAGGTTTGGCGCGCGCGGGCTCTGGGTTTGGCGCGCGCGGGCTTTGGGTTTTGTGACCAGGAAGTTCTGCCTAGGCAAGGCCTGGGGATTTCTATGGCTTCCGACATCTCCTCCCTTTTTGTTTGTTTTAAGGAGGTGGGCCTTGACCGAGTGAGGGAACAGAGGCCTGGTTCCTCCAACGAGCAGAGCTCGTTATTGGATGGTTTTGGGTATCTTTTGTGGAGGAGAGGTAGAGATTTTTTGATACCAACCTCTATGCAAACCAGGTATGTTCTCAGGAAAGTTAAAGGGAGCCGACCGTTGTGAGTCGAGCCCTTTCCTTGCAAATGCTTTGCTTTGCACTCACCTCGGTGCCCATACCCCTCCCCAACTCGTGGGGGGAGTAGACATACCCTTAGTATTATGTCGTCCCCGTGAGGAGGAAGCCAAGATAGCCTTCTTCGAGGCCGTCCCCTGTTGCTAGCCGCTGATAATGGATTTGGATTGGTTTGGCCAAAACAGCATCGATTTGGTTTTTAATGAGGTCAGTAATGCGCCTAAAAGCCCATGGCCCGAAGGCTATTAAGAGAAGGATGCATAGGAGGGGGCCAAGGGTGGGGAGCAGGTAGGGGAGAAGTCCGTTGAGACCCGTCCAGAGTGGGTTTTCGAAGAGTTCTTTGCGTCTTTTTACTAGGTCCTCTTGTAGTTTTTTGATCTTGTCTCGGACGATCCCAGACTTGTTAGCATAGAAGCAGCAGCGTTCCTGTAAAGCTAAGCAGATACCTCCCTGTTCTGCAGTGAGAAGATCTAGGCCTCGACGGTTTTGTAAGACTACTTCAGCTAAAGAGTCAATCTGATCTTGGAGATCATTGATGGTCCCAGAAAGTGTTTGGACATCATCTATCAGCTGGCGTGATAGTTTATTGTAGGACTGGACTGCAACACCTACTCCCGCGGTACCCGAGGCTATTCCAGCAGTAATTCCTAGCCCTACGAGTAAGGGAATGGCTGTAATAGCACGCTTGTGGCGCCCGGTGGCAAATTCTAGGCTGGGGAGAGGGACAGGTGTGTCTCCTGGGATAATAGAGATATCAGGGAGGAGACTAGCTGAGACACAAAGTCCAGTCCAGTTGGTGGGTAACGTGGTGTAAGCGAGGCTGTTCCCACATATGAAAACTTGTCCAGGGCTAGAACACAAGGTTCCGTTAACTTGAATGATGTCAGAACAGTTAGTAAAAGTGACAAACCCTAGATCTACATCAAAAGTGTTGTTTTGAAATCGTCCCTGATAGCAGGGGGAGGTATTAAATCCTACAGGTTGAACTCTAAGAGGAAGGGAGAGACGGGAACAGTTAGAGATTTGTGTGTTTACTGTGATATTGGAGGGGATTGCAGTAGGTATGGGAGTTCCCATAGTCATGCAAAGCCAGCAGTCCTGGGCAAGAGAAGGGTTGGAATGATTTAAGGCCCAGAAGGTGGATTCGAGAATGTTGTTGGTTTGTGTGTCTAAATCCATATCCCGGGATTTTGGGAGAGCCAAGGGGTGGTAAGTTAAAGGGGGGAATAGGTGGTGGAGTATTTTTTGAATGTGCTCAGTGACAAGAGTCTCCTTTAATATGTCATTTGGCCCTCCGCCATCTGAAATGTGGACAGGCATTTTAGTTGGCCAACAGACTTTATTTCCAATTGTACCACTGCAGCCCGCCTGACTATATTTGTTATTGTCAGAGAGGGAGGTGGAGTCCCAATCGCCTCCGAATGTGGCGGACCTACGTCTCAATAACATGGCTGTGAGATAAGTTTGGTTGTCTGAGCCAGTACAAATTTGGGTGGTTGTGTAGCAGGAAGAATGCATTTGATCAAAATAGCTGCATTCGCTGGGGCAGGGCGGTGGTAGTCCTGCAATGGGGGGAATAATGCGGGGCTTATTGGTACAGGTCCATTGTGTTTCATCTATTCCTAGTCCGAATGAGCTAACAGCCCCGGGGGAAAAGTTGCCTGGATTTCATTGGTATGATAGGGTTTTTCTCCTAGTAATTTATCCCGAGTCCATGATCTTGTTGTTCTATTTTCACTATTGCGCTGTGCTATCTCTCGGCAGTTTTCTTTAAACTCTGTGTGCCAGAGGACGTGGTCCCCCCCAGAAAGGGTGGCACGAGCTAATTTAAACCAATCATTGGGTGTGAGCCAACGGTCACTGAGACCTTCAAGAATTGCCAAGGTGTAGGGCGCTGTCGGGCCATAAGAGCTTACTGCACCTTTTAAATCTTTAATATGTTTGATGCCTAGCCGGTGATATTTTTGGCCAGTGGGATCATTGGAGTTGGGAGTGTTATCTTCTGGGTCTTCTGTGTCAGAGGCCTCATCGGCCGAGGGGGGATTATGAGAGTCGGGGGGTTCATTGTCAGTCTCTTCCATTGTATCCTCTTGAGAGGGTGGGCCACGGTTTTGGCTGCGGGTAACTGGAAAGGTCATTAGGGTCTTTTTATTAAGTATTGGGCCTTTTTGAGGTTTTTCAGGGTTTTGGTTAGGCATTAAGGTTTTAAGTTCTTTTTCAAGGGCATGCAGCTACTTTAGGAGTTGCATATGTTCACGTTTTTGTTGGAGTGTCTCTCTAAGAGAAGAAATTTCTTGGGTTAAAGATATTTTTGCCTGCCTAATGGGATCGGTTAAGGATGGGGTGTTTTGAACTAGGGTGTCTTGAGGGAATAGGGGTGGGTTTGGGTTTAAGACTGGGTCATAGAATGTTGGGAGTTCCTGAGGGGGGACATAAGGGGGAGGGGTATGTATTTTTTGTGAAGGGGCGCGCAAGGTTGGCGCGGCAAGGCCCCAGGGATCTTCTTTTTTATTATAGCGGGCAGCTTGTTCCTCTAAATCTATCTGGTCTCTTGGGGAGAGCTGGTCCTGATTATTAAAGGCCAAAAGGGAAGGGTAGATTTTAGGGGGGTCTTTTAATGGGTGATTCTCTAAGGCAGAGGCTTCCTGATTATCAGCTTGTTTTTTAGGTTCCTCTGGCATGTCTATTGAAACAGATCGGCAGACAGAAGGGGGGCGGGAACTCTCTTTTAGGACTGTTTCCCCTGTCTGTAAGATCTCTCTAACATCTGGGTCTGAGGAATGTATTTTTAGGATATCATTAATCAGATTCCAATATGAGAATGCCGATACAGGGACCTTGTTGGGTCCAAAAACCCGATAGTAATCATTAAAACAGTCTCCAACTCTCTTCCAATATTTTTGATCAATCGTTCCTTCTTGGGGGAACCAGGGGCAGATATCAGAGACAAAACTGAAAAACTCACGTAAATCTTTTTTTCTAGCCTTAACTCTCCGCATCTTGAGAGATTCCTTAATACCCTTAAGGAAGAGTTCATGTGAACTCAACTCCTGTCCCATGTCAATCACCTACTCACCAATCTCTCGTCCTTCGCTGGGCGGCTACTCCAACGTCGGGCAAACTTGGAGTCTTTTCTTACGGGTGAATACCTCGTGAACTCCAAACGAGCCTTTTTACTGCCGAGGGGGCTGTCGAGTCTTGTCCCTTACGGGCTCGAAACAAGCCACACTCGCGCCGGGGAGGCCCTCGAGTCTTGTCCCACGAGTGAAAACTGCGTGGGCTCGAAAGAAGCCAGCCCGTGGAGGCTCAGGGAGGGGGGGGGGGCCGCGGCGGTTTCCAGAGTAGGTGTCCTCATAGAATCTTCGTACCTCGGGCCCCACGTTGGGCGCCAAAATGTCCCGACCGGCAGGACCATGCAACGTGGGACGAGGGGAAGAAACCTGTTGAGGATGAAAAAGGGGAGACAGGAGACGCGAAGAATGGAGGCAAGACAGGGATCTGATCAAGCCTCAAAATTTTATTACGATGGCGGGTTATATATATAGCTATGTCAGATGGGGGTGGGATATGCTATGTCATAGGGTGGCGAGGTACTTGTCGCGGGCTGATAGGCTAGGACAGGGCGATGCCATATGAGGTACAAGGAAATGGGCAGGCTCTGGGTTTGGCGCGCGCGGGCTCTAGGTTTGGCGCGCGCGGGCTCTGGGTTTGGCGCGCGCGGGCTTTGGGTTTTGTGACCAGGAAGTTCTGCCTAGGCAAGGCCTGGGGATTTCTATGGCTTCCGACAGATGATGTATTACAGAATTGTACACTTGAAACCTATGTAATTTTACTAACCATTGTCACCCAAAAAAATTTAATAAACAGATAGATAATTAATTAATTAAAAGAAACAGGAAGTCATCACCTGGTTTTGACTGGCGAGGTACCGCCAATATACAATTTATCATTTAAATCCCTGGAGAGTTAGAAAGTGACTATAATTACAGAGGGCCTTAGTGTTTAAATTGGTCACAATTCCATAAAGGTACAAAGTAATTAAACTAGCACATTGTTGAACTGATTCTTCTGAATTCAGTGGTAAAGCTTGAGGCCTAGAGAATCTGAATGAGGGAACTTCCATTAAAGATCATCAGACTTGATAAAGTTCCTCATTCCTTATCAACCTTTTCCACCATGAGATGGTTGAGGCCATCATAGACCATTCTTCTTGTTCATGTAAAAGTGGTCTTAGGAATCTCTAAATGTCTAAGTATAGACAATTAAGCTGAAAACTCCAGAATTCCCAACTGGGATAATGCTTAGGAGAGTTCTATTTTAAGTGCTTGTCAAACTGCAGGTCTATTTTCTTTCAACTTGATGAGATTACTCTTAACACCACTTTATGCAGACAATCTAGCAATAAATCACAAAATCCTATAATATGGGTGTTCTTACTTGCTAGAACCTGTACAAATGGCCCCCAAATACCTTTTTTGCCCCCCATCCTCAAATACCCATCTTATCCTTTGGATACAGAAATACCCTTCCACTGGAAGCTAGCTTTGGAGTCCACTGAGATAAAACAAAGATCGCCTGAAATGGTACCCTGACGCACGCAACGTGTGCCAATACCGAAACTACCTCTGGGTTTCCCCAGTCTGAACCACAGTTGTTGGGAAGCCCACTATACCAGCATTTGCCTTCAGAGTACAATCCAAATGTCCCCAAGTCCTCATCTTTCCAACTCCCTCTTTACACCATCAAGTAAGTCAATCACATCCCTTTTCTTGGAGTCTTCTTTAACTGAGTAGGATAACCAGAGAGGACCTCCATTCCCCCAGGCTGCTGCTGGTCCCTCCTCCCTCTCATTGGCACCCTGAGCTTCTCTCTCCAGCACTCCATGCACAAACACCTACCCGTGCCTTCATTCCCCAAAGCATGGCTGACACCAGGTTGTTGTACATAACAAACTTGCCTGAGGATGACATAAGAGAATGACTAGGTTGTGAAGAAAAACTTTGAATTGGATATTTGATCTCACTGCTCCCTAAATTTGTCTGCCTGTGTCCCTCCACATGGGGTACCCTGCTGACCACCTCTCCCACCATTGTGTGTGGTTCTGGCTTACTCGTATAACCAGGGTATCACCTCCCCTAATCCGTGGGGGTTCCCACTGACTCAGCCCTTGGCCTGTATCCACCATCTAGACACTCTTTCTCCATAGGCTTCAACCAAGAGAAGCAAAACGACTTAACCTCTTCTCCCAGAGATATCACCTACCCACAGGAATGACAGCCTTTTGAATTTTAATGCAGAGCAGTTTAGTTCCTTTCTCCCAAATTCTCCCTTCTGAATAGGATTGGAGGAGAACTCAAGGTTCATGGAGATGTCCTCCAAAATTGAAATGCAATCTTTCCTAAGAATGTTCTGCCACTACCTCTGGAACAAGAGGCTCAGATATTAAATAACCTGGTTTTCGTACCCACGATAAGCACAAAGCAATTGGCCAGGACTGGACAGACCAAAGGAAATGGCAATTATCTAGAGGAGCCGAGCTAGGTCCAGACAAGCCAAGCCACCGTGACTGATCACAAGCGAAGAGGCCTGAACGAGCTATGTTGAAGCAGACTGGATCGATAGTAGGAAGCGAAAGAGGCAGGCAGCATATCCCAGGAGCCAGGCAGAGGACCAGGAACCAGAGATCTGCATATATGAAAAATGAAATTCAGGAACAAAGAAGGGAACAAGCTGGGAAGAAGTGTGACTGACTCCAGTGCCCTGCTAGGTTCTTCCTCCCAAGCTGCCAGCAACTTCTGATTGGCACATTTGGCCCCGAACAATGGTGACCAGCACGGATGAAGAAGAAGGGGAAACTGAAAGTGTGCCTTCAATACTGGATATGTCACAAATTGGCAGTAACAAAATAGTCACGGGGATGTAAAGTACAGCATCTAATGAAACTAATAGAATATTGAACATCAACTGTGATTGAAAAACAAATTAAGTAAATTTTAAAAATACTGTACATGTCATATTTTACTTAACCGATCCACTATTGGTGTACATTTTACTGTTTCCAGTCTTTAATCTCATAAGGAAGGCTACAAATTTTATTTTTTGTTTTTTTGCTACATTTTCCCATGCATCCTGTTTACTTCCTTAGGATGAATTTTGAGAAGCGTAGTACCTAGATAAAAGCGAGTGAATATTTTTCTAAGTTTGGCATATGGTATCTAGGTACAAGATGCAATCCTAGTTTTGTTGTCAATAAACTTTTCTGATGCCTGTGAGAGTTCATTTGAATATCGCTACTGTACTTCCCAGACATATTTAATTTTTCATCTACTGGTGACTTAACTACATTACAGAGGAAGTTGAAGTAAGTTTAGTTGAGATGTGTTGAAATGGTGGAAATTTTAGGGTTAGAACAGAGTGAAAGAGACTGGTTTGGAGAGGAATGAGGGTATAAAGGCAGTCACACAGGAAACAAATCACTCCTCGGATTCACGCCTGAGATAAACCTCCTCTTTAGACCATGAAGCTCAAGGTATTCTTATGTTTTATGTGGTTTATTTAAATTGGTTTTCTAGCTTACTTTTTCCTTTCTCAATTTCCTCAGTTGCCTTCTCTTTTCAAGAGCTATCTGCTTTACTTCAGAAATGACATTTTACCATTTCTCATAGCCCCTAGGCTATCTAATTCACAGCATCTGTTTTTTTTTAAAAATCAGTGTTTTACAAATAATAGACATTATGTGTTTTGTATAAAATTGGGAAGAAAATGAATCATTATAAGTTCAGTGAATGTTAACACCCTAGTTTTGTATGTATCAATTATGGCATTGCCAGATTGTGTTGCTAACTATCTGTTTACTGTCCATAGTTCCCTGGAGAAGATAAGCTTTTTGTGGCAGGAACCATAGCATCTTGGTTTGGTATTCTAGAGGGCTTAGCACAGTGCCAGACGCATAGCAAGAACTCATGAAATCTTTATTAAACGACTTCATACTTTGCCTTAATGTATACATCAATCACAGTATTTTTGCTAAAGAGAGATGTAAATGCCAGGAGAAAGTCAAGACCAAAATAATATTTTAGGAATAGTTGGGCATAAGTCTACAGACAGCTGAGCCGTTGCATAGTTATGTTCTCATGCTCCCTTCCTCAGGGCCCAGAAAGAGGCCGTTTGTTCTTTGGCACATGGGATGGGGTTCAGGCCTTGTCAGCAGACCTCCATACTTTCCCCACACTTTTTACAAAAGCCCTACTTTCACTGAGTCACTGATACCGTTGGATCGTGTGGTTGGAGGCCATGACCAACACATGCTCCCCAGGGCTATGCCTCACCCCACATTAGACCTAACAATGAAGAGAGGGACAACCGAACTCCAAATCCCCTCACCTGTGGGAATTGTGGGGGTGGGGAGAGAGGTGGAACAGAGGCATTTTTACTTAGAACAAGGAATCCAACCAGCACTGGAAACTAAGTTTGACTTGGCAATCATCAAACCAGTTTTCTTTCATCCTTCCTTCACTTTAGCCCCTAAATATGTTTACCCAGTTTTCTAGCAGCATGAAAAGCAAAGTTATTGTTATTCTCTATTTTAATCAGAAACTTACATGCCAGCACCCTTTTTCTCTCCGAGAGATCTTTTCTCCGGCTTTCTGCCACTCAGTATACATTTACCTCTCTACCAAGGCTTCAGAGGCATACACAGTAGCTCATTCTTTTGAAAATGGCAGGGTTTTCCTAACTTGATATTGTGGAGACTGAAACTATGGGACTAGTCAGCAACCAAGTTGAAGGCCTTTCAGCTGGGTACTGGTTCCATCTCTGTATCTCTGCCTGGGCACTGAGCTTAGCATCCGAGCACCCCAGACACGCCAGATCCTCTAATCCAGGGGTGTTCAAACTGCGGCCCGCCGGCCAACTGCGGCCTGTGATCCATTATTAATTGGCCCACAGCAAATTCCAAAACTATATTTAGTTTACTTAAATAAACCAGGTGAGGCAATACGTACTTCACCTCGAGTGAGTGGCCCGGCTGTTTGTGTATTTTACCGCATATGGCCCTTGGTGAAAACAGTAGGAAAAAGTTTGGACACCCCTGCTCTAATCCAATGGATATTCTCTTGTAAGACATGTTAAAAGCCAAATAACTGTCTATGCATTGAAGAATATGACACTTAAAGGAATTGCACAGTACGCTGCTGCTTATGATATACAAATCATTCGACAGGTGTTGATTGTCTGGTTTGTGGGTTAGAAGCGGGTTGGTCTTCTCCTCTAGGATGACCACACGCACTTCCCATTCACCAAGTTCACAATGAATCCATCACCGTTGCCCAAAAGTCTGCTCCTCGTCCTGTGTTCCCTCCGTTGGCAAATGGCACTGCCGTTTCCCCATCCAGAGCCTGGGCTGCTGCAGCAGTCCCTTACCTGCCCTTGTCTGCCCAGCGCACATTCCTTCTCTGCACAATTGGCTACAGAGATGTTCGCAAAACACAGTTCTGACCATATCCCTGCCTTCTTAAGACAGCAGTACGGCTCCCTACTGACGTCGTAGTCTCTAGTGTGTGTAAATTTCGCCATTTAGTCCTAGCCTGAGAATCCACTCCCCCTCTCTCCTCTGTACCCCGCAGGCAGCTCTGCTCTGAGTTTGCTGAACTCACGGCATACCTCACACCTGCAAGCCCTGGCCCACGCTGCTACCTCTGGCTTTCACCCCCCTTCTCATGCCCGACACTTTTAACCCTAAATTTTCATAACCAGTTCATGTATCAACACCTCCAGGTATTCTCCACCAACAGAAAGAGCAGGCAGTAGTTCTCAGTTGTACTTTTAAATTTTCTAGTAGCCACATTGTAAAAAGGAAAAACTGATGAAGTTAATTTTAATAATATATTTGTTTAAGCAATATATCCTAAATATTATCATTTCAGTATGTAGTCAATCTTTTATAACTATAAGATGCTTTTTTGCCTACTGGTCTTCAAAGTCCAGTGCTTATTTTACCCTTATGATATGTCTCCGTTTGGACTAGCTGAATTTCAAATGCCCAAGAGCACATGTGGAGAGTAGCTGCCACATTGGACATGGCAGCATGAGAGCACTTGAGAATCACCTAGACACCTTAACGAAAACACAGAACCCTCTCCTATGCTTCCTGAGTTTCTAATGCTGGGGAGTCTAATGCTAGAGGCCTGGAGTGGGGACTGGAAATGTTCATTTTCAACAAGAACCCCGGAGTGTTTCTGATGCACATGTTCATCAGGCCACACTTTAGGGGCTTAATAGCTAGATGCCCCAATTGTGGAGGCAGACCCACGGGGTGTGTGTTCAGACTCTCTCAGTTAGAAGCCGGTGACTTAGTGACTTCACGTTTCTACTCACAGGACTCAGTCTCCTCACCTGCAAAGTGAGACTCATAATAAATACCTACCTCGAGACTTGTGGGTATTAAATGGACACTGTATTTTTAAAGGTCAGCATAATACCTGGCACATACTTAATAATGGCAGTTACTGTCTGCATACCTGCTTTACGGGGGAGATGACCCTCCCATCCTCCCCCGCTGACTCTGTGCTTCCCTCCACCGTTGCCCCCACCACACTCTGTGGTCATCATCTGCTTGCTAATCTGTGTCCTCAACTTGGCTGAGGACAGGCACTGGCCGTGGTGCATTTCCACATCCCTTTTTCTCATACACAGTACGTGCTCTATAGATATTATTTTTTAGAAATTGAACGTGATCAACCGGGTTCCCTCTAGTGGAGTAAACTGCAAAAGTGTCTCGGGTTCTCATGTATAAAGGAAGTATGCAAATACAAAGTGACTGTAGCACCGTTCAACACTCTTCCCTCCCAAGTCTGTCACAGCAAGCTTCGCCCAAGTGATTCACGGCTTGAACGTGGGACACCTGACAGAGCGTGTCATTCAGAGGAGCAAGAGGATGATTCTGGATACTTTGGGCGTTGGGTTCCTGGGAACCAGCACAGAAGTGTTTCACAAAGCCAGCGAATATAGTAAAGTAAGAAGCTCAATGTCTACTTTAGCGACAAAACCAAGTGTGCACACATACCTGCTCGTGAGTGTGCCCGTGAGTGAACCCAGAGCTGTGTATGTGTTCTCCTGCTCTTCGTCTTAGAGATCGTACTGGGCGCATACATTGTTGTATGTAGTTTCATGCTTTTCTACGCTCTGTTATCTGAGCTTTAATAGTCATCCATATCCCTTACTAAGTCACTGTCTAGTAGTGTCTCAGAGTTCATCTCTATTATGACTGAAAGCACTTTTTACCTGAGTCTTAGAAGCCATAGCACCTACCCCAGATGATTTGGAGAAAAGGCTGGGCCAGCGCTCTGAGCAGAGGGTGGGTGTGTAGGTCGGAGATGCAGCATCCAAAGGATGTGCTGGGTGGGTGGTTAGTCCACCTTCCCCAGAACTTACACAGACGGAGTAAATGAGAGTAAGTTCAGACTCCACGCCACAGAGCAGTTGTGGATCATGGTCTGGGGCTGAGCAACAGCATCTCTCTTCACTTCCATGGAGAAAGTTGTATGTTCTTCTACAAGGAAGAGAGCACCCAATGAGTAAGGCAGGCTTCGTTCTAGTACAGAGAGTTCCAGTAAGGACTATTAAGGTAACACCTCCAAAGATGAAGAATGACTCCTGAAGTGGTGACTTGGCAGGCTGTGCTCACACTCGGTATCACTGACTGACATTCTTCTTGTTCCAGATCTACAGCTCCAACAGGACGAGCACTGTGTGGGGCCGGCCAGACTTCAGGCTCCCACCAACATATGCTGCTTTTGCTAACGGTGTGGCTGTAAGGATGTTTCCATGTCTTTTCAACTGTTATACAATCGTAATAATTTTCAAAGCCAGGATATCTCAGAAATCGCCCAATTTCCACATTTGACGGATGACATCTTTGAAATTCAGGGAGATGAAGTGGCCTGCCCTCTCTCCTATGTAGCAATGCCAGTTTTCATGTTTCAATAGTGAATTGATGCTTTCTAAACAAATTGTGAAGTAGAGGAAATAAGAGAAGGATTTTGATAAAAACACCCCTAAGGTATCTCAACTCTAAACTCTGACTGCTTACAGCAAAAAAACATAAAACCCAATATCCAGACACAATTCCTTCTCAATTCCTTTTGTTGTGGCCAGTACCACTTTCCATCCAGTAACCAGGTTTTCATGCATTCATTCAACAGATATTTATTCAGAAAGATACAATGGCTAGATTTGGTGTCTATATTTTCAGAACCCAAATTCATCATTTCTTGTCTGACAGACAATTTTTATGCTTTTTTGTGTGTGTCAAGGGCCATCTACAAGGTATAATCTGGACATGAATGTGTTGGGATTTGAGGTATTTTTATGCTTTTGGGTGACAGTAGCTCAGAATATTGAAAGTCAAACCCAATAGTGCATCCAGGATTAAATGTCCAGTAAGAAGTGAGACATACGCCAGCCATATCAAATAGACATAAAAACCTATTTTTAAATGAACTGCTGGTCATTACTATTTCATATAAGGAAAAAGCAAATGGCTGGGATAAAGAGGAATAAAACCTTATGATAGAAAATAATGATTTAAAAATATAGCTTAGTATATAATCTGGGTTCAAGAGCTCTTGCAACTTCCCCATAAGTTTGAAATTATTTCATAATAAAAAGGTACAAAAACATACGTAGGGTGCCAAAAAAATGTATACACATTTTAAGAAAGGAAAACTGTATTAAAATTGTAATACTCAATATAACAAAAGATATAACAAAAGATGAATATAAGTCACGTTTGACTTCTGCAATTACAAGAGGTGCTCAAAGTGGTTACCATCAGCGTCCAGATACTTCTGATTATGGCGAACTACTGCTTGGGCAACGCTGACCATCTCTTAAACTGTGTATACATTTTTTTGGCACCCCTGGTATGGCCTGATGTGGAACAAATGACATTAGACGTTTTTGTTTGTTTGTTTGTTTGTTTGTTTATTGTTTTTTTTTAAGATTTTATTGGGGAAGGGGAACAGGACTTTATTGGGGAACAGTGTGTACTTCCAGGACTTTTTCCCAGGTCAAGTTGTCCTTTCAGTCTTAGTTGTGGAGGGTGCAGCTCAGCTCCAAGTCCAGTTACTGTTTCTAGTTGCAGTGGGCACAGCCCTCCATCCCTTGCAGGAGTCGAACCGGCAACCTTGTGGTTGAGAGGATGCGCTCCAACCAACTGAGCCATCCGGGAGCTCAGTGGCAGCTCAGCTCAAGGTGCCATGTTCAATCTTAGTTGCAGGGGGCGCTGCCCACCATCCCTCACGGGACTTTAGGAATCAAACTGGCACCCTTGTGGTTGAGAGCCCACTGGCCCATGTGGGAATCGAACCGGCAGCCTTTGGAATTGGGAGCGTGGAGCTCTAACTGCCTGAACCACCGGGCCGGCCCAACATTAGAGTTTTAATGGGAGTTGTTTGAAGGGTGGGGGAGGAAAATGGGAGGGAAGAAGGAGCAGCCACCTAATTCCACAGCTTTGTTGTTAAGGGCAATGTTGATCTTTTGGGCTGTGGAAGAGAGCTCTGGCCACCTGGGAAGACCCAAGCTCCTTGGGGCTCACTAGCTGCTCCCCAAGGTCCCGCCCGATCTGGGCAGAGGACAGTATGTCCAGTGCCTAGGCATGTGATTAAGACTCACAGCCAGTTCATAGGTTTTATTGTCAGGGAATCAGGTCTGAAAATCTCACATCAAACCAGGTTATTACTAAACTAAACCCTTACTCGTCCAAAAGCCATCACATTAAAGGAAGTACATTTTGGGTTTTGGTTGTTTATATGTGTCTGTTTACATAGATTCACTCAATGGATTTTGATGACACATGGCACCCTGCCACCCACCCTTCTGGAGCTGTCCTTCCTGTCCTGATGGCATTATCAGAAACCCTGCCTCCAAGTCCAAAGTTTTCTGGCCTTGACTTCCTGCTGGCTTTCAATGTTGGAATTGAAGTGCAAGGCCGATTAATGCATTTCTCCAAGGAAGCTAACAACATACCAAAAAGGTATGGAAAAATTTGCCCCATGGAGAGACAGTCATATTCCCCTTTATCTGTCAATTGTTATCTCTATAGAGCTTCCTGATATAAAGGTTGCTCAGTTGAAGATGTTAATATTAGTGCTAGCAGGTAAGTCAAGTCACCGGTCACATATCAAACCGTATATCCATATACAAATGTGTGACTTCAGAAGTGCTAATGAAAGTATCTCCTTTGGGATTAGAGAGCCAATCAAGCAACCAGGACCACAAAATAAACGGGGACCTCTCATTCTGGGGTGACTGAAGTCATTCTGGCATCTGTGGGTATTCTGAATATTCCTGATCCCACCAAAGTGGAATCTACTATGATATTTGTTAGGGTCCTTCAGACTAATAAGAACATTCAGAATATCCTAAACCTGGCTGTTTAAACTATAGATCAAAAATGGTCAAATGTTGGCCATATTATATGGTTTAATCTAATCTTTATTTTTGCCACTTGGTATGGCCTGCTAGGAGAGGAGTATATTGGAATATTGAGTGAACTTTCACAGTTTCTACAAGGCCCTCAATTTTTATAGTTACCTAAATCGGCTTGCAGCAATCAATAACTTTTACCTTTTTCCAATAATTGTAAGAGCACCATTTATACAGAATTTACTGTGTTTCAGGCACTGATGTAAGCATGTGAATTCATTCAAAACTCACAAAACCATATGAGGTAGATACTATGATTATGGCCATTTTATGTAAGTGAAAACAGGTGCAGAGAAGTTGAATACCTTTGTGAAGATCACACAGCTAATAGTGGAAGAGCTAAGATTTGAACCCAGGCTGTGTGGCTCCATTAGCTAAGCTCCTGAGTGCTACACTCTACTGTCTCCTGGTGGCTGAGGTGTGTAAACCTCTAACTCTTTGCTCTCGTTGCTTTTCAGATTCCATCCCCCCTCAGTGGTAGGAACGTTAGGTAGCGCTGCTGCTGCAGCCAAGCTTTTAGGGCTCAGCAAGACAAAGTGCCAAGAGGCCCTGGCTATAGCTGTTTCTCATGCGGGAGCGCCCATGGCAAATGCTGCCACTCAGACCAAGCCTCTCCATATCGGCAATGCCGCCAGGCATGGGATGGAAGCTGTTTTTCTGGCAATGTTGGGTCTCCAAGGAAACAAGCAGGTCTTGGACATACAGGCAGGCTTTGGGGCCTTCTATGCCAACTATTCCCCCAAAGTCCCTCCAAGCCTAGATTCCTACACGTGGCTGCTGGAGCAGCAGGATGTGGCTTTTAAGCGATTCCCCGCACATCTGGCCACCCACTGGGTGGAAGATGCAGCCGCGTCAGTGAGAAAGCACCTTGTAACAGACAGTGCCCTGCTTCCTGTTGACCACATTGACAGAATTGTACTCAGAATTCCAGATGTCCAGTATGTCAACAGGCCCTTCCCTGGCACGGAGCATGAAGCCCGTCACTCCTTCCAGTATGTGGCCTGTGCCACGCTGCTCGATGGTGGCGTCATTGTCCCTTCATTCCACAAATGCCAGGTCAACAGGCCTCAGGTAAGAGAGTTGCTCGGTAAGGTGGAGCTGCAGCATCCTCAGGATAACCTGCCAAGCTTTAACACACTCTACTGTGAGATAAGTGTCACCCTCAAGGATGGTGTCACCTTCACCGAGCGCGCCAATACCTTCTACGGTCACTGGAGGAAGCCACTGAGCCAGAAGGACCTACAGGAGAAGTTCAGAGCCAATGCCTCCAGGATGCTGTCCCATGACACAGTAGAAAGAGTCATAGAGATAGTAGAAAACCTGGAAGACCTAGAGGACTGTTCTTTGTTAACCACACTTCTGCACGGACCCTCTCTACCAGAGATGGTTTCAAAATCCATCTAGGAATTAACAGTTTCATCACAACATCTCTTGAGGCTCACCAACATCTTAATGACTACATTTTGGGAAATTCAATGTTTTGCTTTATAGAGCCAAGGTCTGCCCTTGGTCTTCCCAGGAATAAATGCAGCATGGTGGAGAGAGTCCACACACAGAACTGGATATACATGGAAGGAGTCTTGCTCCGTAACTTTACAAGACTGTTCCAATTACCTATAGCAAGATAATATACGATGTCTGACAATTAAGTTTGCAAACTCATCCTAGAAAAAGTGCTACATACCCCATTGCTGAATATCACTACAGTCACCTTTAAAGTACTCCTCTTGGGAAGCTATGCACCGAAGCCAGTGCCTAGCCCACCCTTCAAAGCAATTTTGGAACTCTTTTTTTGGAATGGCCATCAGAACTGTCGTCGTATTACCCTTCATGTCCTGAATGTCTTCAAAATGTCTTCCTTTCAATATTTCCTTTATCTTTGGGTAAAGAAAGAAGTCATTGGGCGCCTGACTGGGTGAGCAAGGAGGGTGTTCCAATACAGTTATTTGTTTACTGGCTAAAAACTCCCTCACAGACAGTGCCCTGTGAGCTGGTGCCTTGTCGTGATGCAAGAGCCATGAATTGTTGGTGAAAAGTTCAGATCGTCTAATTTTTTCACACAGCCTTTTCGGCACTTCCAAATAGTAAACTTGGTGAACTGTTTGTCCAGTTGGTACAAATTCATAATGAATAATCCCTCTGATATCAGAAAAGGTTAGCAACATGGTTGCAATAAGTTTGCGAACTTAATTGTCAAAACTTGTATATGCAAGAAACACAGAGAAATTGATGTTACAAGCATCCGTATGGCTGAAAATCAAGTCACCTGTGATCTTCTTATAAAGTGAATCTTTTCAGAGGAGTTTTATGAACTGTAGGAACTTCAAGGAATGAAATAAATTTGAACCTGCACATGTATTTGCTGACAGTGGGGATGGGCTCTGATCTGTTGTGCCACCAACAGATTTTTCAGACCATGGGTTATTAGAAGCTCCCCACAGTGGAGGGGATGCTATTGGGTTTAAATATAAGGGCTTATTGAGTTCAAATCCTGCCTCTGCCACTCAATAGATGTGACTCTGGGCATGTTACTGGGTATCCTTCTGCCTCAGTTTCTTTCTTTATAAAGCAGAAATAAAAAGCAGTCTAAAAAATAAAGCACTTTGACCCCAGAAAGCCATGGTCTTAACCACTACAATGTCACCTTGCATTACAAAAAAAATTGTTTGAGAACTAGATCATGGATACAGTCTGAGATGTAATAAAAAATGACAGCAAAAAGTATATATATACCTGTAATTAAATAAATATTGACTATATAAAATAAAAATGTCTTATGTGGTTAAAAACTAACATTAGCTATACATATATATATGTATATGCATATGTATACACACACACACACACACATAAGGAGTTATCATAGTTAATGTCTGCTAAATTCCTTATGTTGTTCAAGATAAGGGCAAAGCTATTAACTCTAGACTTATTTTAAGCATGCATTCTGACATTTCTAGGGTAATCATTAGGAAAAGAAGGCTTATAGCAGGAGAAATATGGAATTAGGAAAAAATATCCATAGGAAGGTAAGAAGGCGGGGAGAATATATAGAAAAGGCAGAACAGATATAAAATGATAGAAAAAAATTCAAATATTAATATATCTATAATTGCAAAAAGAGTAAATGGAGTAAATATTCAGTTAAAGAAGACAAAGACTATGAACTCACTTTTTAAAATGTTTCACAGCTTTATTATCATCTACTCTATATACCATCAATTCATCTATTGTAAATGTACAGTTCAATGAGCTTTAGTAAATTTATAGATTGGTGTAAACATCACTAAAATCCAGTTTTGGAATACTTTTATCACTCCAAAAAAATTATTCATGACTGCTTGCAATCAATGCCCACTCCCACCTCCAGCCCTCAGCAAGCAATGATCTGCTTTCTATGTCTATCATTTTGTCTTTTCCAGACACTTGATATAATAAATAGAATGATACAACATGTAGTCTTCTGTGTCTGGCTCTTTCACTTAGCAGCATAGTTTAAAGATTGTCTACATATGTATCAGTACTTTATTCCTTTTAATTGCTGAGTAGTATTCCATTGTATGGATATACCACATTTGCTTATCTATTCATTAGTTAATAAACAGTTGGATTGTTAACAGTTTGGGGCTATTATGAATACTGCTTCTATGAACATCCACATACATGTCTGTCTATGGGCATAGCTTTCCATTTCTCCTGGGTAGATACCTAGGAGTGGGAATGCTGGATCATTTGGTAAGTACATGTTAAAGTTTACCAAAAAAACCTGTTTTTCAAAGTAGCTTTATCAAGTCATATTTCCACCAGGATGTCTGAGGGTTCCAGTTTCTTCTTATCCTCACCAACCCTGGGAATTGTCAATCATTTTAATTTTAGTTTAATGAGTGTGTAATGGTGTCTCACTGTGGTTTTAATTGGCTTTTCCACAATGACTAATTTATGCCAATTATTTTAATTAGGTTGTCTTACTGTTGGGTTGTTAGAGTTCTTTATATAGTTCTTACAAGTTCTTTATAAGATAAATGTTTTGCACATATTTTTCCCAGTATGTGACTTGTCTTTTCATGTTCATAATGGTCTCTTTTGAAGAGCAAAAGTTTTACATTTTGACCAAATCCATTTTACCATTAAAAAAATATATTGTTCCTGCTTTGGGTGTAATCAGAAGGCAACTTTAAAAGAAAAAATCCAGTTATATACTTTTTAACCAAAGACAAGGTTCAGGCAGTAATAAAGAACAAGAAACATGTATTTGCAAAAGGATTGCACTCCAAGAGACAGATGCAGGTAGCAACCATACTACGCTCTGGGAAGAACAAAGAAAGGCAGGGTTTATAAGGCAAAAACTACAACATGTAACTCTTTCATACAAATAAAGGATTCCTGGCTAGGCTAACTGGGATTGGTTAGTTCAATATGCAAATGAGGGAGTTGAGAATTACAATAAGAAGTCCATACATGTCCACGCAGTTGTTCCAGGTTGTTCAGCTGAGTTTAGCAACTTAATAGCAGTTCTGGGAACTGAGGCCCAAGATGTGCAGAGGCTGCATGGGCCCACTTCCTTAACAGCCTCCTGACTCTATGTTAAGTGACTCTCTTAGCAATGTCATTCCATTTTATTTTCTCCATTATCACGACACATAAGGATGCAGAAAAGTTGAAAGTAACAAGATGGAGAAAATATGGATGGAATATTAACAAAAGAAAGCTGGAATAAATAAAAGTTAATATTAGACAAAAAAGAATTCAAGCAAAAAAATTACTAGAAATAAAATAATAAAGATAAAAATTCAAATCACTGGGTAACTAAAATAATTCTAAACTTACATGCATCTAAATAATATTGAACAGCAAGGAGAAACACATAAATCCAACATCATACTGAGAAAATTTTAACATTTCTCTGTTAGTAATTGATATTTCAAGGAAACCCAAAGTCGACTAAGATTTAAACACAATTAACATGTTTTATCTAATGCACACAGAGAGTTCTGCACTGAACAGCTAGAGAATTCATAATCTTTGAAAAACATCTCACAGCATTTGTACAAAAACGGACCATATACTGAGCCATAAAACAAGTCTCAGCCAACTTTTCAAAGAACTGGATCACTGAGGTCATTTTCTCTAATCACAATGCAATTAAATTAAATCGATCTAAAAAAGGTAATTAGAAAAGCCTAACGTGTTTGGAAACAAACATTCCTCTAAATAACTCTTAGATCACAGAAGAAATTATAATGTAAATTATAAAACAGAACTAACCAATAACAAAAATACCACATATCAAAATTTGTAGGATGTAGTAAAAGCAGTACTTAGAAATGCATAGAATTTTCTATTGCTGGCTCTGTATTACTTGGATCATGTTATTCCATAAGATACATCATGTTAACTCTGATGAATTTATTTGAACACCGCTAATCGAAGATAGAGGAGGTGGCTTCTACTGTGATCTTGGGATAAAATTTCATTATCATCCTGTTTTGATACATTTCAAAATTTTCTAGAGGCAAGATCTGAGGGCCATTAATAATATCCTCAGATAACCCCTGTTAAAAGCAAGACAATAGACTCAAAATGGAGTCATTTATGCTAAGCCCCATATAACCAAACCAAGACTCAATGACAGTTTCGGCTGCCCAGAAATGGAATCTAAGCCAGTCAATCAGGAATCGCCTGATCAGCACACTGGTTAGGTCAACTGCCTGATAGACCCCTGCCAACCTCTAAAGGAAAGTCAGCTTTGCAATAATAACCCACCCAACTTTTTACCTAGCATAACTTCCTTGTTCCCACTCCTTCTGCCTATAAAAGTCCTTCATTTTGCACAGCTCCTAGGAGCTCCTTTTTATCTGCTAATTGGATGTTGCCCAATTTGAATCCATTTTTGCTCAAACTCCTAAAAAAATTAATATGCCTTGATTTATCTTTTAACACCCCCGATGGATGTGTCAGACCAACAGCCGTGGTTGGGGAAGAAAGCCTTTCCTTAGGGGCATAACAGCACTCAAGGTAACCTTGATATTGGTTTATGCCCACTGAAAGCAGGAGAAAATATGAGGGAATAGGGGTCTGTACGGAGAGCTTAAGTGTCCTATTCACGGGTAGCCCTGCACAATATTCACCCTTACAGTACCATATACAAAAAAAAAAAAAAAAAAAAAAAAAAAAGCAGAAGAGGAAAAGAGAGACTGACTCCCCACATTCCTTTCTAGATGATTCCTTTCTATGAGGATCAAAAGCTAGGGCATTTTTGAGCCACAGTGCTAGCAGAGACCTTTCGATGGAATGGGAGTCTTAAAGCTGAGCTCATTGTTTCTTCCCTCCAAGAGCCTGAAAAACAAGAACTGTTTGTGAGCTGTCTTACCCTGAGAAAGCCCAAGATGGGGGCTTAGACAGCTCTGATCTGCTGTCTAGACATTGAGGCAAACGCTTGCTCTTACCCTTCCATTCTCTTGGAGACAGCGACAAAGGATGATGCTCGGCCCCATTTCAGTGTGATGGGCCCTGTGGGTAGGCAAGTGAGTACTCCACATGGATCCAGCCAGACCACCAGGGAGAACACCCCCCCGGGACAAAGACCCCAGCTCCCTGAGAGAGGTTCATTCCAGCTCCCTCTGTGTCTCTGCACCCTCAGCACATATCACGGGCCCTGAGTCCAACTGCCTCAGTCACCAGACACACCTTTGCCAGCTCTGAGGAGCCCTCATGCTGGCTATTGTTTATGTTTTGGAGATTCCCAGGACCATGCACACATTTGGGTATCTGTGGCTCAGGTTTATTGTAGTTACAGCATACATGACAGAATCAACAAGACAAAGACAGCAAAGTCTGGACAAATGCACCCATAGGCCTCCAAAGCCCTCTCCCTCCAGTGAGGAGACACATGAATGCTCCTTTCTCCAGCACAACAAAATTCAGTAAAGTGTGCACAATGTTTCTGCCCTGGGAAGAGACTCAGCACCCAAGGTTTTTATTAGTGGCTGGTCATGTAGGCACCCTCTGGCCGGCAACAATCATACCTCCAAACTCAAAGAAGGAAAGCAGGGGTCCAGCATAATTCACGTGGTTTGCACAGTCTAGGCAAACTGACCTGCTTTTATAAGTTAGGGAGTGGGTCCAGTGTCAAGTTCCCAGATGCCAGCCAAGGACCAACCTTATAAACAGGTCCTAATAAGGACAGCAGGCTCTGACTAACTAAGTTATCTCTTTTCGGCTCAACTTTTCCCATCCTGCAATGCCTTCCTTTCCTGTTTGTGTAGCTTTGTAAGGTAGAAAAATGATACAGAGAAGTTGGGCTTGGCCTCCACCTTAGGAATCGTCCCTGCTCGGCAGCAGTAAGCTCTGTAAGCTATGGGTTTTATCACAGTATTAACTAAAACTGATCCCGGTCGGCCTAGAGATGTCACAGACCAAAAAGCTGGAATGATTTTCACCCAGGCATTTAAATGATAATATGTGAGTTTTAAAGGGAATTTTTATATATTAATTTTATAACAATTTTACTTGGAAGTCTTTATCTAAAACTGATATCACAGTCGGATAAGTCCGACTTACGATATCTGGGACCACCTTAAGGTCTGTGATCACTTACGTGGGGAAACTTTGGGATCACTGAGTAAATGGTGGGCATCCATTCGATTCAACAAAAGTGTATTGAGGGCTTAACATGTGCCACAGGCCGTCCTGGGTGCAGGTGACAGAGCAGTGAACAAAATAGGCAACAACCCTTTAAAAATCAAGAGTTTACAATCTAGTGTGAGTAGAGAGACAAGCAAAACAAGTAAGTAGGACGGGAGAGTGCTGTGCACCTATGTGGGTCAGTTGTGCTTCTGTCATTCATCCCCTGGTGGGAATGTGAGCTTCTGGAGGCTGAATTGGGTTCAGGGGCCAGGGAGTCCGAAGCTTGCGAACATTCCTTAAGTTCCAGTTCTTCCTGGGCTATAATATAACCCGTGACAACAAAGGATTTGTGGCACTATAGAAACGTAGCTTCCTTGTCAATTCTGGCAGGACTTCTCTGAACAGAGCAAAACTATAGTGAACCGAAGGCAGGGGACCGAGTCACTGCTTTTCCTTCCAGCAGAGGTGTGCATGTGTGTGCAGGTACATGCATGTATGTGCTCTCCTCCCACCAACATGAATCTACCATGTTTCCCCGAAAATAAGACCTAGCGGGCCATCAGCTCTAATGCATCTTTTGAAGCAAAAATTAATATATGTAAGACCTGGTATTATTTTACTATAAGACCAGGTATAATATAATATAACCTAATATAACATAACATAATATAATATAATGCAATAAATATAATATTGGGTCTTATATTAATATTTGCTCCAAAAGATGCATTAGAGCTGATGGTCTGGCTAGATCTTATTTTCGGGGAAACACGGTATCAGCAACACAGAAGTTCTTTTATCACTCATTAGTGAAATTGCTCCACTCTTCCTCCCTTGTCCTACCCTACATTAAAAAAATAGCATAGGAATAGTTCACAGAAAGTGGTAATTCAAAAGACATTCAAAGCAAATGAGTGTTTCAGAAGTAGCTATTCTACTCTGGCTTGTGCTAAACTCTGGGTGCCCAGGAGATGATGGCTATGCAGCACATCAAAATAATTTATGGTACATAATAACACAAAAGGTGTCATGGGGGCGGCCGGATAGCTCAGTTGGTTAGAGCACAAGCTCTTAACAACAGGGTTGCCGGTTCAATTCCCACATGGGCCAGTGAGCTGGGCCCTCCACAACTAGATTGAAGACAATGAGCTGCCGCTGAGCTTCCAGAGGGGCTGCTGGATGGCTCAGTCGGTTAGAGCGTGAGGTCTCAACAAGGTTGCCAGTTCAATTCCCACATGGGATGGTGGCTGCACCCCCTGCAACTAAAGATTGAAAACGGCAACTGGACTTGCAGCTGAGCTGTGCCCTCCACAGCTAGATTGAAAGACAACGACTTGGAGCTGATGGGCCCTGGAAAAACACACTGTTCCCCAATATTCCCCAATAAAAAATTTAAAAAAAACAAAGAAAAACAAAAAAGGTGTTATGGCTTTACTGGAATCAAAGAACAGAATAAATACCTTCACAGAAATAATGATTAGTCTCAGTTCAGTAGGTGCCGAAATGAACATTCAGATATCATCATTCTCACTTAAAAAATTCTTCCTGCTTTTTGTTGCCATTATTATTAAAAACAAGTCAACCCACCCCAATTACAGTTGGTGCCCACATAGGAGCCAACCTGGAAGGAAGTTCAGGAAAAAGCCTTGGGAATATCCCAGCGCCCATCTGTTTGAAACATGGCATGAGAGGCTTCTGACTTTAAAAAATAAAAATGACAACGTGCTTGTCTAGAAACCATGTATGTCTGAATAATTCAACGATGGTCCTTTCATCCTTGAGTCACGATCAGGTTGAAAGTACCTGTCATCAAGTGATCGAGTATGCAATTCAATTGGTCGGAGCTAAAACAGTTTACGTGAACAATGTCTTCTAAACAGTACAACTAATGCATCATTTTTCAAATACATCCTAAACCATCCCCCACCACTTTTCCTACTGCATCAAACATTTCACGCAGAGGGGCCATAGCATGAAAGGGCATGTCTGCCCCGTGTGTTGGTGGCGTCCTGGCAGAATTCACTCACATCCTTGCAGCTGTGCTTGTGTCTAGGCTTTTTTTTGTGGCAGTCGCTTGGTCTGACATCAGCAAACCTATCAGAACAGAAGATCTAACCGAGGGGGAGACAGCATTTGGTAGACACCTGACAGCATGACTGTAAAGACAGTTACAATTATCAGCTCCCTTTGGCCTCTCAAACACCGCCATATGCAGGATGAAAGCTCACAGGCACCGTGCCCTACGGAATCTGTTCCAACGTGAGGCTTCATCTAAATATCCAGTTAGCAAGAGAAATGGAAGTGGTATGTACTAGGATCAATAAGAAGTAATTAAAGCAAGCACAATTTGATCCATACAGGTGAATGATATGCAAGATAATTGCTATATTCACATTTTTTTTCTTACAGAGTAAGTCAGTGTATTTTCAAAGAATACAACATTCTCTATGATTCAAAGCCATCTGGTTTTATCACTTTAAACCATAGTCCTTTAGCATTCCCACCCCCATCCGAATGCCACTCATCAAATACCACAGCCCCATAATGAAAGATAATTTGTTAAACTATCAGGAAAGTGGCTACATTTACACTCATCTGGAGGAAGGAAAAAGGGAAAGCACTGTAAAACCTGCTTACCTGACTAAGCTTTTCATCCTTTTCTTCCCCTCCCATCCACATTTTATGCTGACCCACTGTGACTTCACAAGCAGGAAGGTTTTAGCTGCCAGCACAGGGGAAATGTCGTACCAGCTGATGGGCTTCTTAGCACAGTGAGAAGCCTGACAGTCCTCCACAGAATGGTTGACAGTGCAGTTCTGGGCCACCCCAATTACCTGCAGAGACAGGGGACCCCGGAATTATTTGACGCAGCTGACAAGAAGAACCTATGAGCAATTAACTAATAAGCGAAGACTTGAGGCATATAAAAGCAATAACACATGATTAAAATGGAAAAAAATGGCATTTCTTTTAAGTCTTCTGGAGTTGATTAATTCATTAACTGTGTTTTAAAAAGTTAGCATAACAACTCATATGAGACATCTCAAGGAAAGCCCAGCTACGCCCAGTCAACAAACAGGACCAGGAAAGATAATAGATTATGGTTTAAAACAATAGATTTTGGTGGTGTTTGTTGCACAGCAATAGATATTTGAACTCCTTCATATGTAAAATAGCAGTAAGCAACCTATTTAAACATGTGTAAGGATCTACTTGCAACACGCTCCTGATCTAAGACAATGATTCCCGATCCTCATTGTGGAACATCTCCAAATTGCCCCCCAAAATTTTCAAGAATGTTGTGAACGTTTAAAATAATCTTAAAATACAACTGATTTTATTGTTTAGTTTGGAAAAGATAAATATATTACACATAGCTCTTTATGAAGGGAATTTAGAAAAAGGAAAATTAAAATTATCTAAGACAGTAATACTTGTAAATCAATCTTTTACTTTGAAGGGTAGTCACCTATCTATGAATCTATGAATGATTCCTACACTGAAAAGGTTCAGAAACAGGCAACCCTGCACTGTGATTTCTAGAGCCTCAAGGCCTCAAACTGTGGGCTGCATGCCTCGTGCCGCCTGTCAACCTGGGAGCTGAAATCAGAGTCTGCCTTATAACAAGAGATCCAGGTGATTCATATGCCCTTTAAAGTTAGAGACATGCTGGTATAGATCAGTGCACCCAAATTTGTCTGCGTATGAGAATCATCTAGGAATCTTAAAAGTTCCAAACTCCAGACCATACAGACACAGGCACTCATGGTTTTGAAGCCTACCTGGTGATTCCAGGTGCAGCCAGGTCTGGGACCCACTGGACACTCTAGGTAGATGTCGTGCGGGGCGGCTTGCGGGGTCTCCAGTCCTGCTTCCCACATAAGAACACAGGATGTGGCTAGGACAAAAAGGAACACCCACGGTGCCATAGATAGGGGAGTCATACCACTATACTCTCACTAGAGGCTGAAGCACCACACGACCTGCAACCTGCTGTCCGCTTCTCTGCCTGCCAACCAACCGAGTGACCAACCAACGCAGCTGCGGCAGTTATGTCAGTGGCTAACTGGCTAACTGGTTACAGCTGATGGCCAACTAGCCACAGCTGACGGCCATTTACTACCAGAGCCAGCACCTTTCCACGTGAGGCTGAGAGCCTGGAAACTGCTCTCTGGGACTCTGTCCCCACAGTAGAGCTCTGGTTCTCAAATTTGGCTGCATAGTAAGATCACCTGGGGAGCATCGAAACAAACTAATGTTTGTTTCCACCCCCAGAGAGTGTGATGTTACCGGTCTCAGGTGTTACTCGAGCACTGGGAATTTTTAAAACTCTCCAAGCATGTGCAGCAAAGTTTGAGAACTGCAGACCTAGAGTCTGACCCAGAAAGTTCAAAAGGGTAGCTGAGCCTGCACTACCTTTCAAGAAGAGTGTTTTGAAGTCAGTGAGCATTAATTAAAATGAACAGTTGGCCTCACAGCTTTCAGCTAACTCACCGGGTATAATGACAGCATCAAGCTCCCTGAAGTTCAGGTCTGCCAAATTGTGTATGTCCCCATGGACTCTCCTGGCACTTTCCTCCAGCACATTTCTCTTCTCTTCTGTTGGGCTCCCTTTCAAGTGATTTCATGTGCATCTGCTTGGTATTAGGAGCAAATTATCTTCACCTTCAAAAATAGAAATAAAAACAAATGATGTCATTGCCTCCATGAAAATGATCAAGCAAATCAATCTCAGAGCCAAAACCAGAAAGGAAAGTCAGAAAACCACTAAGTAATTCTGTAGGTCTTCAGGGCCAACACCAACACCAAATATGAAAGCTGAATCTGAAGGAAGAAATTGCAGGGGACTTACAGAAGGGAAAAAAAAAAAAGTTAAGCTATAAATTAGTTTCCAGGAAGAAAGCAGAACAAAAAGAGGTTGGTTTCCAAATATGTGTGTGTGTGTGTGTGTGTGTGTGTGTGTGTTCTATATATGTATGTATCTATTTATATGCTTTTTAAAGAGAGGATCTGCTTTACAGATAGGAGCATATAGGGCTCAAAAATAAGGGAAAATGGATGAAATCTACCCTTGAAACCTCTCCAAAGCAGTTACTGTCAACCCTTGGTGCATATTAGAATCACCTGGATTGTTTGAGGCCCAAACAGAGCAGTTATATAGGAATCTCTGGGAGTGAAGCACGAGCCTGGGCATTGGTGTGTCTTAAAATCTCCCCAAGTGATTCTATCATTTGTCAGGGTAGGCAACCACTGATCTAAAGCAAGTAAGAGACAAAACTCACAACCGCAGGGCTCTGAGTTAAAATCCCAGAAGCTTTAATATCAGAACCCAAAGCAGACTAGTTGGAAGCTCTCACCTGACCCACTTCCGCACATCCAGCCCCACGGAGCTCTCGGGAAACACCCCAAGTCTGCCATCAGAAACACTTGGAAGGGGAGGGCATCATTCCAGTTCCCCTGCTGCTAAGCCTTGGATCCTGCAGGGGCACTGATCTGGGGAGACTTGAGGATTTGGAGGCAAGGAAGGGAGCTGGTAGGCACCTATATCCTGGGGGGGCTGTGGGTCATAGCTTTTTTGCGGCCTTCTTTTCCACGCCCAATCTCACAGGTCCACTTCACCTGTGAAGTGAAATGGCTAAGTCAAATGTTCCTTGACTCTCTGAGAGTGTCATTAGGCTAGAAAGCCTACGATCCTGACACTTAACCTCCTGTCACTAAACTTTGTATTTGACTAAAACATACATTAATACTCTCAACATTCTCTCTTCACCATTTTTTGGTTTTGTGTAATTAATATCTCCTATTTGTGATAGATGTGAGAGATTGTAGGCACACACGTATACCATTAACAGTGAACAAACATCATTCTGAAGGGTGAGAAAGACAGATGCAAAGAAATAATAAGACTGAATTTTAAACCAATACTTCTGGAAAGATTGTCCTGGAGTTGCTTCATGGAATTAATGGGATCCACCTGCACAAAGTGGACGTGAAGGTGAAACACACTTTTGACACTCCCATGTCCCTTGGAACCTTTAATGAAGTGCTGCATTGTCATCAAGGGTAAACAAGTTCCTCTACCTCCAAGGGACTTCATGTCAAGGGCAGAAACCTGGGTTCATTAAACAACAACCTAGAGCAGGTGGGACATTACCCTTCACCTACAGGAACTACTTACTGAACAAATGAATGAATAGCCACCTTCATTTTAATACCCCTCAAGTTAAACAGGTGCCAGGTTTAAATATTTCCGAGTTTTAGAGACAAGTGATGGGCTTTTAAGTTCCAACTCTTTAAGTCGCATATCAGTTCTCCGCACAACCAGCCCTCTATCCCACAGTGCCTTTCAAGTCACCTCATTAACATAAAGACAACGTTAACGCTCCTGTTACTTAGGAAACTTCGTGGGTTTTAAGAGCTCTGTGCCAGAAACAGGACAGAGACTAAACATATTTATGATAACCTACCATACCACAAACGGACAGCTTCAGTTTGGGATGATAAAAATGTTTGGAAATGGAGAGGGGTGTGGTTGCACAATACTGTGAATATACTTAAGGCCACTGAATCGTACACTTAAAAATGGTTAAGATGGTAAAATTTGTTATGTATATTTTGCTACAAAAAACAAACAAAAACCCTGAACCAAGACCATGCTATTGACCAAGGGGCAGCAGCCTGGGGGAGTGTCTGAGGCTGCTGCAGGTGAAGGGTGGGCCGCCTCTGGCCTCGGCCCTGCTTTCGGCTGGGATGGCGGACATTCCCAGCTACCCCCCATGTTTGTCTAAAGCGCAGTTCTGTCGCTGATAACCAAGCGGAGGGGATGGAGGGATGAGCGTTGGATACAGTTTAAAATGATAGGAAGAAGTGAACCCTAGGAAAGGAAAAACATTACTGAGAAGTGTCTGTCCCCGGAATTCCACAGGCTACAGAAGAGGACGCGCCCTCCTATCCCTCCTCCTTTCCCTGGCGGAAAGGCCCCAGGCTGTTTTGACCCAACCTCGAGGCCTCAAGTGCACCGGCACGCAGAAGTTTGGAGCACTTGGCGGCCACTGAAGACGCCCCACCGCCAGGAAGAGGCCATGGCAGCTGAGCCTTGCAGCGGGATCCGCGAGCTGCACCCGCGCGCCCCCTGGCGGCGCATAAGGCTCTAGCGCACAGCCGGCCGGGCAGCCCCACGGAGGGGATGTTGGCCAGGGACACAGCCGGGTGAGACACACCACGCGCCGGCTGAAATTAGGGATCCCAGACCTAAGGAGGCCGCAGCTATTCTGTCCTTTCTGTTGGGAAGGAAGAGAGATCCTGCCAGGGTGCCATAAACCAGATTTTATTAACCAGCGACTTCCATTTGAAAATAATCTTGAAATGAAAGAACAAAGGGAAAAAATGGATTATATACTCTTAACTGGACTACAGTAACTTACATGCAACTTATTTCAAAAGACAATATCAATAATTATATACAATAACTTTTAAATTGAATAAAAACGCATTCTTAATTGTGTACAGATTTTTAAACTACTCGGCCTCAAAGATGGAAATCAAAGTGGTGTTTTGACAGAAAACTGAATGAGAGATGCCATTGCACTCTTTTATCTGCATCAGAGCTGAAGGACAAATAATTTCTTAGGATATTTAAAATGGAGAGAGGCCAAGGTCCAGATACAACGTGGGCTATAACTAAGGGCAGTGAAATGAGGCAGTCTTGGCTATTATGCAACTGCTCCTCATGATAGTTTGCATTTCAAAATATATCAAATTTTTAGAATGTCCAAATCTCCATATAAGCCTCGTTTTCTTATATGATCACAGGAAAGAAATAGCAAAGAATGTGGTTACATTGTTTAGCTAGGATGCACCCTAACTTTCTTCTGTACAATTCCATATATTGACCAGATATTGAAAGAAACTTAGTCTTTTATTATGAAAGGGTGAAATCAGCAATCTTCATTAATTACATCTCTACTTGACCTACTGGATCTTTAAATTATTAGCCCCGTCTTCCTCCAACAAAAACTCACTAAGCCCTTCTTCTTATGTGCCAGGCACTAAATAAAGCACTGCCTCGATTTTCAACAGGAAATCTATCCTTTTTAGCGTGGAGGTGGGGTGATTATGACCAATAAACCATGGATAGAAGATTGCAAACCCGCGAGGATGATTCTAGCCGTTGACCCAGTAGCATATTTATTTACATGGCTGTCAGTGATGCCCACAGTTATAAAGAGGAAGTAAACAGGGTGTCAACACCAGGCAGGAGAAAGATCAGCTGCTTGTGAATACACTCTTGTATCCACCCACATGTTTGAATAGGAAAAAGAGTGGGAAGGGAAGGGGGGGAGGGGAGAGGGAGGATGAGTAGGAGCCCAGTAATAGTGAACTTGAGAAACAAGATAACCAAATGCTTAGGAGCAGGTTCTGGGTGTGACTGCTGGGATCTACCTTGTATGATATTGGGAAAGTTACACAACATCTCTGTGCCTCTATTTCCTCAATCTGAAAGTAGAAGTAACACCCTTTCCATAGGGGTGTGGGGAGGATTAAATATTGTAAATGTCAGCTGTGTCAAAATCTAGTGTAGTTCCTCTTACTGAATGGTAGGTACTGCTTCATGTAGCTTGAATGCATGAAGAAAAGTTTTCATCCTGAAGCTGGTTTTCTTGAGAATATTAATAAACTGTTCACAACAGAAATAAAAAATATATTCAATAAATATGTACAAGATTGTAAAGACTTAAGAGATTTAATGTAACACATAAAAGAGTGTAAATCTACAATTACTTGATTTAGGATTAGGGTGAGGTGTTAACCAATATAGTTTCATAGTTGGTTGTTTTACAGTATCACATATTAAGTAAATACCCCCTCTAATTCCTTCAAGTGAATATTATAATTTTTAACTTTACTAAATTCATACTTGTTCTTTTAAATTATCTTTGACCTAAAATAAATTAAGCTGTAGGTAAGTGAAACTGCCAATAAAAATCTGAACATAGGACCTATCTATGTATATAGTTGATGTATTGTTTAAGCCAGTTAAGCATCTGTAAAACAGGTAACTATACCCAAGTCTCCTAGGCTTTGGGGGAAAGGGGAAGGTGTTGATGTTTTGATTAACATCAAGATATTGTTAACTTCTAGCATTAAAATTAGTGCAGAAAATTAGTGTGTCCAGAGCAGGGGCCTCTTAACCTTTTTGTGTGTTCCCTAGGTCTCCTTGGCAGCCTGGTGAAATCCCTTCTCAGACTAATGTTTTCTAATGTCTAAAATAATAATTAAAAACCATTGGATTGTAAGTGAGAAAAATTAGTTTGGACTGTAAAAATCTGCCCTGCCATTCATGAACCTGGAATAAACGGCAGATAAAAACCAGTTGCAAAATTAGCAGATAATAATATTTCTCCCCAAACACAGTAACACAATTGAGTAGTAAAGTGTCAATAACAACCTCCTGCTTAATCTCTCTCTCTGTCTCTCTCTCTCTCTCTGTCTCTGTCTCTCTCTCTCCCCCCCCCAAGTGTTATGTTCAGTTCTGAAAACCTCCTACTTTCTGACTCACTCAGAAAATTTGTTCTCTAAAATTAAAGACTTTGAGAGACTTTGCCGTTTTAAATTATATTATTATAGTAAGAATGAAATATCTTACCTTTGCCCAGAGAATCTCATTTACTTGACAGAGAAGCAGCCTCAATGTACAACCTTTACAACCCAGGTGCAGAGCTTCAAATAAGGGGTCCCTAGACAGACACAAAAATTCTACCTTTACTTTAACTTCATAGTTTCCAAGGAAATAGGACCCTGGCTTCACTTTGTAGTCTAGACTAGGCATTGACCCTGCGTGTTAACACACAGCCTTGCTTTGCTTGGAGCCTACCAAAATACTGTTCATTTAAATTTCACCTAAATCCCACCCTACCTCAGAATCTGTCTTTTCCCTTGTTTGGGGAGACACCACGCAGTTCCTCTGGTGGGCAATCTCCCACATTGCAATGGGTGATAAACCTGCTTTTATCACACTACTGGAATGTTCCTGCGTAGTGGCCTCAGACTAATGGGGCAAGGACCCAAGGGAAACCAACTGGGTTAAAATTCAGTCTATGGATGGGCCCTCAAGGTTTAACAACCATGAGGTAGAGAGAAGTAACCAGTGCAACGAGGGACCAGGCAACAAGAATCTACAAGCATCTTTAGCTGGGGTCATAGCCTGGAGGAACAGAAGGCAGAGCCAGACCACAGTAGACGGGAGCAACTCAGACACGGAGTTAGGGCTCATATGAGGAAATACTTTCTCACCATTAGAGCTTCAGAAAAGGAGAGGAGATCCCAACCACCCACCAAGGTCGATCTGAAGCCTACTTTTTGTAGCTCTGAGAAGTCCTAAGAAGGATGGAAAATTCCACTGTGGCCCTCTAGTGTATGGTCGCATGATTTGTAAAAGCTGTAATGTTGCTTTTAGTTTTAAACCATGCTCAAGCTTAAGCGCTAGTCCACACCAAATCCTGCAGCTGCCCTTCAAACATTACATTTCAGCTTTCCTGGGTAGGATGTGTTCCCCACTCGTCTTGAGTGGATCTTAGAAGAGACCAGTTTAGCCTAGATGATTTTGAACTGGAGTGGGATTCGGAGGGCCAGGACTGGAGCCACCTAAATGCTTACATAAGTGGGTGTTAAAAATGGAGCCCTGCCTGAACCCCCGGAGCTCCCCAACCTGGTGCAGCAAATGGGCAAAGGTATGGGAAGCAGGGAGAACTACTTGCCATCAGCCCTCAGAAGGCCTGGCAGGCGTGGGGAAGCCACTGACACTACCAACCCCCCTTCCACCCACCCACAAGTTGTGGTGGTCAACTCTGGCCATTGCAGCCATCTCAGTTATTCCAATATAATTACAAATATGATGGTTCACTTGTGTTGTGGGTGAAGTGAAGGTGTTGGAAAGCTGTGGTCTAAGAGCTCAGCAGGCTGGTCTCTTGTGAAACAAATGACTGTAGGTGGCAATGCCTTTGAGGTTCTATTTGTAGACATAAATCAACATCTGTGCCTAACAGTATGTTTGGCCGTAAAGCAGGATGGTTGATCCCATTTTTTCCTTGAGGTGCTTGACAGGTCCAAGACAGAGTAATGTAGGATCTTCCTCCCCACTTAAGTGGTAGATCCAGACAAGGAAGAAACATCTTGGGAGGGGGTGTGCATTATATAGTGCTTAGAGTGGTGGCATGGGCTATATATTGTTGCTGTTGGCCATTGTTATCACTGGCTCAGGTCTGGTGAGGATAAGTCATTCCCCCTGTCATGCAGGGTGTCAGGCGGGGTCTCCACTCCCGTCCCCACATAAGAATGCAGGACATCGTGAGGCCAAAAAGGAACACCCACGGAGCCATAGATAGGGGAGTCATACCACTATGGTCTTGCTGGCAGCTGGATTGGAGACACAGGAAACAGGAGCCACACAATCCGCAACCCTCACTGCACCGCTTGCAGGCTCAGCCACCATCTTCTTGCTAGCCCCCATTTTCTGCCAGCGTAGCCACCGGCAGTTATATTAGTGGCCAATGGCTCGCTGGTTATAGCTGACGGCCCACTAGCCACAGCTGATGGCCAGCCAATCACAATTGATGGCCATTTACTACCTGAGTGAGCATCTTTCCAGTGAGGCGGAGAGCCTGGAAACCACTCCTGGCTCTGTCCCCACACCCCCATTATTGTCTTCCTCATGGCACCCGTCACTCCAAAGAAAGATTCTCTTTCACTCAAATGTGTGCTATCACCTAGTTTGGACCCAGTGGGTCAGGGTAAGAAGAGTTCTGTGTTAGGTGCCCAAAGCTGGATTTGTTTGTTCCTCTGGTTTGGTTTTCGAGGTTGTTGGGGGGATGGGCGGGGGGAGGTCAGAAGAAGCTCCAAGAAGCGCTGATCTGTATACCCAGACGTGAGGCGAGAAGACCTGGGCATGACGAATCTGTCTGAGAAAGAAGAGGCCCTAAGGCTCGAAGGAGAGCGTGGGGTGCTGGACCCAAGCGTCTTCCGGGCGGCCAAGTTTGGAAGCCACCAAAGCGCTGGTCGCTGGGGAGAAGGGAGGACAAGGCCGCGCCAAGAACCGGCGCCTCGCCTCCCTCCTCACGCGGGCGGACCGAGGGCCGGACCCGTGGGCCGACCGAGGCCAGTGTCCCGGGATCGCCGGGGCGGGGAAGTGGCTCCGCGCATGCTCCGCTCGCTGGCCCTCCGCGGTGGCCGCGCTCGGGAGGCGCCGGTAGCACCGGGAGCCGCCACATGGCGCAGGCGGGGAACACTGGCCCCGGGGCCGGGGGCCCTGGCGGCGCGGGCGCGACACCGCGGGGCGCGCCTTGGCGCTGGGCCCTGGCGCTGCTCTGGCTGGCGACAGCGGCGGGCGTCCCCTCCCGGCGCCAGTGGCCGGTGCCCTACAAGTGAGTGCGCGGGCGCGGCGGGGCGTGCGGGAGCGCGCGCTGGGCCGGGGTCGCAGGGGACCGGGCGGGGGGCCTTGTTTTCCCGGTCACGCGGCCGTGCGGAGGCGGCGCCGGGCGACACGAGGGCGCCGTGGAGAACCAGGTGGCGCGCCCGGGAGTGGCCGCGGCTCGTCGCGCGCCGTGCTGGAGCCTGTCTTCGTCTCGGGACACTTGAGCCAGTGACGAGGTGACCTGGGCTTAGGGCTGACATGAATTACGGAAGAACAAGGGAGCAGTGTCGTTGTATCGCGTGACTTGTAGACTGAGTAGTGTGGGGAGACCTAGTTTCGCCTTTAGTACGTCATGCACCGTCCCCGGTTACCGCGAGTGTGCAGTCACCTTTGGGAGAATTTGCAGAATGAGCGCCGGGACTTCCGGGTTTGGACGCCACAGGTCTCGTGTCCCGGGAATGTCCCGCTGCCTCGACCCGGGCAAACCAGGAAGGCTGCTGACCTCGTCTGTCCACTATTTTTAGCCTGGAGGTGGGACTGTGGTCGTAAGCCAAGGGCGGAGACTGCAAACCTGTGAAGCTGATTCCAGCCTTTGACCTAGAACAGCATCTACAGGGCGTGACACGGTCAGACGGCTCCACAGAAAGAAAACTGTGTCAACACCAAGCAGGGGGAGGCCAGCAGCTTTGGAAAACGCACAGCGCTTTTGGATGACGAAATAGTGAGATGGGAGGCAGGATAACTTAGGGGTCCGGAGCGAGTGCTGGGCTCCGACTGCTGCAGGTCAACTCACGCTCCACCCCGACTAACTGTGTGATCTTGGGAAAGTTACTTAATATCTCTGTGCCCATACGTCCTGAGTCAGAAAGTAGGAAAGTGGTAGCACTTACCTCGGGTTTGTTGCGAGGATTAAATCTAGTACATGCCAGCTACTGCCAAACCTGCATATTAGTGTATTCTGCTCCCTGTGTAAGGTTTGCGCCACTTCCTTCTTTTGCTTGATACACATGAGAAGAGAAGTTTGGGGTTGAAGCTGGTGTTCTGGAAAATGTTAATAAAATGTTCATAAGAAGTAAAAATTAAATATGCAATAAAACAGGGAAGAGATTGTAAATCCAAAACCATTTGACTTAAGGGCAAGATACTGACTATGACGTCTTATGTTTAAGTTTCAAGTATTAAGTATATGTCTCCATCTAATCCCCTCAATTGAATATAATAAAATTTATCCCTTTTAAGTTCACAAATTATGCTTTAGAAATTACCTTTGACCTAAAATATTTTGCTGTGGGCAGGTGAAACCTTATGTATTTAGTTATGTTTTTATTTAAATCAGGTAAGCACCTATAACAGGTAAGTATACTTAAATCTCGTTACGTTTTCGGGAAGGTCGTTAATATTTTTGGTTAACATCAAGATTTTGTTAACTTTGTAAAAGAGAAATTTTTCTTGTTGTGTTAGGATTGTAAAACAATAGATCCGGCTAGAACCTTAGGGATATAGGCTTCTTAGAGGACAGATACAAGCAGCGTAGTTCTCTCTTTCGTCTTTGTCTCCCATTGTCTAGTATGGATGGTGACCAGTGTCTGTTGAGCTGAAAATTCAACCGTAGTCCTGTCGCCGTGGCCCTCTCAGGCTGCCTTCTTTCCTTGTTGCATTATTGCAGTAACCTCCTAACTGACCTCTCAGACTTAATTTGGCCTCTCTCCCCACCCTCTTCCAATTCATGAAATAAGGTTTATTTCATAGCAAATTCAGGTACATCAGATCTGCTTCTTAAAATTCTTTAAGCTCACTCTTGGGCTCAGACCGCCCAGTTGTTGGACTTCCGGGGCTGTGGTTCTCACTGTATTAGTGCAGTGAAAGTCCCAGCCTGCTTCTCCTCTCACCACTCCTATCTTAAAGCCTAAATGCCAATCTTCTGTACCTGAGACTCTTCCAACAGGCCGTGCTTGTCTTATACTACTTAGTAGTGTTTTCTCTCCTTTTCTGCCCTAACCTTCGAAAGTATTTTAAAAACCTAGACCAGGCCTTCATCTCTTTCTTTGCCCTCCCCATCCCCACCCATCCACAAAGGTAAAAATGTATCCTTCTCTTGTGCCCATAGGACTTTGTATATTTCTTTGGTTTAGCACTTACCACACTGCGCTTCATTATTTAATGTCTTCCCAGCCCCCCGCCCCCCAGCTCCTTGAGGAAGGGAACATCATTATAATTTTGTTTCCCTTCTTCCTAGTATGTCCTACACATATGGCGTAGATCCTCAATAAATATTGGTTTAAGGAATGTTGGTTAATTATTAAGAAAATATGTTCTATTTAATCATAATTATCTTTGAATAATCTTAGTGTATGGACTGTTTGGGAAATTAAGTATCATTTGAAAAATATTCCTTTATTCAGTAAATATTTGTTTACTAAATAAGATATGGAGCTATAAAATGTTTTAAGATATGGTTGCTGTCTTCCAAATTCTCACAGTGGGATCAGGGAACAGGGAAGTAGGCATTTATCAAAGTGCTTTTAATGTGTAATTTGCTACTAAATACGTCTTTGGAGTTTGTTCACAGGATAACAAATAAAGTATATTTATATGCTATGGGCTGAGCTTTGAATGTTTTCTCTAAAAATGTTATTGACAGTGAAATGAAAATCTGGATTCTAAAATGTGCGAGAACCAAATTCCTATTAGAATCTAAGTTGATGGTTTCTTTTTCTTTATTAGACGATTTTCCTTCCGCCCGGCACCAGATCCTTATTGTCAAGCTAAGTATACCTTCTGTCCAACGGGCTCACCTATCCCAGTTCTGAAGGGTGATGATGTCATTGACGTCTTTCGGTTACAAGCCCCAGTATGGGAATTTAAATATGGAGACCTCCTGGGACACTTGGTAAGGATGTGTCTTGACCTTACAACGTTAATTAATAAAATGATGTCATTATTGAGTGGATTTGAGGGAATAGTCACTATTCAAATGGCTGATTTTGGATCATGTTTATTGGTTTTCCCCTTAATGTATTTAAAATGAGTAGTCAAAAAAAATATTATCAGGGTTTGTGATCCTGACAATAACAAATGCAATTGCTCGAATCCCTTTTAATATTCCGAATCCAAACCCAACTCCTGTATCCAACTTCTAGAGAGTAAGAAGGGAGGACGTACAGAGGAAGGAGCAAGGCAGGCAGGAAGCACGTCTTCATTTCCAGGCCCTGCTGTATGCACTTTTCCTAGGTTAGCTCACCATGGGACCTCTCATCACCTGGGTGGCACGTAGAGTTCCTTCCTGGGACTGTGGCATGGAGGCTTCTTGTACTCATTCTAAGATGTAAGGAAATTACGAACATGTCCACGTAGCATACGTCCTTCCTATTTAAAAGAGCTACAGTGGTCAAAACCAGAGAGGGTGAGGGCCTGGAATCTGAGGAGCCACGCAGTGCACACGAGAATAGCGACATGAATGAAGAGCTGGGCAGTTGTTCTACTTGATAGGCAGTTGGGGTTCATCATATTTTCTCTCACCTGGTTCCTGGACCAGTGGTGGCTTCACAGATACTTTTATACATGTATGGTCTTTACACAGAAAATTATGCACGATGCGATTGGGTTCAGGAATGCTGTAACTGGCAAGAACTACACAATGGAATGGTATGAACTTTTCCAACTTGGAAACTGCACATTTCCCCATCTCCGACCTGAAATGAATGCCCCTTTCTGGTGTAATCAAGGAGCTGCCTGCTTCTTTGAAGGAATTGATGATAATCACTGGAAGGAAAATGGGACATTAGTTCAAGTAGCAACCATATCAGGTAAGGTGAAAAAATATGGCAGTATTTGATCATTCCATTAATATCTAAAGGTAAACATTTTCATTGGGGGGCATTTCCATGATGTACTTTATAGGGGTCAATGTATAAAATATACTTCTGGAACCACTAACCTTTGACCCAAATTATTATTAAGGCAAAACTTTACCTGTAGGTGATGAGTAGCTGATCTCCTCTATTCCCATGGTGAAAATGAATGAAAAAAAACACTCTGCGCAATTTAAGTGGACTTCTTAAATAATAAAGGATAAATACACCTGAAAAAATAATTGATTGAAGGACCTGTTAAGTGTATCTGGAAAGCTTTTAGTGATGATAAACTAAAATGTTTTTGTGTCGAGAAATAATAGCTATCACTCATGTGGACTTACTCTGGTCCCGGCAGTGTTCTGACTTACATAAATCACATCATTTATCATCACAACCGTCCCGAGGTAGTTGCTATTATTTTCCCCATTTTTCAGATGGGGAAACTGAAGAACAAAGAGTTAAAAAAGCCTCAACTAAGGAAGTGAGACTCAAACCTTGGCAGTCAAGCCCTATTGGCCATTTTCTTAACCACTTTGCTACATTGCCTCCCAAAACATACATGATCTTATTTTAGGCCTCTTGAGCAATTTAAATATTTTATCTCTGAGATTTTCTGTTCTTTTGGATGTGTAATATTTGAAAGTTGCCGAAACAGGTATGTTGCATTTAGTTCGTGATGAAGAAAGTTGTTCAGCAGAACTTTTTTCAGAAACTGGTTAGGTGACCTCCGTCACATTTTACCTCATTGACTGATTGCCTCGTGTGTATATTGGGGATAAGGCTACCACTGCTTTCAGAGGTTAGGGAGTTTGCGCACATCATTTATAGAGCTCTACATTATAAACTGTTGTTCTCCAAAAAATGGAAACATAATGAAAGCACTGTTTGTGATAGGAATTATTCAGTGAATCACAAGACTCAAAATTACCATGCTTTCCACTTGTAGAGCTCTTTACAAAGCATTGTGGAGAATGTTCATTGGAGAGGATAAGATGCCCTTCTTTTTACAATTAAGGAATTGAGGTTCAGCCAGGTAGCAGGACTTACCTGTCTCTTAAGGCCACAGAGCTGGATGTAGAACCAGGAATAGCACTGGCGTCTCTTAAATCTGAGGGTCTTTTAACTCTGCACCATGCTATTTTCTTCTATCTCATTGATGTGCCCCAAACCATCCCAACAATGTAAAAGTTCCTCTCTTTTAACAATGTTTGGCATAGTAAGTAGCTACTTTCTTTCATTTTAGGCCAGTTCACATCTCTCATTTCTCTGTTTCCACCCACCTCATTATCTGAAAATCCTTCCTTCTGACATAAATGTATGAACATAGGAACAAGTGATCACTATTTTCTGTAAGTTTGTAATATTCCAGTACTTAAATCTTTCATTATCCATCTGCCTTGTGATTAATCCTGTTCATTGACCTTTTTTCATGTTATAAAACAGTGTTTTGAAGCATGCTTGTCTCTTAATTACAGCACTGGCTTTTCCAAGTTGAAGAACTAGGAACAGTATCCCCCGTTTTAAGAAAACAGGTGTTATATTATTGCACAATTTTAATTCCTTAAAAATTGATCAAGGCAGCCACTCTATTCTTTTATAGTACACTAAGTACTGAGTTTATGGACTCAAGTTGGACCACACAGTGACAAAGTGAAATGTTGGGGCCAAGCCCTTTTATTTTAGGCATTATAAATACCCGGATGAGGGTGTATCTGTGCAAAGCACAGTGTTAACTTTTCGAGAGGTTTTTCTGCTCTTGTACAAGGTGGTAGGAGAGAGAATTAGCTGTCTAGGAGTCCGTATAGACCATAAACTTGGCCAAAAACATTTCCCATTTTAGTGGATTCACTGGAAGAATTTGTGTGGTGGAGAGAAAGGTGTAAGTAGTATCCCAAAAGGTGCAAGTACAGGGAGAAGGACATACTGGATAGTCAAGGTGGATGGATGGGTACAGAGCTTCCTCTGATCAGCTTAGTGGACGGTGTTCTCTAGAGGAGCTGTTCCTCAGGCAGCCATTCATACTGTCCACACACCATGCTTAGCAACAGGAAAGCTCTGCATTTTACCCCACTCAGGGCCTTCCACTGACTTTGACCCGCTCACTCTTAACTCTTCCACAATTTTTTCTTTGCTTTTTCTCTTTTGCCTCTGAATCCAAGATTTGTTGAGTGAGGTAAAGAAGGAGGGCTTCTGCATGTGTATAATTTTGCTTTTGACTGTAGCTGAAGAAATCCCTTTATGTGATTATAGAATTAGTATACAAGATTTCTCTTTATCACTTATTATGTCATATATTATGTTTACAATTCAAAAATACCTTGTGCCTTGAAAAATGGAATAAAAATTGACTGGGCTTGGATTTCTAATATGAGATGCGGGTTTGGAAATTCAAAAAGTATTGTTTATTCATGTCCATTCATGGCCTTAATCTGGTTAGAACATTTTAAACTAACATGATTAGCTTTGATAGTCACATAAGTGTTTTGTTTTTTTTTAACTAGGTAACATGTTTAACAAAATGGCGAAGTGGGTAAAACAGGACAATGAAACAGGGATTTATTATGAGACATGGACTGTCCAAGCCAGCCCAGAAAAAGGGGCAGAGACATGGTTTGAATCCTACGATTGTTCCAAATTTGTGTTAAGGACGTTTAAGAAGTTGGCTGAACTTGGAGCAGAGTTCAAGAAGATAGAAACCAACTACACAAGAATATTTCTTTACAGTGGAGAACCTACTTATTTGGGAAATGAAACATCTGTTTTTGGGCCAACAGGTAACAAGACTCTTGCTTTAGCCATAAAAAGATTTTATTACCCCTTCAAACCACATCTGTCAACTAAAGAATTTCTGTTGAATCTCTTGCATATTTTTGATGCAGTGATTATACACAGACACTTCTATTTGTTTTATAATTTTGAGTATTGGTTTTTACCTATGAAATTCCCTTTTATTAAAATAACATATGAAGAAATCCCTTTATATAACAGAAACAAGACACACTGGTTTATAAAACCTTAATTCTACTGCTTTTTTTCTTTCTATCACCAGCAGATCAGTTTTCCAGGAAGTGCTTTTTACATTTGTGTTTCTTAGGCCTTTCTTCGGTAAGGCAGAAAGGTAAAATGAAGATGGACAGAATTGCTGCATAATAATTATCTCAGGAATTGTTTTGGAAAGTTGAAACTCTTAACAGTGTTGGCCAAAGTGAACATGTTACATGATCTTGATTTAATCTCCAAGACTGTGTTAATAAAAAGCATTATTATAGTTTATATCAGCTATATAGGCTTTTTGGACCCAACATTTTAAAATTGTGGATACCATGTGCCAAGATTTTAAAGTGTGCCAAGATTTTAAAATTATCCTCAGTGACATTTTCATGGTGGGAGATACCTTCTTCTGGTATGGTACTTACAGGTTTTTCATTTAAGTACTTTTTGGTAGTTTAGACAGACTTTAGACAGCTCTTAAGCTGTCTAAACAGCTCAGTTTAGACAGCTCTTACAACTTTTGAAACTGTACTGTTAGTTTTTGTTCCATTCACTTAACCTTAAAGACTAATTTGGACATCATAGCTAGAGCGGTTGTGCTTCCAGATGTAGTAAATACGAGTTTCTGGCCAGCATTTTAGAGCCAACCAGTAAGTGACATTGTGTGATTTAAGCATCTTAATATCTTTGAATCTTAGTTTCCTTATCTCTAAAATGATTCGTCAGGATTGTTGTAACGATTGAAGCCATGTATGTGTGACATAGTAAGGTCACAAGAAATGGTAGCTATAATGATTAAAGAACAAACTGCCATCCATGATCTTGCCTAATGTTTCCATGCCAGCCTTTCCTGGGTTTTGTAACAAACCACCTAGACTTTGAGCTGGCAGCACAGTGTTTCTATAGTTCTTCAAACATGTAGGGCGGGGAAGTATCTGACTGCAGACATGTCTGGGTGAATACGTACCCTCTGACTCCTTCACTGTTCTTGGAGTCCTCCCTCTGCTCACGAAAGCTGCCAGCTTCATGTTGGAGGGTAAACTGCCCAGTGAGAGGACACGTTTGTCAAGGATCTCCAAGTAGCAGTGCTTCCATTGGGCTATCAAACAAGGTTAGGAGGACCTTTTTAAGTGTTTGATGATCAACCAAACACATGAACAGTGTTTCTATTCATGGGCAAAAAAACACCAGTAAGATGAAGAAGCAGAGACCAGAGGAAAAGAAAACCAGTGTTTAATGTTTACTGTACCAAATATATATTGTTTCTACTAACATTTGAGTGCTTCCTCAGAGGTTAGTACACGATCATTGAGCTCTCATAAAAAGCCCAAGTATAGATACTATTTACCTGATGCAAATGAGTCAACTGGGGCTTGGACAGGTGACGTGACCTTTCCACAGCTACCCAGCTAGTGGTAGCGGGGCCCCATGTTCAGCCAGCCCCTACTGACTGAGGGGGATGCACTGTCAAGCCAGCTTTTCCGCACGCCTCCGTGTGGTCCTCAGACAGTGCCTGCTTCCTGCGTCACTAACACCGTACGTTACGGCCTGGAGGAGATAAGTACAGATAATGACAGCAAGCATTTAAAAACTTAAAGCAACTTGTTGGAGTCATTTTCTGTTGAATCTAATAAAATAGAAATCGGGGCTTGTATTTTGTATGTCTTTTGTCTAGACGTACATAAAAATGTATGTCTAGGAATTCATTTTTATTGTATTGTGCAAAACTATAGGTACTACCACAGTCTGGAGATAAACTCAGCCCTTTACTATACAGACAGCTTGAAAACCTGCAGTTAGGCCTACTGCACAGAGCTTCAGCCTTGCTCCAGTACACAGGGAGAACTGGGAACTTTGCATTATCGCCATCTAGTGGCTAAAGTTGGACAATCCTAACTGCTACTGGATTCTTGGGAAACAGATTTTGGATTTACAGAACTGCATTGGAGTAACAAGCAAAAACTCGTGTGCCAAGTTTGTGTTAACTGTGAATCACAGATCTTGGTTCCATAGCTAAGACAATTGAGGACATCTGTACACGGATCTTGAATTTTAAAGCAGGATTCTAATAGTTATGTTACAAAAGCATTCGAGATTTTTCATTTTTCCTAGACTTAGGTGACTACAGCACAGAGCATGGCATTCATGTACTTAAGAACTTACTAAACCTGTCAACTAATTACAAGATGAAGTAGGGCTTTCGAGTAGCAGTGCTTCAAGAATATGGTTTCAAAATGGGAATTGGGAAACCAAAACATGGCCAGACAGGAATCTGCCAATTAAATTTTGTGGACTTTTGAACTACTGTATAACTTGTATGTGGTTTCTATTTTTCTGTTAAGTTGTAAGTGTCAAATTTCCTCTTTCTAAGATAAACAATGTTATTGAAGTTTGAATTATATTAGGGTTTTGCAATAAATATATCCTTATTAATTAATTACGGTTAAGTATTAGGTAAGTATACCCTATAGAGGGTGCCAAAAAAATGTACACATTTTAAGAAAGGAAAAAACGGTATTAAAATTGTAATACTCAATATATACTGATAACAAAAGATGAATACAAGTCATGCGTATACATTTTTTTGGCACTCTTTTTGTTGGTACAGGAATAGTCAAAAGGTGAAAAATAAATAAATACTAAAGATTTGGAACCCTCAATCAAAACTGGCTCCTCATAAATCAGGAGAAAAAAAAACATTAGGAAGTGTCTAGTTTCATAATTTGCTTTGGTGAAAATGAATTTTCTGGGACCTTTAAGATGTGGACTTTGGGCCGGCCCGGTGGTTCAGGCGGTTAGAGCTCCATGCTCCTGACTCCTAAGGCTGCTGGTTCAATTCCCAGATGGGCCAGTGGGCTCTCAACCACAAGGTTGCCAGTTCAATCCCTGGAGTCCTGCAAGGGATGGTGAGCAGCGCCCCCTGCAACTAAGATTGAACACAGCACCTTGAGTTGAGCGGCTGCTGAGCTCCCCGATGGCTCAGTTGGTTGGAGCGTGGGCTCTCAACCACAAGGTTGCCGGTTCAACTCCCACAAGGGATGGTGGGCTGCGCCCCCTGCAACTAGCAACGGCAACTGGACCTGGAGCTGAGCTGCACCCTCCACAACTAAGACTGAAAGGACAACAACTTAACTTGGAAAAAAAGTCCTGGAGGTACACAGTTCCCAAATAAAGTCCTGTTCCCCTTCCCCAATAAAAAAATAAAATAAAATAAAGAAAAAAAGATGTGGACTTCATCTTCTTCATATTTACCCTTTATTGTTCAAGTAGCCTCCTGCTCCACAAACTTTCTATATTTTCTCCCCTTTTTAAAACAAGAGGATGTTAATCATATATTCTTTTTTTGGATTAATTATTCTAAGGTAAGCTCTTAATTTACTTTGAAGAAAAAGGCTCTGTGTCTTTTTCTATATTTCTTTCCTTTTTAAAGGAAAGTAGGGAGTCAGCAAACAGGTAAACTTTTTCTGGCAGCTTGGTAACATTAAAACCAGCCCCACAGATAAACTGCTGCTGGAGTCTAGATTGCAAAGATTGTTCCCAGCTATGTAGGGGGTTGAGATTACTGACAGCTTCTTGAAGGACTTAGTTCAGACTTGAGCATTCTTCACACCAATTCCCCTCCCCTTTCTATCCTAAGCTTTTCTATGAATTATTTAAATGCAATCAATTGATTTCACTTTTGATCATGCAAGTTTTTTGATAATATAGCCTAGATTACCAAAGTAAACTGAAGTTATTTTAGGGAAGCTGTTAAGAAAGGAGGTAATTTCAATAGTTTAAAAACTGTTCTGATTATATGGATTGATATACATTTCTCTCTAAAAAGGCTGTCAGAGTTCAAGAAGTCTCAGAATTCTATTTCTAAATAAACTGTTTTATAAATTCTTATTCTAAATGTAGAAAGAACCTATTCTTTATTTTTAATATAACCATTTTCTTTATAAAATTTGAATAAATTTACATTTTATGGTCAATTTTTAATTTACTATCACTTTAGGCATCAGAGCTTATTTCAAGAATAGATTACATTTGTCTAATCTTGTATCTTCAAATAAGCCATTCTATAAATGTTATTTAATGTTAAACATCAATTATAGATTTGAAACTTAAACCATAAATTTATAAGTTTAACTTGTTTTTAAATCAAGTATATAGGTTAGGGTAGTTTTTAAAAATTGTAATACAACAGCATTAGTAACTATCTTTATTCTTAAACTGATAAAAGCATTTAACACATAGATTACAAGTATAAACAAGTGTTATACATTTTGCTTATAAAGTGACAAAGTATTTCGAGCATTATATAATTCCATTTGTACAAAAAGTAAATTTCTGAATAAAGCTTTGGTTAGAACTGAATACGCACTGTCAAATCCATTTTCCAAAAGTTGTTCAAGGGGAAAAAGGTTCATTCACTAACACAGGTATTTCTTGTACAAAGTTTTTTACTATTTAGTAAGAGGGGGGAATATTATAATAATTTCCAAGTTTGGACCATCCTTTTTTCTTCTCATTTATATGTGGCCAGAATACCATCACTTATAAAAAGTATGATTTATGTAGAAAATCACCTTTTACTTTATTCTTAGGAAGGTAATCTACTTTAAAAATAGATTAGATTTGTAAGACTGTTAGCTTCCATAAGTAATGAAATGCTTTGTAAAGGTTTCAAGCGTTAATATATTCCACTGGGGGTAAATCACTTCTAATTTCCTTTAGGAGGGTACTATTGACAAGCACTAGTGCTCGTAATCAAAGTTTATATAATATCTAAAAAAACTAAATGTAGCCTAAAACTTAATGTTTTTACAGATTCTACAATGGATGGATTGCCTTTATTCATAAGTAATAAAAAATGCTATGTAACTTAATATAAAATATTAGTTTAACCAAATTAACAATCACAAAACTGCAGACATTTTTCTATTAAAATTTTCCAGTCCACTGAGCAACTTTTACTCAAAAATATGATTATGAACTTAAATATATCCTTTTTTAAATTTACTGTTTATGCTGAACTGTACACTGGTGCTCCTTTTATAATTTTTGAAAATCCTACTTACATAACTATATAATTCCAAAATGGAAAAAAGGAGCCATCACTAAGATTCACTGGTGACTAATATCTTTCATGGAAATAATTTTTTAAACATTTTAAAGTTCTACCTTTAATTATTTCAATTTAGCTTTTTAAAATAGGTAAGCTTTTCATTTTAATGATTGTATAACACTTCAAAACTAGTTTACATAAAAAAAAAAAACCAAGAACTGGTGAAGCATTCCTTACTTTACATACGCTGCCTCAAGTGCCACATACATAGTAACATACCGCAGAACAGAAATTTATATGGTTTAGCAGATTACAGAGTAAATCTAAAAGTATACAAAGCTAAACACTGCCACCCTTCTGTTTATTTTCTTTTAGTATGATCCTGGCTGTTTATTATCCTTCTATAATAACCATTGTGTGACATGTATCAATTTTCAAAGTGTTCGATTTATATACGTCATTAAACAGCTTTATAACATTTGAGAACAATAAACCAATCTTTTTCATTAGATATGAAATATCCTACATTTTTCTCACAAAATGCTCACTTTCCTGAGCTATATTAAACACCTTATAACAGGTGTATGGATAACTGAAGACCCTAAAATGTCAAGTTTACATTTTAAAAAAATGCATAGACAACATAACATTTTGGAAAATCTATCAGTACTCAATTCTTGGACATTATATAGGTTTTGTTCCTTCAGACCTTAAAATTTTTAATCTTTACAACAGGTTATTATTTTCAGTTTAGAACCACATTTTTTTCTTAGTTTTCTGTGATTTGAATGCTATGAGCTAAAGAAACAGATGAAGTTTTCTCACCAAAACTGGCCCATGGGTCTTTTAATAAACAATCCTTATATATTCAAGGCAGGTATCAAATTTCTGTGCCACAAAGTAGTAGAATTACATCAGAACTGCAGGAAATAAATTTTTATTATGATACAATATGCTTCGAGTTAAGGTGCTATTCATCATGCCCTACATCATCTGGTCTTTACCACGTGGGCATCATGTCTGGAAACCATACTCTACCAAGATGCTTGGACACTTCCCAATGAATCTGCTCCAAGCTATACTTTTGGTCAGGAATTAATACTTCTTCCATAATGGATAATTGAGACAGGCGGCCACCACACATCTTCACAAACTCAACAAAGGCACTACATGAGACTTCGCATTCCCCTAGTCCAATAGCGGACAAATTTTTGCAACGTTCTGCAATTCGAATTAACTCTTCATCAAGTGGCCGTAATCCATTAGCACACACTACTAGTTCAACTAGTCGAGGGCATGTCATTCCCACACGGCCAAGCACATCTTTGCTTACTGATCTCCCAAAGTAAAGATGAGTGGCAGGTATTTCATACCGAAAGAATGGATCAAATTCCTCTTCATATAAAAAAAAATACATCACTAAGTTCACCTTGGGTGAATGTCTGATGAAAGCATCCCAGCTGCTCTTCTGAATCGTATGGAAGTGTGTCTGTCCAGGGTTCTCACTGACTACATCAATGCGCAAGTGTTCTAATCGAACATGTTTCTCAGAAGATAAAGCAAGCAGCAATTCATCACTTAACAAGTGGTAATTCAGGGCCAGTTCACGTAAGCCATGACACTGATCAGCCACACAAAGGATACCTTGGAAGAAAAAAGACCTAATTATTTACAGATTTCTGTGAAAGTTCATTATTTGTTCAAAAATTTAATCAAGTACATGTTCCACAAGAAAATCTTAACATTTCCCTTAGCACAAAGCTATACAATTTAAAATTTACTTGTATGGTTGTAGCAGAAAGTAGGTCACAAACATTTAAAAATCTATTACTAATTTTGTCTACAAGAAAATGAGACTAATTCTAAATCTGATACCTTAAAAAAGAAATGAAGCTCACTTATCAACTCAGAAAAATCAAATTACTAATAATTGTATCCTTTTAAAATATACCATGACTAAGTTTATGTAATGTACAGCATTTTTTTTTAAATTATTAATAGTAAACTTACAGGTTAAGCAAGAAAAATTACATGATCATTGCAACAGAAGCCAAAGAACATTTTTTGAAATTCAAAACCTAATCTTAATCAAAAATAAGGAAAAACCATATAAAATACGATTTTTGTAACTAAATAAAACATTTGATAAAAAAAAAACATTTCTGTCAAATGAGCAGAGTTTAACTGCTAATAATATATAATAAGCTTGTAAAATTTCTATAAGGAAAAAAATACCAAGATACCATTAGATAAATGAGTCAAAAGGTAACTACCCAATTCACATTAATGGAAATATACATTAAGACTTTTAAAGCTCTCTTTAAATGGTTCTTATGCTTGGGGCACTATGCTTCAAAACTGTCCCAAACCCTTATGGCAGCAGTGGATTTACCAAAGGTCAATAGCTGGTCTCTAAAGTGGCCTACTAAGAAATCTGCATAGAAGACGCACTACTACTTGATAAATAATCCACTGAAACCATTTCATTCTTGTATTTAGAAAGGATAAGAACAAAATACACATCATATTCTCTACTATTCGTTGTAGATATGTTGGGTACTAGATATGTTATCTCACAAATACTAAAAAAAATCTAGATAAATATTATTTCTATTTTGAAGTTGAAGCAGCTATCTAAAGACAGCACAGCTGGAACTCAGAGACTCAGTGATGAGTGAGTCTTTTAAGTTCACGCACTTAACTACCACGTAAGGTGTGATAAGACTGAGGCCACCAATAAGCCAAAAGCTTTCTAGCAGTGGGAGGAGAACACAGGCAATAGAATTAGTGGAGATAAACTAAATCACCAGTATAAGAGAGTCACCAGAAAAGGGACTAAAAGACATCTGTACTGCACCATTCAGCCACTGCAAAATTTCTGTTCTCAACAAGGTATGTCTATACTTTAAAATAAAGCCTGATCTCCCAATGTAACCTGAACACACCTTTGTTCTTTGAAATCTCATAAAGCCTGATATAAAAACAAACACATGGGAAATGGTAACCAAAGAGGCAAATAAAAGAAACTTTGAGATATCATTTAATAATTACTAAAAAACAGTTGTGGCATAGTTCTAAAAGTGGTCCCAAAATCGCATGCCCTAATCCCTGCAACCTGTGCATGTGATTATCACTCCTTTTCTTTTATCACATTACATAGCACAGTTGGCTCGCAAGTAAGATTACCCAGGTGATCCTAATGTAACTGCATGAGTCCCTGCAAAATCAAGTTTTCTCTGGCTGGCCGCAGAAGTGGAAGTCAGAGAGATTCAGAGCTTCTCTGGCTAAGCACAGCAGCCAGCTGAGCCATACCTACAGAATCTTAGCAGTAATAAATGTTGGTTAAGCTGCTAAATGTGTAGTTATTAGTTATGCAGCAATAGAAACTAATCCATAGTCACAAGTGTTTAAATATTTAACACAAAATAGTGACAAAAATAAAACTGGTAAACTGTTACAACTAAATAATAAAATGACAACCTAATTAAAACACAGGCAAAAGATCTGAATAGCAATCTCTCCAAAGGTATACAGTGGTCAATAAGCACATGAAAAGACATTTGAGTCATTAAAAAAATACAAATTAAAACCACAATGAGATACCAGTTCACACCCACTAGGATAGCTATAATCAAAGACAGATAAGGGTTGGTGAGAATGTAGAAAAATTGGAATCCTCATACACTGCTAACAGAAATGTAAAATGGTACAGCTGCTTTGGAAAACAGTCTGGAAGTTCCTCAAATGGTTAAACAGAGTTACTATGATTCATCAATTCCACTGCTAGGTATATACCCAAGAGAAATTAAACCAGGTCCAAACAAAAACTTGTATATGACTTTTCATAGCAGCATTATTCATAATAGTAAAAAGGTGGAAACAACCCAAATTTCCACCAACTGGTCAACAGATAAATGTAGCATAGCCACGCAATGGAATATTTGACAATAAAATACTGATACATTCTACAACATGGATGAACCCTGAAGACATCACATTAAGGGAAAGAAGCCAGTCACAAAGTACCGCATATAGTATGATTCCATTTATATGAAATGTCCAGAATAAGCACATCTATAGAAAGATTAGCAGCTGCCTAGAGCTGGTTGGGATTAGGGTTTGAGGGGTGAGGTGGGGGAGTAAAAGCTAAGACATATGTGGTTTCTTTTTGGGATAATAAAAATGTTCCGAAATTGATTGCAGTGATGGATGCAGTACTCAGTCAATATGCTAAAAACCAAGTTGTAAACTATACGGTATCTGAATTGTATCTCAATAAAGCTGTTACAAAACTGGTATAAAAATCCACTGCTGGTGGAGTTATAGATTCATACAACTCATTTGGAAGAAAACACAGCAAGAAGCATAAAAAAGATCTGACCTAGTTCTTCCACTTTTTAATAGTGTCTTAAGGAAGAAATTAATAGAAGCAAACTGCTATATGCCAAAATAGTTAATTTTAATAATCAGCAAAAATGTGGAACAAGAACACATAGTTCTTGTTCTTAAGTTCTTATAGTTCTTCATAGTTCTTATAGTTCTTAAAAGAACTATAAGGCAAATGTTGGCTTATCAACAGGATAGAATACCGAGTAACTAATGCTCATTAGTTCAGCTGATAATTAATGAGTGTCGTACATGTCAAGTATTGATATGTAAAGATACAACAGGAACAAAACATCCTGATCCTAACAAAAGGCAGCAGATAATTAAACAAGAATGCTGTGGGAGTCCTAACAAGGGAACTGGGGAAGATCTGTCAGAACTAACACAGTGAAACCTACAGAATTGGAAGGATCAAGCTAGGACAAAAGGTGAGTGGAGAAGGCAAATGAACGGTATTTCCTGTGTGAAAAGCCAGAGATGTGGAAGAAAAGACAAGCGTTCTAAGAACTGACCGGAGCTCAATATACAGTATCCAAGTAAGAGAACATCTTAAAAGATGAAGCCCAACAGACAGGCAAGGCCCGGGTCATGTGACCTTGTCAGCCATGGTAAGGAGTTTGGATCTTATCCAAAGCATAGTGAGAAGTTTTGAAGGAAACTGGAGGGAAAAAAAAACAAAACAGATTTATATTTTAGGAAGATTACTGTGGCTGTAGCATGGAAATCAGATTAGAGAAGGGCAAGGTTGCAAGTTCAGCATCAGTTCAGAGGGTACAGCACGGAGATGGTAGGGGCCCGGACTACAGTACGAGTGGAGATGAAGAAGGGTACTGTGTCCTAGTCGGTTTGGGCTACTTAACAGAATCCTGTTGACGGGGTAGCTTTCACAATAAAATGTATTTCTTATAGTTCTGGAGGCTGGAAATCCATGGTGAGGGTGCCAGCATGGTGGGGTTTGGGTGAGGGCCAGAATGCTTCCTGACTTTAGATGGCCCCCTTCTGGCTGTCTCTCCACATAGTAGAAAGAGAGATCATTGCTTTCATCCTGTCTTAAAAGACACAAATCCCATTTATGAGGGCTCCACCCTCATGACCTAATTACCTCCCAACCCACCTCCAAATACCATCTCACTGGGGATGCAGGCTTCAACACATGAACTGGCTTGAGGGAGCCAACACAAACATTCATTCTATGGCATCATAGAAATTCAAGGCATATTTCAGTGATGGAGTCACCAGAACTCCCAGACTGAAGGAATGTAGAAAGGAAGGGCAGGAGGAATCAAGGATGTCTATCAGGTTCCTGATAACCAGATGGATGGTGATATTCACTGAGATAGTAAAAAGGGGGGAAAGAGAGATCTGGCAAGGAAATTCATTAGTCTGAAGTACCAGGGAGACATTCTAGACGCACTGGGCCACAAGCAGCTCAATACACAGCTCTGCAGGTATTAACACAGAACGTAACTGAAGTCATAGATGATGACAGAGCCCAGAGTTTACAAAGTAAAACAAAACAGGACTCAGTACAGAACACAGTCAAACATCAAAATTTAAGGAATGAAAAGAAAAACCAGCAAAGGAAACAGTAGGAAAAATCAAGAGAAAGGAGGAAAATCAAGAGTATGATATCAAAGAGGTAATACACAATTGTCAAATGGTGCCTAGGCGTCCAGTAATAGACAATTATAAGGACTTTATGAAATGGGATAAAAGTTTGATAAGATGTTCAGTAAAGACAGAAAACAGCCCTTAATTTCAAGTTAAAGATATTGTACAAATGTGCAAAATATGGAAAGAAAATATGCAAATATGTTAATCTTAAAGTCCTCTATTGTTATACTCTTAAATTAAAAAGTCTTGTAAGTACTCTTTCTCCTCTCTTCCCTTCCTGAAAAACTAGTCTAAAGCCATCAGATCAAACCAAGCAAGCTTACCGTATACTATCAGAATTGATGTGTATATTTAATAAAAATAAATGTACATGGATGTACCGCGATAGGAAGAATGAGCTCAGTCTCAGAGAAACCTGAGACCCGAAAGCTCTCACACAGTGTGGTTAAGTGCTACAAGTTATGTTCAGAGTGCTATGAAAACAACAGGTGGGTATCTAAACCAGAGTGGAGGAGGAAACAGGAATAAAACCAGAACATGAGCTGAATTTTGAAAGCTGGGCTGGAGTTATCTAGATGAAGAAGGGGACAGAGAAAAAGGTACAAAGTACTGATGACACACAGGTACAAAGAATTGTAGTTACATAGGGCTCAAGTAAAAGCTGCATGTGTGTGCGTAGCAAACACGATTAAAGAGACGGGGAGGTCAGGATACAAAAGACCTTGTACACCATGAAGCTATGAAGTATGGACCTTACTACCGTAGCAAATCTATAGTGATAGTAAAAGTTGACCTTAAATTCGATTATCATCTTTAGTGATAATCTAGAAGTGGCAGAAGCAGCTAAGAAAATAGTCATCCTTTGGTATCCTTGGGGGACTGGTTCCAAAACACACACACACCCATCCCACCCCACTATACAGATACTCAAGTCCCTTATATAGAATGGCACAGTATTTGCTTACAATCGACACACATCCTCCCACATACTTTAAATCATCTCTACATTAATTATAATAGTTAATACAATCTAAATTTTGTGTAAATAGTTATACTGCATTGTTTAGGGAATAGTAACAAGAAAAGAATCTGTACATGTTCAGTACAGATGTCACCATCATAGGCCGAAGTGCACAGTACATGTCAGAAACAATGTAACATTTTCACCCAGTATTTTCAATCCACAGTTGTTTGAATCCCTGGCTGTGCAACCAAGAACCCGTGGATACAGGCCAACTGCATTGCAAGAGACCTAATTCTCATCACCAAGATCCTGCATGTGGGAGACGGAAAATGAGCAAGTAACCTCCACTGAAGAGGGAAATCATTTTCTTGGGGGAAAGCCAGGATTTAATTATGTCAAAAAGGTGGGAGGTGTTCTGTAAAGAGCTCAAGGATTTAACACTCTCCCTTAAAACCAGGTTTCCCAAATAACACAGTGAAAGGACTGGGAGGGAAGTCAATGGTGGGAGAATGAGTCAGGAGCGAAGCATCACAGAGTAATATGAAGTACAGGTTTATACTTAGTTTGTGATACAAACCATTTGGAATTTAAATGATCTTAAACTATAATAATATAGAATATTTTAAAAATCTATACAAGAGAAGTTGGAAAGAGCTTCTATAATGCTATTGCCCCATTTGATGAGCTCTTGGCTCCAAAATTCAACTTAGGAAAGCATTATCTTGCAATAAAGCAACAACTTCAGCACAATTTTTTTTCCTTTACATAGTGAGAAGAAAAGCAATCATGAGATTGCACTGACTCAAAAACCTACCATTAGCTCAATTACAATTAGAGAAAATTCAGTTTTATCTATAAGGGCACCTCAGGCAGACCTCATATTGTCTTTTCCCTTTTTTTTTGTTTTGTTCGTTTTCTAGCACAGGTTGGACACAAATTGCCAAATAAAAAGATAAGAAAATAAGTTTGAAATGTCAATGCTACAGAATTTATGCTATTGTACTGACATTAAAAATACCTTTATGCAAAAGAAGTGAAATAATCACTAACCTACCTTCAAGGTTAATGATCAGTTTTTCTTCATTTGATTAAACACATCAATATTTTCACTAAAATGTTGGCAAAACACAACATACCTGCTGGAGAGACGTGAGGACAGCTGCTCATTTTCAGCAGCTTCAGCGTGTCACTGTTGTTGGCCACAAGGACTTTGAGGGATGGATCATCTACTGGGGTGTCATCTATCTTAAGCGAAGACAAGGATTTGGAGTTTACAAACACAACTGTCAGTGCAGAGATAAAGTGAGACTGAAAAGCAAAACAAATAGAACGTTTTAATTTTACAAATAAGAATTCAAGGGGTGTCTTGTAATACATACATGGCTCATCTGAACCCTAACGATGTATTTTGTAACTGTTTTAGGGGTAGCATCCCTTCACTCTGAGTATGGTAAAAAAGAGCTGACTATCTGCCATCTTGGAGAAGAGCCTTTTTACCTGTGGGAGGAAAAAAAAGACACCACGCCTCAGGATTAGTGTCTCTAAATCACAACAATCATGGTTTAGTAAAAAAAGGGAATTCTGGAATTCAGGATGAAAATACTTCTCAGACCCTCCACGTCACCTTACCTGGAAACCCTAGTGTTTGATAACACTGAACTACAATACTCAATATTTTGTGATATGATAGTAATGACCATTGAAATAGTAACTATTAGAATAATCATTAAAAATTAAAATAACAGTCAATCAACTCAGAAGCTAGGAAAGACTCATTTGGAATATAGAAGCTCATACCAAGTCTGATTCTAAAATAATAAAAATACTACCTAAATAGAATTCCAAATTTAAAATGCCTTTAAATATGTTAACTATGTATAGTATTTTCAAGCCTGTTTTATTTCAATGTACTTTTTCCACAAATGTACCATATCATTCCATTTATTATACACATATACTAAGTATCACTTGGACAGAGAATCTGACCTAAAGGAACCACCGTAGAGAAACAGCAACTGAAGCATGGCCAAAGTATGTAACTCTGAATAGTAAGAACTAAGAAGCCATAACCAATAGACAAAGGATCCAGGAGAGTAAGGGAAGAGGCCTATCGGAAAACTGAAAAATCCATATACAACTGGACCCACGCAGCTCAAACCTGTGTTGTTCAAGGGTCAGCTATGTCTGATCCATGACTGGGAGTCCGCGTATGCTGAGGCCTACTACAGTTACATGTGAATTTTTGACTGCTTGGGGGTTGATGCCACAACCCTTCCATTGTTCAAGGGTCAAACTGTACAATAAAAAACTATGTTCTTGATCACATTCCCTAGCTTACTTTTTCCCTACTATAATTAAGTAACTGGTTAACTACTTAAATTTTGATTAACTGTTTTACTATTTAAATGTGAACATCTTTCTCCTAATATTTAATATCAAATTCAGTTATATCTTAATCACATTTCTTCATTAGTATACTCATGACTGCATCACTGCCTTCTTTTTCCCATTTCTCTCAGGTTTAGCTCTGCTCAAACACACTTCTTTCCGGTTCTCTTTGGTTCTCCCAGGATTTCCAAGATATAGGAATATCCTACTCAATAGCTACATAAGCCGTAACAGGAAAAGAAAAAAAAAAAAGAAAAATACTGTAAGCATCCTAGGCCCCTTTAACAAGGAAGGAAACAGTCCTAGATACATCCATAGTTCCCAAACACAAAACTGCTACATATAAGCATAGTACCAGTGGTAAATATGCATTATAATAATCCTGAGTAATAAGAGAAAAATAAATTATGTTCAAAATACCTTTTAATATGGTATGTTTTATATACACAGCATATGTATGTGTTTTTTTAACTATGGTATGTACATTAAAAAAAAAAATCAATTCATCACATTTCATTTCCCACATCAAGCTTGAACGAGGTACTACCAATACCACGTAGCTTGGTGTTGCTAGGGTGAGGTCCTTGAACCGCCTTAGGACTGGACTGCTCTTAGGAAGGGAAAACTGGAATAAGTGTAGTAATCCAAAGTTTAGAAGTTCCTCAGATGATTTTTATGCACATTAAGTTTGAGAACAACAGTAACTCATGTACTTAGAATCTTAAAATACTGAAACGAACAGATTGCCCATTTCCCTTATTTTACACACCAGGCGAACATTTTATCTGAAATGTACAGTTAGTGGTCCTTTTTAAAATCAATTAAGACTTTGTTACTGGTGATACATTTGTTCCTGATATCCCATTGAACCACTTGGACTATAACACTCAGTTTAGTGTATGTTATACGCTAAATAGAACACTAAACATTGTATTTAAACTAAATATCATATTTAACACTAAATAAATACACTAAATATTTACTAGGATGATTCCTCCTGAATCATCCTAGTAAATTAAACTCTTAGGTATTTTAAAGGGATGTCTACATTTTAGTTGGTGGTATACTCTGAAAACCTTTTACGTGATTTTTGGACACTAACCTACTGAACATTAGCCAACATACTCAAGGGCCTTTATTAGTTGCCTTTCTAAAAATGCACAGCTCTTACTCTTTTATTTTAAGAGAATAATTATTAGAGAGAGAGAGAGACTATTTCTAATTACATGTAGGATCATGTTAGAACATCAATATGGATATAAATTAACTCTTCACCAAGTTTTCTTTAAATAAAATCTGTAAATTAGTCCAAGTTGTACTGATACTGACTTGGCTCAAGAATACATCTTTACACCCTTACCAGAAGCTTCCATAAGCAGCTATAACTACTTTCAATACTGGCATTGTCTACTTCCTTTGATTATAATTTCACCAATCTGCACTAAAAGTCCAAAAAGGAGCATCGGTATGTCTTTTTTCTAATATGCTTGCTTCTCAGTTTTTCTTTGTTTTTTTGTCAAACTCATTCACTCTGCAACTGTACCCATGAAGAAACACAAGGATGAGAAAAAAGAAAAGATTTAAAAAATCTGTTGTTGCTTAGCATTCTAAATAGTAACGGGTTTTTCATTTTATATATACTACTTTTCTTGCACTCCCATCATTAGTACAAGACACAGGTAGGGTTTCGACGGAATTCTCAGTAACAGCTAATAAAACAAAACCAGCAAGATACCTTTGGTAAATCCATAAAACTTGGTCGAGCAGTTGAAATCAGTCCAAGTGTTTTTAAAGAGCAATTCACAAGTTGCGATAATATATCACAAGCTGCTTCAGCTGATTCTTTGCTGCTGTCCACCTTCGAAGAGAAAACATCATTTACCCACGGATATATTTGTATTTCTCTGTGCATATCTTAACTTTATAAAAGCCAAGAAATATAGTTATTAGCTTACTGCATTATAATTTAAAGAATACAGATTTTTTTCAATCACCCAACCTCACATACCACATCAGTCTTTTCTGAGTATACCTGAGAAATTATAAGAGCAACTGTCAAGACTTAACTTTTGTTGTAAGATATATATTTAATCTTCAAAGGACCTGGCTTTTAAGTTGATTTATTTCAAACTGACTAATAACATAATGGGATGCATGAATTTATCTACGAAAAGTAATTTTACGAGTATTTGTTAGCAGATCCAATCATACATATAAATGCAGTGTCTAAGGTACACGTTTCAAGACTCCAGAAACTGAATGAGTAATCAGAAGGTTCAAGTGAATCACAACCTGGGATTCATCATTAATGTTATTAATGAAAAAATGAATGTGAAGTACAATGAGGGCCTCCAACCAGTCAAGCATGAAAATCTGAACCAAATGAGAAGTATCTGCTCTTCTGCATAGATATTTCCTGGGAAAAAGGTGGCCAAAAAACTCCTCAAGGATGTAAAGAGCTCTTTTACCAAAAAGGAAGTTGTTCTCTGGGCTAAAAAGCATCGTAGTCCAGATTAATATACATCAGCTTAACCAAAGATGTCCTGAAGGTTGTACAACTGACATACTGATCTATATTAAAGTTTCAGAGCTATTTAAGTATTAGGTTGGTGCAAAAGTAACTGCGGTTTTTGCTATTATTTTTAACCTTTTAAACCGCAACTACTTTTGCACCAACCTAATATTACCCTTTGACTAAGTTTCTCTGCTCCAGTGGTTCTCAAAGTGTGGTCCCTGGACCAGCAGCATCGCCATCACCTGGGAACTTGCTAGAAACACAAATTCTCATGTCCAATCCAGACCACCTGAATCAGAAACTCTGGGGGTGGACCCAGCAATCTTTGTCTCAACAAGCACCCTAGGTGGTTCTGATGAACACAAAGTTTGAGAACCACTGTCTACACTAATAACTAACTATAAGCCTCTTTGGCCTATAGTCAGTGATGAATTAAATGTATTATCAAGAGAGCACAAAAGATTCCTGTGATGTGGCTCATTTTGCAAATCAAAAATTATTTCCCCAGCAAAATAAATAAAAATGTTTAAATTTATAGCACAAATGGTTTTGTGAGGGTTATGCAAGTTGGACACAGCTGAATAGTGCCACAAGGCTATAAAAGATTAATACCGACCCAGCCAATCCACAGGATGGAAGTAGTCGTTAGACCTGTAAGATTAATGTCTTGTACTCATCTTTTTATAGTATTGAGCATTAGAACGCTCTCAGCAACTCAAAGATGACTGAAACCAAAGGGAAGGCTCTTCAGGTTTCTTCATGGGGATGTGGGGGAGAAACAGCACCTGAGGAGTTTCAATCCTTCTGCCATTACCCTATCCTTGTCCCTCATTAGGGTTACTAGGTAACATATAAGACATCTAATTAAATAAGTATTAAGTGTGTCCCAAATAATGCATGGGGCATATTTATATAAAAAATATTTGTTAATTGTCTGAAATCAAATTTAACTAGGCTTCCTCTATTTTTATTTGCTAAACCTAGCAATCCTACCCCAGTGACCTAAGTGTCTTTATGCATTTTTGTGGGAAGGAGGCCATAATATTCAACCATTCCCCTCACCAGGTGTTTCCTCCTCCTTGGACACCGATAGGTGAGTAACATTCCATCTAAGAAGGAATGACATTCTTGGGAGCAGACGAGACTTTAGTTTTGGTAAGGAACTCTGGGTTAAGAACTATTGCTTTATCTAGGTTTAACTTGACCTGTTTAACAATTGCTAGACACAGGTAAATCAGCTATTCATGCATTACTTTTGAATAATAATTATCAGGTGTGTTAAGAATTTAGTAAACTTGCCCATAATCCATTATTAATCCCCAGAACAAAACATTACACTCTTCTGTACTCATACAAACCACTGTGATTCCTTGAACTATTCTGGACATCTCAAAAAGCCACCCCACTTCATTTATTTCATCACTGCGTGATTTCCAGTATGTCCCTTCCAGCAATGAAAAGAAAAAAAAGTTCTTTCTGGCATTCTTCCACGTACATTTTTGTATTTCTCTCTAAAATATATTCATCTAAACCTTTTACATAAATTTCTCTGTCTCCTTTTTCTTTGAAGACCCCATGTCATAAAGCCATCAATAAGCAAGCTCAGTTCCTATTAGATAGAAATAACAATTAAGTTTTAGTCAATCATAATCTGCACATTTAAAAATTTTTATTGTATATTTCTTCTTCAAATTGTTCACAATAATTCAACGTGATTAACAGCTTTTGTCAATGATTTATTCTCAGTGCTCTACTTTGAAAGAAATTAATAATTATAATAAAGTGGAGTAGTTTAGCTTCAATGTTATTTGTGACAGCTTCTAAGGTACACGATAATTCTAAATCTTTTAAGTACTTTCCCTAGAAAAGGCAATATTTCAAAAATATGAGAAGATGTACTGATTAGGATACAAAAGCCACTAAATATGCTTCATTTTTTAAAAGAATTTAAAGTATTACCTTGAAGCTGACATACTGTAGATGGTTTGAATGTCTTTTAATAATCTGTTTGATCAGCTCGGGATGTGTAGCTTTCAAATAAGATGTAGCTGGCTGATTCAGTTCAAATTCAAAACATCTCCACAAGTCAGGCATATGAAATACCTGGTTCCAGCTGCGGCAAACTTGTGAAGCATGAGCCCGGTCAAGAAGAGGCAAATACTTAAATACGTGGAGAATAATGTCTGGCAGGAGATTACCCCAATCACAAGTCTGAAAACGCTCATTTGTAGTTCTCATTTTCTTGGATTTCTCTGCAGTACCTTCTTCTGATGAATTATGGTCACTATCTCTTCCTCCTCGTTTCATCCTATTTAGAAAAAAATGCGTAACGTTTTTCATACTTAACTTTTAAATAGAACTAAATCCAAAATTCATTCTTCTGTCACTGAGATGTGTATATATGTATTTGTAAACACAAACATGTCGAAAGAACCAAACCAGTAATTCCAGGAGAATATCAAAACAAAATGTAATGAAAAATTTCAGTGGAGACCACCTATCATTTTATAAATTCTATACAGGAGTTTTCAAACATTTGTATACTATACTTACTTACTTACTTACTTACTTGGGGAAAAAGTATCATCATTTTGAAACTAAACCAAGAATTTATATTTCAAAAGTTGTAGTCAACTAACTAAAAGGAATATAAAAGAGAACCTACAGTGACACTTCCCAAAAGTTTCTCGAAAGTCAACTGAGGATATCTGCTATATTTGAGTTCATGAATTCAAAGCAAACCAGAGTCCCATGAACCTCCAGAGAAGAACTGAAATGAGTAGCCAACAGATCTTTCCACGTTAAGTCTGTGATACATGTTACTGTCAGAACCAATCTCTGCTAAAAATAAGCAAACTCATCCCTACTATGCAATATTTGGCCTGGAATGTGGTTTCTTCTTCCAACACATCACTTACTATTGCAGTATTTTCCCCAAGTTGTTTCTGAATTGTAAGTATTTATTGCATGTATTTGTACTACCTTCATTCCATTTGTTTCTTTGAAAATAGTCCTTTTGTTGCAAAAGAGTAGGATGGGCTCTGAAATCAAGCTCCCTGGGTTTGAATCCTGGCTCTACCTCACTTGTTATGTGGCCATGAACAAAATTACTTGACCTTTCTGTGTTTCAGTTTGTAAAATGAAAATAATTAACACATAGAGTTCTTGAAGGAATTTAATAAAAAGCACTAGGACTTCTGAAAGGAGATAGGTGACTGTTGAACTCAGGTACAGTAATGCAGTCCAACTCAGGTATAGGAAAGCAGTCCAGCATTAAAGACATTAAAGTGCACAACACACTAAAAATAGGAAAAATGATCCTATTTTTGTTTTAAAAAGAAGTGTGTGTGAGAGTGGGCAAGAACAGAAGAAGCTTATGTATGAGAAATACACATTGGAAGTAGATTCACCACATTAATATAGTAACTATAACAGTTAATTGCATTGTAACATATTAATAGTGCAATTACAGCGTTTTTTTTGCCAATATGACTCTATATTTTATGTATTTCTTTTAATGTCAATGAATTACGTTGTAATCAGGTAAAAAGGTAAATCAGATAAAATTGTTTTGACTTGTTACTTAGAAAAATAAGTATCACAGGCTCTAAACTAAGTGGGGACCACTAAGTAGTACCTCTATTTAGTTTAGAGCCTGCAATACTTATGTCTCTAGAAAGCAGTTCTAGCAAGGTGGTGGTTTGGATTTGGAGTCATAGGAACTTTTGAAAAGGATAGCTTGTGGCTCCAACTCTCTTTTTCTGGCACATCAGCAGACAAGAATTTCTGATTCCAGTGTGGAACAAAGGATGTGCATATGTATGACTCCTAACCAAAAAAGTCTTTGCAGATTCTCTACCCAGTAGCTAGCAAAATTTGTGAAAAAGGATTGGGGGCTGGAGGGAAACAATGGCAGAGACCCCTGCTCTTCATGCCATTAAAATCAGCTCAGGAGGATTTAGCACATGTGCAATAAACTGCCTTTTCCTCACTGCTCTACCTAAGTAAATGGTGTATATCCTATTGAAATAGCAGGGGGAAATAAAGGAAGAAAACAATGACAGAGGTGATGGCAAGAGGGTAGTTTCACAGAAGACTAAAATTTACGTGTGAATCTAAGAACACTTTTCTAAAAATATGTTTAGAGACGAGTAGTATAATCTACAATGTAATCTTAATTTTAAAATCTCTCTCCCAGTAATAATGTCCCACTAGAGGTTGAAATAACACTGTCATTATGACCTGTTTTTCTTTAACTTATTCTGAAGGCTTACTTTAATTTTAGCATACAAAATTTGGGTCAAAGAACAAAGAGTTTGCTACCTAGGGCTTATAATTTCTCTTCTGACTGTCTAAAACTCTTCAAAATTTTGAGATAACAGAGGTTGGAAAAAGAATGAAGCCATCTTTATAACTTCTACTCCTCATTATAGAATGCTGATCTCCTCCTCTTTCTGGAGAAGTCATCTAAAACCAGAACTATCCAATTTAAAGATGAAATGATTCATCTTACTTTAGAATATATGGACATATAATTGAAAATAAAATGACAGTATTATTCATACAATTATCTTTACTAATACTTTGCTGATCCTAATAGATACTTTCTTTTATCTATTACCACACTGTTTTAAATAAAGTATATTTCGGTACCTTTCCAAGAGGAGGGGAGGAAAAAGTTGACATATTAAAAAGAAGTATGCAACACTTCATTTAGATATAAGATTATGTGATCACCAAAGTGTATTTTAGGCACTTACTACTTTATAAATAGCAAAACAAAGTCTGTACATTACCATATACAATATGACTATAATTTTTCAGAATTCTAGTACATTCAGCAATAGAAAAAACTCTTAAGCCCAAATACCAATAAAAATGGTCTCTGTATTATCCTCATTTGTGCATGAAAAAAAAGATCACCCAGAGGGCATCTAATAAAAATTTTAAATGCCAATTTTTTCCAAGATGATCTCATTTATCCATGCAAAAATTGACATGGCTTTCGAAAGTATTTTATTACATCTATTTACACATGAAGTTCTGCTGTAGAGAAAGTTAAACAATTCAAAGCACCCACCAGCCTGCCAAGAATTTACATCAATGGATTATCTCTGCCTTTGCGTCAAAATGAACCATCTATTATATTTTAACAGGAGTGAAAGGAAGCTGGACAATCAATGTCCAAGTGACTTTGTACAGCATCAAAACCAGGCAGGCCTCCTCAGGGCTCCAGCAATTCAATTCCAAAACGCAACTTTTCCGGGCTCCAAATAACTGATGCAACTTGGGCCACTGAGAGCGTTTGGTGAGGGACTGAGGTAACAACTATGAAGGACCGAAAAGCAAACCAACGAGGAAAAACTGCAGATTAATTAAGCAGCGCAGGGAGTGACGGAACTAAGTGATCATTTCCACGTCCTCTGAAAGGAGCAGTCCCACTTGTGTCAGGTGAAAGAGGGCACAAGAGACCACTTATCCCTCACTGGATCAGGGACTCTGGTAATTTTAAAAGCCCATTTATACTCAGCTCTCAAAAGCCTGCCTCGGCATCGTATTTCCTTTCCATTTATGTCCTGCTTTGACTTACTATCAGAATTAAGATGCATTCTTTGGCCGGCATACAAAAATAAAGCCACGGAGAGAGATTAAGTCTCAGAACGAGAAGGTAGGGGAACACGTACTGGCGCGAGTCTGTCTAGCGGTCCTTTGTAGATAACTGGCAGTCAATGGCATTTTTATAAATATTTCAGGAATGACGGAGAATACAAGCCCAATTACAAGACCTGGGCCACTGGGTACCGTCAGCACAGACGTAATCTCACTCCTCAGCTGCGAGCGCAGGCCCATCGCCCGACAGGCCGCCCCCCGATCCCCGCCGGCAGCCCCACCTGCAGCGGCCGCTCAGCACACGGCGACCAAGGTTTCCCCTCGGCCCCGCGCCCGGGCATCCCCGCTCCCGGCGCCGCCTCGCGGACGGACCTCGCGCGCGCCCCTGGGCGTCTGCTGGGGCAGTTAACGCCCCTCGTTTCTCCGGCTATGGGCGCGGGCTCCAAGGCGCCTGTCCTCAAGGCCTGCCCGGAACAATAACGCCCGGCCGGGGCCGCGGGGAGGCTGCTCGCGCCCCCCGCGCCCGCGCCGCCCGCGCCCGCGCCGCCCGCGCCCCCCGCGCCCCCCGCGCCCCCCGCGCCCCCCGCACACGCGCCACGCCTTGTTGACATGGTTTGAAGCCGGCGAGCGGGGAAACGCCCCCAGCCGGTCCGGGTGTGAGCGCCGCGCCCCGCCCGCGCTCGGAGGGGCGGCCCCCGCGCGCCCGGAACCCCGCGCGCCCGGAACCCCGCGCGCCCCCGCAGCCCCCCGCCGTCGGCCGACCCGCCCCGTCCCGCCGTCGCAGCGGGGCTCGGGCACTAACCCTCCGCCGTTACCTGCTGCCGCCGGGCTCCGGGGGTGGCGGCGGCTGGTTCCGCGGCTCTCACATGCGGCCCCCCGGGCCCCGCGCGTCGGCTTCCCGCCGCCGCGGCCCCCCGCGCTCCGCCCGCATCCGAGACGCTGGTCCCGCGCAAGGCACCAATGCGGATCCACCTTTGCGGCTCTGGCTGCGCCGAGAGAAGCCTTCCTCCCCAGGCCCGCGCCGTCCGCGTCCTTCCCCCGAGCCCACGCGCGCCGTGAGGAGCTCCTCGGCGAGCCCCCGCCACCGCGCAGAGCCTCCGCACCGCCGCCCGGGCTCCGACTCCAAAATGGCGCCCGGGGCCCGCGGCCGCGCGCTTGCCCTGGCGCGTCTCCGCCCGAAGGGGGCGCGCGTCCGCAGTGGTGCGCGCGCGCGCGGCGGGCGCGAGTGGGCCGCGCCCACGCAGGAGCGCGCGCTGCCCCGCGCCGCTGGGGCCCTTCCGCCTCCAGGTTCCACGTGACGGCTGCTTTTAGGAGATGTTTGGTGTTTTGAGGCCAAAGTGGGAGGGCTGGAGCCAACGAGATGCCTAAGACACTGTCTGTGGTTGAAACTGGAAAGTTTAAGGAGGTGGCGCAGATGAGGGAGGGAGGGGGCGTCCCGAGCCCGCAGGAGCCCGGCTGCCGGGCGTGGGGCAGAAGGACCAGCGGGAGCTGAGCCCCGCACACACCTCCGCGATGGCCGCCCCTGCGCCGCGGGGCCCAAGAGGTTACAATACAAACTCTATAAACATATGCACACTTCGTATACCGGTCTACGTAGGGTGTTTTTACAAACTGCAAGGATGTATACCAGAATGGTGACAGTGTTGACGCTGGGAGTATGCATGATTTTTATATTTAAATACATTTTTCAATTTTTCTAAAAACGATTTGTATCATCAGAGTTAATACTTTTTAAAAACCTCCTTTACAAAATAGACTCCTGAAGTGTGTAAACAGCTTTCTGAAACACAATAAGGAAAATGTAAGGGAATAGTTGTTTAAAAGCTCTGCTGAACCCTTTTGTAAATCGACGCATCTTTGTCCCTCTTACTTGTTTACTGAAACAAGTAACCTAGTTAACTTGTTTTAAACGTTTGGATTTTTGGATCGTGGGTTTTCTTCAAAAGTTAGAATGTCCTTAGGTGCAAAATCATAACTTGAGTCATACACCATTCCTCCTGCCTGCCTCAAAAATAAAAAGACAGTAATTTTCCATCGAAAGGTGGCTTTTCAAGGATTTGACCCACGTGTAGGAGACTGGAAGGGACTGATGCTCCACTCTCCCACATCACACCCCTCCGCACCCCCACACTGAGCTAGGATGCCCTGTGTAAAATTATATTTGGATTCACTTGGGAAAATGCCAGTGTTTTCTGTTAGGACCTGACTGGTGATTCATCAAGTCAAACTGAACAAAGTCTCTCATAACATATTGTGGTTGTACCTGAACTGCAACATTTTTTTAGGTCCCTGAGTGACTGAATGATGAAGCAGGTTTTTAGACAGGTGACGGTAATTACTAGAGGAAGAAAAACAGATACAGGCCCATTTATTTAAAGCTACGTTAACAGTATAAATGATCAGCAAAGGACATTAAATCAGCAAACATAATGAGTATATATTATTACCACATTCAGACTGTCACACTCCAATTGTAGTCTTTTTTAAATTCCTCACTACAGGCTATCTTCTCTCTAAAGGATCTTGGTTCAATTTACCTATCAAATTCTCCCTCTTCATCCCTATTATGAAAATAATTTAATTTTTATGTTTTTAAAAGAAACTTGTATTTATTTTTGAATCAGTCAATACTTATTTACATTTGTCAGTTGTGGTGAAGAGGAACGGTGGCTGTGGAGCAGTTGGGTCCCGCAGAGAAGAATATTTTATTACTGACCCTGTTTAGAATTGTCGCTGCATGTGATTAAAAGAAAGCAAATCGACATTTAGTCAGCTTTATTAATCCCTTCCTTGGATGCTCGGACTTACAACAGATAACCCTAGGAACTATAGATGGTCATTTCCTACTACATGGTCTGGAAATCAGAGAAAGGTGCTCCGTGGTGAGAAAAAAGAAAAGCAAAAGAGATGCAAGAGGACCTAGAGGAGGCCAGGGAGCCGGAGTCTCCAGCCCTGGTTCTACTTTTTCCAAAGCCCGGAGGTATCACAGTGATTTCAGTTTTTCTTACTGGCTAAAGTTATTTTGAATTTGTTTTCTTTTGCTCGCTACCAAAACTCCTTACCAGTGCAAACTTGATCTGGAAAGGTTCTTCGTTGGGTCTCAAATGACTTTTCCTTCTAACTGAAAGGCAGTCATGCCTTTGGTGTCACCAAATTTGGTGTCACCGTATCCTGTTTCTGGGAGTGAGTTTGGGTGTGGCATTTTCTCCATAGCTGCCATTCACCAAGGACACTTCTGCCTAGTAACATAGGGGTGATGGGCCCTGCGGCTGGCTGGTCTTGGATGGAGCCCCAGGAGAATGGGCTTACACCTGCCCCTTTTTGATGGATTTCCTGCCTCCAACTTGACATGACCAATCACTGGCCTTACTATAAGAAAGAGGTATGAAGTTCTTTGCTGAGGGGCAGGTAGATCTCTGAAGCGCAGTTGAGTGGGGGAGGAACAGAGCTTTTAATTCTGCCTTAGTTATTCCTTTGATTCATAGAAATGGAGGGCCTTTGAGATTAGAATGTCTTTTCCCACTCTTTTACCTTCTCTCTCCCCAATTCCTCTCTTTTTTTCTGAAGCTCTCTTCTCTCAGTTCCCTCCTTGTGGTGTTTCCCAACAGGAGGAGAAGCTCTTGTCTCCTCCATTCCCTTCTTGGATCTTGCAAACTTGACAGCCCCAAGTCTCCACTGCTCAGTCAAAACTGCTCCAGATCTGAATGGAGATGTGGGTTGGGTCGTAGCTCCGGTTTTGATCCTAGTTCTGCCTTTACTGGATATGCGAGCTTGGACGAGTTACCACTTAACTTCTTTGTGCTTCAGTTTCCTCATCTGCCAAATGGGAATGATAATAACAAGTCTACCACAGAGAGTTGTCCTGAGGATTAACTGAGTTAACATATATAAAGCACAGGCATAGGCATAGTAAATGCTAGCTATGTTATTGTTGTTATTACTATTGGCTCTAACTCCACCAGTGAGAACACTCCAACTTGGCGTCTTGCCTCAGCAACCCCACATCTCCTGTTAGTTATTCCAGCATATACCTCCCTCTTTGGCAAATTAGCCTAACAAAACCATTTTATTTCAGGCCATTTCTCTGGATTTTAACCCTATTTGGGATTAGATTGTAAACTCCTCAAAGGAGAGAAGTGTGTTTTCAGACTGATGTGAACCTTTATCAACTCTTCCCAAGACCACACTTAAAACTTTCCAGCTGGTCAGCAAACCAGGGACAGTGTTTTTCAAGCCACCTTCTAACCTGCTTCCCGCATTATATTCCCTAAAGCACATGTCTCTTGCTCAAAAAAGTCCAAAGATGGGTGATAAAATCCAAACTGTTGAGAATGAGATTCTAGGCCAGCAGTATTCATTAGAATTATATGCAAGCCACAGACGTTATTTAAAATGTTCTAGAAGTCAGTTTTTTAAAGAAGCAACAAAGATTAGGTGAAATTAATTTTAATATTTAATTTAAATATATACTCAATATATCCAAAATATCATTTCACTATGTAAGTATTTAAAACAACTTTTGAGATATTTTAAATCTTTTGTCTTTTTTACTCGCTGCAAAACCTTGGGATAGTTATTTAACCTCTGTGAAATTCAGTTGCTTCATCTGCAGAAGGAAAACAATAGTTCATAGGTTTATAGAATATGAAAATGTGATAATGCATGTGAAGCCCATTGTATTTGTTTCCTGTTGCTACTGTAACAAATCATCACAGACTCGGTGGCCTAAACCCACACAAATTTCATATTGTACAGTTCTGGAGGTCCAAAGTCCAATGTGGGCTAAACACAAGGTGTTTGACTTTGCGTCCTTTTTCCCATATTAGGACCCTTGTGATTACATTGAGGTTATTGTGTTCATGCAGGAAAATCTCCCCATCTCAAGGTCTGCACCCTTGGTCACATCAGCAAAGTTCTGTTTGGCATGTAAGGCAACATACATCTCCTGGGATTAGGACATGGGTGTATTTGAGGCCCACTATTCTGCCTGCCACACCCACGCATCAGCACAATGGGGGCCACTGTCAGCCTCAACAAATGGTATCTTTTATTATTGGGAAACCTTGACTATAGTTCTTAATAACTTCGTATTCTTTACGTTTCTGTCTTTGTATTCTGTGAGGGTCATATGCCGAGCGCCTGATAGTGCACTGCACATATTTATTCGCTAACTCACAGAGTTCATTCATCAAGCCCCTTCTGTGTGTAAGTCATGGTTACTGAGCACCTGGGTATATAGTTCTCACTTTCATGAGCCTGTACTGTCCCGTGTGGATATAGGACAGGTGCTCAAATGTTTATTAAATGAATTAATGAAGCAAAACAGCTTACTTACTCTTCTGAGGAACACATCTCACCACACTTTCTCCCTGGAACGCTCTTTCCCACTTTTGCTTGTCAAACCTTCCTTCAAGATTAGGCTCAAACACTTGCATTTGCACTTGTGTTTGCCTTTTTTTTTTTTTTTTTTTAAGGAAATGGACATTGTAAATTGTAACCGACCATGTTTCTTGCCTTGCTTGGTTAGCTGAGAAACTTACTGAGAAGGTGATGGTCTGTTGTCTAGTAACAACGCAAGACTGTATGGTTCCTTACTGGGACACTCATCTGAAACCGTGGCTTCTGTTTTCTTTCATAATTTCTCTTCACTGTAATTCCATCCAGTATGTATCCTTTATCGTCTATGCATTTTTTTTAAAGCTATGTCGTTTGTGAAATGAAGCAACCATAAGTACATTTAAAGTGTATTATATGTTTGTTTTGGACAGTCAAGTCCTCTAGAGAGCAGATACTAAGATAAAGTTAGAAGTACAAGAAATCTATTGGGCCTAGTGCTCGTGAGAGGTGAGGGGTGAGGGAGCAGGAGTCGGCGGGGAGAGTGTTCGACTGTGATGTGGGTTTGGCACCTAGGAAAGGACAGGGAGAAGGAAGACCACCCAGCAGGGAGTGCTTCTTCGTGCAGAAATGGCCAGCTCTAGCACCCCTGCAATGTTGTCATTGACTGGGGCTGCCCAGAGTGGGGCTTAGGTCGAGTGCTGTGGTGGCTGTCACAGGTGCTGCAGCTGGAGGCTGTCAGCTCACCTCCTTCCTGCAGGTAGGGTCTCCCAAGAAGGGGGATATGAGCCATGCACCTCCAGACTTATATGCACACTGCTTGAGGCATAGACGGTCATGTTGCCTTTGCCATCTTGCCCATATTGCAATATCCAGTTACCATTTCATAAATTACTTCTTTTCACAGAAAAGTTGGTAATGTAATAGCATGATATGGTGTTTGGATTTGACAGAGAAAGATCTGGATTCACATCCCAAATCTAGATTAGCTAAAATCCAATGCAAGTTATTTAACTTCTCTAAGCCTTTCAAATCATCTGCTAAAATGAGAATAATAATGTTTTATCCTAGAATTGCTGACAGGTTTAAATAAAATGCCTATAATTCAGTGTCTGCCATTTAGGAGGTGTTCAATAAATGTACTTCTTTACTCTTCACTTTTGAATCATACTTTATTATGGAATAAAGTGCTTTTGTAAATACTTGCTCATTTGATTTAGATTCGGTGTTATTTTGAAAAATGGGACTGAAAAAGGTTAAATGTTCTGACGGAAGGTCACATAGCCAAAACAGAGGCAGAGTTGGGACCTGAACTCAAATCTTCTGGTTTCAGTTTTAGTGCTCTTTCGGTACTGTTGGCAGTTTTTAGGAAACTGAGTTGCAATATTTCATCATATAGCCACCTTCAGAAACACGTTACCACGTATAGGAGGAATTAAGTGACAAAGTGGGCAGGGAGAGATGTTAGGGCTGAAAATTTGAAAAAGGTGGCAAATCAATAACCACTGTGAATTCAGAGGGAATAAACAGAGTACTGTATATATATTTTCAAATAACTCCTTATTGATAGAATAAGGAGTTTTTAGCACTAAACATTCTAGCCAGAAAACTGGTTAAGAAAAATGGCTTTTCCTCGGCCTGAATATACAACAAAAAGTGAGTTTCCTTCCAGATGCTCCAACTGTGATTCTGCTTTCTGTGTCCTAGTATATTACACGTAGCATTTGACAATGGTCTTTGTGTACAATGTGCTCGAACCAATCGTGTGCTATAGCCTGTCTTCTGTGTTTTGTCATAACTTATTCCTAAAATGTTTTAAGTTTTCTGGTTTGAAATGCTTGGGTTATGATTTTAAATAACTTCCTCATAAATGAAGATAAGTTGAAGTCCTTGTGAGTATATGTTACAGGGCTTTGTTGCTTTTATCCTTTTTATTACTAGAATATTAACTTGAAGTGGTTCATGCTAGTCAAGCTTTCGCGCTAGTTTCCCGTTTCCTTTCTTTTCCACTCCAGTAGACACAAGCTGATCAATGGGGCAGCAAAGTTCAAGGGTATAAAATGATATTCTGTTCTGTGCTCACGTGTCCGTGGCGTCTCCTATCTGTGTGGCATGCTCAAGGTTAGTTTCATTCCTGTGTCCTGTTAGTTTAACTCAACTATACTTACAATGCCCTCATCACATTCTCCCCTCATTTTCCTGTGGCATACCTACGAACAGTTCCCGTCTCTGTACCTACTTGGTGTTTTCTGGAGACATTTAAAGCTAATCCTCACCCTGTGCCCTCAATTTCCTCCCATAGGCCTGGGAATGGAACGAGATTACTGTGATTGGCGTGGGTTGGGAAAAGAAGCGGAGGCAAAGCTTCTAAGCAGGTCCTGAGAGGTAGAAGCTGGGGCGAGAGCAGGGTCTTCTGGGGAGTGGGGTCATCCCTTCATGATGCCTGTCGCCCAACATCCCCAAGGCAGAATGACATGTACTGAAGAAAAAGGCTGTTTTGTGCCAAAGGTTCTGGAATCTCTTTTGAACACAAAAGTAGTGTCCCAACTGGCACTTTGTCAAAGACAAAAATGTGAGAGGATATAAACATATGAATGCCTTCAAGACCCTTTTCAGTTTAAAGATCAGGGTTTCTTCACGAATTCAAAGCATTCTAGAGATTGAAATTGAATGAATGCTGCCTGCAATTCCTCCAGCTTGGTTTGGGACTACTGTAAGTGCCCTAAATGACAACAAATTATTTCTCCTGCTTTCAAATACATCGGGCAATTAAAAAGTTGCTTGCAAGTCTCAGGTACTATCACATACTACAAAGGAAGTTTGCATAACCTTCTCTATAAAAGAAAGTATTAGCATTTCTTTTACAGGGATGGTTCAAATGTATCTTATTTAGATAAAGGCCGACCTTCTGTACAGTTTCAAAGTCCTTCCTTGCTCAGGAATCCATATGCTACAACAGTGGATCAACAAGTAGCGTCATGAAGAGATCAGAGTCTTTATGATCTTCAGGTTTTTTTTTTTTTTTTTACAGTAGGCTCTCTAACACCAGGACAGCTAGACTACTCACGATTCCATCACATTCTATAATTTTCTACTTACCTATTTTTTTCTCATGCCTTTTTCTACATCTCTGCTCTTTGAAATGCTAGTTATTCTTCAAGATGCAGCTCCAATGCCCTCTTAGTTACACTCCCCACAACAACAACAAAAACAGAAAACCATGAAAAACAATCTTTCCTAAATCCTGAAGCATTTGGCTTGGGCATTTTAATAAAATTTATTAGAACATTCTCTTAATAGTTATCTGTGCTCTGATTCGATCTTTTCTTTATATTTTAAGGTCACTCAAGGCACAAATTATTTTAAATTTCTCACAAATGCTTAACAAATATATTTTCAACAGTGGAAATTTAGGATCAAACCAATCAAAATTTTCGTCAGACTTGTGAAATAAATATCATCTGATTTCATGATGAGTCATAAAGACACAATTCAGCAACTTCATGGGTTAACTGTATATGAAAAAAAGACAACTACCAAAACACACTGTAGTTTATAGTAAAGAGAATAGTGATCTTTTTGATTCCTTATAAAAGTTCTAAAAGGTGCCGGTTAATAAGATGGAGGTTGCTCAATTTCCCAAATGTTTTCTTCTGTCTTTGGCATATGTCTGTGTGTGTGTGTGTGTGTGTGTGTGTGTGTGTGTGTGTGTGTGTGTTTGTGTATTTTTTTCTACCTAGTGTTTAAGATTCCAACATTGTGCTTCATTACTACTCTTATTTTACCTAACAATTATGCAAGTTATAATTGTGCTGTTAGTAAATTTCTTTTAAAAGAAAATTGGATGTTTTAGATCTTGAAGATATTTAAATTTTCTTTTTCAAGCAACACCTTACACAATTGTTAGACTTTATCACTGTATAAAAATGTACAGTGGTTTATTGACATGTACATTCCAATATGTTTACAGCTGCAAGATAATGAGGCACACTCAGTATTGCACTTCATTAAAATTTCAGGCTCAAACTTAACCTAGAAGTTTAAATGAAACTGCATTTGTAATTTAGTAATTCTTATAGAGGACAAACATTGATATCTTTATATACAGTGAGATACTTATAACATTTATATGCTGTCCTAACACAATTTTTTTTTTAAATAACAGTCTAGGAAATAAACCAGAATATTCCTCTTTTTATCCCACCCGTGATGCAATTGTACAGGATTACAAAAAGGCAGTATACAATCAACAATGATTATTTTTCTTTTTTGCTTGAAAGCCAGCATCATTCTGAGTCCATGGGCATGGTGATTCTTTTATATCAATTATCTATAAATGTCCAATGCTTCACAGACCAATGACGGTCATGGCCACATGCAAACACCTCACAAGTTTGATGTCTTGGCTCAAAAGAAAATAAACCAAAATAACGGGGAAACTTTCCATAGCAAGAATTATGTACATGGTATTTGGCATCCTTCTTGCACTGTGAATGGTTCATTTTCATGGATGTAAAAATGGTCCCGTCCTTATCCTGAGCAGAGTTGAAACTTCACCACATCCGCTTGGGGGATGAAGGCAACTTTTCTCTCTATAGACAAAGGAATCTGAGTGTTTTAAAAAGTGTGAGCATTTCTGCACACTCCACAACCCAGAGCAAACTCTTCCCCGGTGGGTGGATGAACAACGTGGAGTGGGCATTCAGTTCCTTCTAATTGTTTGCCTTTGGGACCTGCGTACATTTGGAAGGAGGCAAGAGAACATAATTAAAAATATATATTATATTACACACACACACACACACACCCCAAACCTAATGTAAACATAAATCATTGATAAGTCATTCAAAAAAATAACATGACTATGGTTATGCAAATATAAAATTAAAAAGTTTTTTTTCTTCTAACCACAAAAGTAAAATGTACACTAAGAAACTCAACACACCAGACATATATATAGAAGAAGGGACATGGTCCCCTACCCGCAACATCCTGCCTAGAGATAACCACTACGAGCCACCAATCTTTTTCTATTAATAAATGAATTATGTACATCATTTTAAAGCAAAGAGCAATGAACAAAAATGGTCACAAAAATCCCTCAGTTTAGTCTAACAAAATTATTCTGGATGAGAAAATATGGAGACTTTTGTATAGAATGTTTTTCTCTAGGTAAAGAGAAATTTATATATAAATAAGCCATTTACCCTTTCATCTTTTCTTTTATATATATATATATATATATATATATATATATATATATATATGCACTTATCATAAACACATGAATTCGTGTGTCATTTCACATTTTTTTCTGTATCATCAAAGTGTGTTAGGGACCAGATATCACAGAATGGAAGGATGAATAGCAAATTCATTATTTTACATATTGTTACATTAGTGCTAATCATTTGACTTTTTTTTTTAAAATTTTTAAAAATTTATTAGTTTCAGGTGTACAAGACAAGGTAATACTTAGACGTTCATTATTTATATCCCTCACACTGTGAACCCCCCTGCCCCTATCCCTTTCATCTTTTCTGAAGAAAAGGCACACATTGGTAAAATGGGAAGACTGATTATTACTGTTTTTTGAAAAGTAAATGGGAGAGAGATTAGTAAAAAAATAAAAATTAATCACCTTAAAAATATGAGATTCCAAAATGATAAAATAATGTGTAATGTAGTAATGCAGAAGAAACACTTTGGGAAAAATAAATTTGTAGATAATAAATAAACTAGGCATAAAATGTACAAAAAAAACTGTATTTTCTATTTTTTTGAAAGACTTGTTATGCTAATGTGCTTCATGTCACGTGTTTCATATCATTTAAGAAAAGGACTTTTAGCTCTTTTATAAATGAGGAGCTTCACCGTGTAGGGAATATAGGCTGGGTTTATAACTTGAATCAGTGTTCCCATTAATAGCAGAGGAAGGAACTAGCAATAGTTTCCCACAGCAAGTTTCCAAAATGATAAATGTAAGTTTTTATTTCGTTTGAGAGAAAAGTATTCAGATTGGATGAGATGAGCTTATCCAGATCAATGAGGAATGAGATCTCATTTAATTTACCTTTTCTAGGTTTAAAAACTTCTCTGACGTACAAGAAAAACAAGAGGCACAAAAGGCTTGTGTTTATGAAGCTCTGAGCCTGGCACAGTACAAATAAATACTCAATAAGAGTCAGTAGCAATTATTACTCTTACTGATCAACAACAGACTGTGGCCTCATCTAGAGGAATAAAAAGTAAGTTCCCTGTAAGAGGGAGACCACGTCGTGGAGGTCAGTATCAAACTGAAGACAGCTAACCTCAGAGGGAGAAGGTAACTGCTGGCTCCGCTAAAAGCCTCACGTGACCTCAGGATGAGTCATGAGGGAGGATGCCGGCAGTTTGTTGGAAAGGTAATTATTCCTGTTCTAAGTGATCAAGTAGATCAGTACGCCACCCCAGACCACACTGCACACTGGTCTTCTGCCCGCCCCACCAGTGGGTAGGCAGGAGGGGGCCCCTCAATGGCAGATCTAGTTCAGATCTACAACACTATCCATGGAGGCTCCTGCAAACTGCAGTCCTGGGGAGAAAATACAGGGTCATTTAGTCAACAAATATTTACTGAGTGCCTAATGTGTGAATGGTGCTGTGCTAGGTGCTTAGGAAGTAAAGATGCACACGGCCTATCTTCAAGGAGTTCATAATCTAATGTTATGGTTAAAAAAAAAAAAAAAGTGAAAGTAAATACAAAAGAAAAAACACCTGCAGTCATTTGCTTGCTTACTATTGAGGCACTATTCTAATATATCAATGCACTTAATCCTCTGAGTCATAGAGGCAGGAAGTATTATCCCTGTTTTGCAGGTAAGACAAAGTTAACTTAATTTTTCTGATTTATAAATCCCTCATCTTTAAAATAGGCACAGCGATATCTATCTCACAGGGTGCTGTGAACATTAAGTATCCTCGCACCAAGGTCATCAATAAATGTTTTAGAAAGGGACAGACAGACAGAGAGATTATCTACTTCAATTTCTTAATCTGGACTCTTGTTTTCATACGCGTTAATAAAAAGTAAAATGAATAAATTGACAGTCTAGAGAGTCGATCCTTGTCTTTCTGAGTAAATGCATGGGCTTCTTCCTTGTTGACTCACTGTGACGTCTCCTTTAATTCTCTTCCAGTTCCCTAAATGAACAGATGAGCTGGAGGAATGTGTGCTAGGAATTTAACCTTTCCAGGCCTCAATTTTCCATTTGTGAATGTGGGGGATAATACTATCTACCTTGTAGGTTGTAAAAATTAGGTGAGAAAATATATGTGAAAATGCCCAGGATCAATGTCAGTTCCTTCCTTTTGCCATCGCCCTAACTCTTTTCCTGCCTCATTCCTTTCCTGATTCACAAGCGTTTCATGGGCAAAGTCCTTTCTGTTGGCTGACCTGCATGATCACGTGAATGTACCAGGGGCAGCCTTGCTTTCGCCTGACTTGTCCTCTCAGTGACTGCTCTGCTACTGTGTTTTCTGCAACGTTTGTTGATTACTAGCTAAGTTCCTTATTGCTTTTAGTGTTTTGTTTGTATTTTTCTTTTTTTTAAACAAAGAAGAAACTTTCATTCAGTAAAATTTGGATTTTCCCCGATGACACAGCTTATCTCTCAACTGTCTCAACTAGAAGTTGGTTCTCTATCTCCCAACTTCTCCAGGTCATAAGGCCAAAAAGCAAGATTGACTTTCCCAGTTCCTGTTTATTTCCAGACCACTAACCTCCAATTTTTATTCAATAATCCCACTTCCCTTGAAGCTCAAATGATCTAGAACACTGCCTGCCCCTTTCCATTCCCTTCATTTGCTGATCTCCAGCCCACCTTTCTCCTGCTAATGACGGCTTACATCTCTATTCTGGCCATTAACCTAAACACTCTGGCCTCACATTATTCTCACCTTGCCTCTTTCAAAGTCCACTACTTCTATTTACAAAAAACACATAGTTTTAATGGTGTAACAGTTTTTATTTGACATGTGCAAATAGCAAAAAGTAGCCATACTTAAAAATAACTCTTATTTGTCTTATCTTTGTTTTTGAATAGATAATATATGGTATCTCGCAGTTTAAAAATCAAAATGTTAAAAAATTATATACAAGTCACCTTCTCCAACCTCTATCCCATCTTTCCTGTTTCCCCGACAGTTAACTAATTTTATTAATTTCTTGTTTATCTTTCCAGTGTTTTTATGCAAATATAAACATATATGTATATATATACATATATATATGTATATGCATATATATAAATTTCCTCCTTTCCCACAAAGGGAGCGTACTATATACACTCTTATATAATTTGAATTTTCATTTAATACTATCTCCTATGGATCTTTCCAGGTCAATACTTAGAAACTGCATCCTCAGTCATCTTCATTTTATAATGGTGCATATTACTTAGTGTTTAATCAGCCCCCTACTGGATACTTGTATTATTTATGAATTTTATTATTATAAGAAATGCTGCAGGGAATAGCCTTGTACATTTGCCCTTGTTTATTTTCTTCATATACGTAGGTATATCCCCAGAAATGGGATTGAGGTATTTGTAATTTTGAGAAGCACCATTGGGTTCTACCATGTGTACTCTGATAAGCAATGAGTGAGAGTGTGTGTTTCCCAGCTTTACCAACATTGTATATTGTGGTGTATGTAGTTCTAATGTGTTTTCACTAATTTCAGATATTTCACTATGGTCACATTTACCTCTCTTTCCGCTTCTCTCACTGACATTAAGCCTGTTATTTTGCATTACTGTGATCCACAGCCTCCTGACCTCTTCCAATTTTTCAGTCTTTTTTTTGGTTTCATACTGACTGTTTTCAGCCCGACCTCCATAGACAATCATTTCTGCTGTATTCTCAGGCTTCTGTAGTTCCCTTGGCTTCCTGATGCTCACTACCCTGCTAGCTCCCAGCCAGTCTAGATTAAATCACCTGTTCATTTTATGGTGCCGGTTCCAGGCTTCTTAAAAAAAGAAAATAAAATGAAACAACCCCCCCCCCCAATCCCTTTAAATGTTCTATTATACATTTATAATTTCACACTTCGCTGAACAGCAATCCTTTCACTATCCTTAGCTGACTTCATCCTCGTTCCCCAAACAATCTGCTCCATCATGGCTCCTAACCCCTCACGCACCGTGAGCGTACTACTTCCTACTTCACTCACAAAGACAGACGTTCACAAGAGCCAAGGAATCCCTTGGATTCTTTAGGATAGTTTGAACTGGGTTTCTGCCATTTGAAATAAAAGCATTTTCATGTGATCAGTAAATGAAAGTAGATACCACAGATATCATATTTAAAAGTATGGAAAACATACCTGCAGGACAGTGTGGTAGTTCTTCCTTAGGAATGCTAGTCATTCTTTGAAAATCATCATGACAAGCGTTACAAAAATGTGTTGTTCCAAAACAGAAAAAGACAGCCACTGAACAGCAGTAGCGACATTTATATTCCAGAAAGTCTGTGCCATGTTTCGGGCACATCTATAGAAAAAGAAAATAGACACAAGATTATAGTGAGTCTACTTCAATTATACTTAAGATAGTTATATATACAGCTCAGTGTTTCATATTTTGAGAGTACACACAACTCTCAAAAGTGACTGAAAAATTGATGATACACACATTAAAAACAATAATGAATAAATGGGTGGCTTTTCCCAAAAGATCTGGACAAAGCCCCAAGTTCTAATCTCAGCTCCATCATAACTAATTTTACTTAATAAGCTAGCCACTTAACTTCCTTGTGAATGTTTCCTGGTCAGCCAAATTGAAAAATTAATAATATTTCACATTATCTCGCAATTTCATAGATGGTACTGTGAAGATTTCACTGAAGCGAGGGAAAATCTGAAAGTGTGAGTTCAGGCTTAAGAAAATGATAGAAGTATTAATTGACTTATTAGATAGACTTATTAATTGTTGAAAGATGGTGGTTATTTTATGGAAGACAAAATTATAAAATGCAAATCCTATCCAAAAGAAACAACACATATGAAATAATTTGGAAAATTATACACTGCTGTAAAACATTAGAAAACACTGGGGGAAAAGCCTGCTATATCATTCCTACCATGCCCGTTATATTATTATTAGAAAAATGGAAGTGGAACATTTCTAAACTACCTTTTCTAATCAAATGTGCTACCCACCTGCGCCCTGGACACATCAGAACAGGCCCCACAGATGAGCTCTCTGGGATCATAATCATCCCCTTGTCCAGCCTCAGCATCGCAGCGAGCTTCGCCACCAAAATACGCCTGGGAAGAGAGCACATTTAGATGACGGCAGCGAGAAAACCCTCTGCCGGGAGATCCAGTTTGGGTGAGGTGGGAGTCAGAGAACGAGGTCTTAGGAAACACGACTGTGTATTAGACACTCCCTTGCAATGCCATGGGGGGTGCCCATATTGCTGCCCATAGGACAGATCAGGGTAAGAAATAAAGTTGCTGTCCTTCAATTCTGGAACGGATTCTGCTTACAGTATGCCGTTCAAACATTGTACTACCAAAGCAAAATAACAAAAGAATGTATAATATTCAAAATACATATCAAAAATAGGATACTACGTAGTAAAGAGAAACTGCTTTTTCAGGGCAAAGTTTGAATAGTGTTTCATCATTTTGAAATAGTACATAACATATTCCTTTCTAGTGCTTTAAAAAATACGATTAGAAATTCCCAAAATTTAATACAATAGAACAAAAAATATGCCTAAAGTAAATATGAGTGTATAATTATAATTCTCAGGCTAACGGGAAAGAAAAAAAAATTGATTTTAATCTTACAAAAGCTTTTAAAAAGGAAAGGCAAATTTGGTATTTCTTTTCAGAATACTGCTTATTCTTATAAAGCTACCCTATATGCAAGAATTCAACAGTATCCAATATAGATACTTGAATAAATGAAATTATCATAATAGATGATTTATCTGAATTTGCTCTGGGGACAAAATAAATGAGGCCAGTTGTATTTGGGGCAATCCACAAGCACATGTCCCATAGCCAAAGACCTATATCCATAATTGAGGATAAACAAGATGACTCAATATAAATCTATTATTTATACCAGAAAAACAGGTCAAAAGATAGGCTCCATTGACAGAGGTTATTAATGGTTGTCTTCCAGCTAAATTTGGCCTCAGAAGTGTTTCATTTACCCTGGGGCCTATTCCAGCTGTTTCACTTTTCTAGATTCCCTGGTTGGCTTCCTGGACATTTGATTGTCATCCCTGTGATGGCATATTTACATGCCATTTGTGATATTTAGTACGTTAAACACACAGAAATAATACTTTATTATCTCTAACAATATAATTCAAAAATACATACTGTTGGCTTTTCCTTGGGTATATGCATATCTGTCTGCTTTTCTGGCTATCATCTATCTATTTAGCCTTCCTTTCATTATCTGTATTTTCTTTATGTTACACAGGGACACTATGCATTTTTCATGTATTGAATCCTTCATTCATTTATTCATTTTCTAATTAACTTAGTGTCTAATAAATGCCAAGTACTAGAGACAGAGAAATAAAAAAAAAAAACACATAGTCTTTGTCTTCATGGAACTTACGGAGTGGGGCAGAGAGACAAATGAACCAGTAATCATAATGCAGAATAACGAGTGCCCTGATGGATGTGTGCAATGTATCAAAATCCTGTGGTTCTGGTGAGAGGGAGATGGGCACATTACACAGGAGGTGAGTCCCCAGCTGAATCTGAAGGTGTGATCAGGCAGATTTGGCTCCGTACTTGAGCATGTGTGTATGGTGTGGGTGGCAGGTTGAGAGTCAAATGCACAGTAGGAGGTAGTGAAGAGCATTTCATGAAAAGACATCACCTATGTGACGGCATGGAGGTGTCAGTGAGGGAGCAGACATGGCCGAGCGTGGGGAGTTGCAAGTTGTTCAGTATTTGGTAGCATGAGGTGCGCGCGGTGGCACCCTGGGAGATGAGACTGGATAGGTGGACAGGGTTACAGGATTATAAGCAGAATGATGACACAATCAGCCTTGAGACCCAGAAATATTAACCTATGAGTAGTAGTGTAAGTATAAAGGATGGTACAGAGGGATTCATGGATCCACAAAAAGGGCTCAGGAAGAAGGCTGCTGTAATTACCAAAGAAAATGATTAGGGTTGCTAAAGACGTAATAGAAAGGAAAAAAAAAAATAAAAACAAACAAACCAAAAAAACCTCAAGAGAGATGTGGAGATACAATTGACAGGACTTTGTAAATAAAGACTGGAGACCTCAGAGAGTTAACGTTGAGAATATAATACTGGACATATGGACTTTGATGTACCTGTGAAAAATCCGAGTGTCTGGTAGGCAGTGGGAAATTGGCATCTAAATTTCAAAAATTTTAGATGGTCAGAATGGTATAGAGGGTACTCGGCGAAGACATGGGTGTACAGGAGGTCACCAAAGGTAAGGAGCTATCATTAGGCAGGATGGAGAAACAAGGAAACAAGTATGTAAGGGGCAGGTGAATGAAAAGGAACCCTATGAGGGAGTTAAAGACAAATGACCAGAAAGGAAGGAGGACAGCACAAGAAAGTATTGTCCCGGAAGCCAAGAAAGTAAGAGTTTAAGGAGGAAATGCTCAAAAGAGTCAAGTAAGAGAAGTTTATTCGAGAACCAACTGGATTTGGCAAACAGGAGGTTCTTACTGATGGGACGCAGTAGCTCGTGGACAGAAGTATTTCATGGTTTGGTAATAGTTTGTACAGGTTAAAAAAACAAACAAATCCCAAAACAAAGTAAATAAATTCAACTTGAAATACAGCACGAGCTTTCTCATTTTTAACTTCAGATAACATGTAAGAATAATTGGACATCATCAGAGAATTCAACTCCTTAATCATATAGGTAATCTCTAGTCAGTTTAGTGGTTACCAGAGAGAAAAGGGGGATGAGGGGAGGTAGAAGAGGGTAAAGGAGGTCAAATATATGGTGACGGAAGGAGATTTGACTTTGGGTGGTGAACACACAGTGCAACATACACATGGTGTATTATAGAATTGTATACTTGAAACCGATGAAATTTTATTAACCAATGTCAGCCCAGTAAACTTAATAAAAAATTCTTAAGTGTTATTTATAGCATACCTTTCTGCATTTGTAGCAAACGTAATATGCATATCTATTCATGGCATAGCCAGCTGGATCATTATAAAATCTCACACCAGGAGTGGTGATAGCTTCACTCTTATGCAGACCTTCATATTCCAATCTCATTAAGGCCTTTCTTCTGACATCTTCATAGAGTTCTTTTATTGGATCAAGCAGGTCTTTTAATACTATATGATTTATTTTGTTCTGAAATTTTAAAAAAATGAACGTTTTTAACAGAATTATTTATTTATTAATTCAACAAACAGTGTACATCAAAGTGCCAAGCACTGTGCCAGATAACCAAATATTTTCTAAATAAAATGTCACTTAAAAATAATCTTGTAGCAACTGTAACAGCTATATACAATGTCAGAGGGGTAGTAGCTTGGGGGAGGAGGGTTATTACTTTGTGAGGGTTATAAATGTCTAACTATTACATTGTTTTGTACATCTGAAACTAATACTAAAAAGAAAAGAAAAGAATCTTGTAAAGTCCTCACAAGTCTCTATTTTACCAAGAGCAGGGAAAATGAGGGAAGTGGAGAACAGAATGTGAAAATTCCATTTTATTAGCTTTATATTCCTGAGTATGGAACCTATCTCCTGTTGCCTCCACTGTTCTGGGAATAAAGAATTACCTTGCTGCCACAAATAAGACATACTCCTGTGTATATGTGTGTGTGTGTCTGTGTCTGTGTTTTGGTCCCTTGGAGCTGGGGTAGAATGTCAGATGGTAGAAATGAGCAGGTAGTATTTTCTATACAACTTTCACGTATCATTTCTTAAATATGACCTTTTTTGGTGGTACCATAGGAGATGGGAGAGCAAATACTACTTTTTGATTATTTCTCAGTCTCACTAAGCAACGATTGTGCTTTTTCCATATTATACTCTATATATCAGTCTGAAATTCTGAAGAAAATAGGAAGAACTAAATAGGAAAAAAAAAAAAAAGAATTAATCGAGAAGGCACTGCCAATCACATTCTAAAACAAAGGTTTTTGTTAATCATTATTAGCTTGCCGAAACAACTTGCTACTTTGTTTATTAACTATCTTTGTAGAAATATGTCAAAAAGTTTCTCCTTTATCTGAGCTCTAAAAGAATCTTTCCTGATGGCACTGAATGTTCAGATTTCACTCTTTACGGCAGGTATCAGTACCTACAAGCACTATAGACTCATTGTTCTTTTCAGTCGTCACCCATTGCCATGTCACATGATCTGAACTCTTAGGGGTTCTGAAAATAGTGATGCATGCCCTTCAGTGCATGATGATATCTAAATGAATTCTGTGATGCAGTATGTTTAATTTAACTAGCTTCTAATTGACAATTAGTGTTTTGAAATGTATTATAATAGAGAGATCTATAATATTCTCAGTACCACCTAGATAAGGAGAGCAGAAATGATGGGAGCTGGTGGTAAAAGATAACTGGGAAGGACACATGTTTATTCTAAAAGATGAAGATGAAAGTAAACACAAACTAGATAAATTTTGATTCTTTCCATACCTTGCAGATGGGACATGATATAAAACCAAATGTTATCCTTGGACCAAGCCATCTGTTTTCCAAAACTCGTCGACAGCACTGTAAGTGGAATACGTGACTACAGTCCAGCTTAAATAAAGAAAAGAGAAGGATATAAGCAAATGTAATAATGACAGATATTTGAGTAACTGGCAAATTATTCAATGTAAGGTGTTACTTAAAGCAGGTAAAAGAAAAAAATTCAAGAAATTTAGTACAATGCAATTTGAGTGCTTTTCAACTATTGGGTATTAACCAGGTCTTTAGCCTCTCATAATTTTTTACCTTTTATATATTAATGCCACCTTATCAAGAGTAAGCTGGGTTAGAGAGAAATGCAAAATTACTCAGTTTGTATCGCATAAAAAGAAGAAGAAACTACTGACTTAAAGATTTATTTCTGAGAATATTACCTTGGAATTTTAAGAACTGGAAATATAAACAACTAATAAAAGTTAAAAAAAAGTGTTTAGTAAATAGTAACTTCTATAATATTAGTACTATTATAGACAAAGATATATATGCATTATGTATAGAGGTATGTATCATTATATCAGTATGTATAGATCAATTATATAATGTTATAAAATACCACTCTGGACTTTGAAGATTAAGAAAAGAGTAGCTACTGTAGAATCTCATCATTTTTTCCTTCCTTATGAACATTTTACACATTCTATTGACTACATAGGCTCACATAAATCTCAAATTAAAGCTAAGCACACAAAATGGAAAAAGAACATAAGAGACATAATTTGCTCTTTCATAAAATGGTAGTTATTAGCAGGACATTTTCTCCTAGTGATAATCTAGACACACTTAATACTTTAAAAGCTGAGACAACCTGAATGGCTGGTGCTGCCGAGAGTGCTTCAGTGAAACATATCATGCACATGTCATCTGCATCTTGCTTCAGTGTTGTGGCATTTTTATCACAGCCATGGAGACAGGGCAGACAATGCTCTTCATTTTTCACACCTCCACACGGATGGCCACAGGGATGTGTCTTACTACAGGCGACTTTAGCATATTCCTACGAAAAGTGAATTACAATGGCATACAAAATATCAAAAAGGCACACATCCTGGTAATGATATCAATTACATTAATTTTCCAAGATATTTCCCCCCCAGGAAATACATATGATGGCTAAGTAACAACAAAGTAAAGTTATTTTTATTCTTTGTTTGAATTAACTTAGGATTATTAATAAATTCTACTTTTCTTATAATGTGTGTTTTTGAAAATTTCACTCCACATAAAGGGAATGTGTATACAAAAGTGAATTATAATTTTAATCTATTTGTTATAGCCATGAAGCAAAAGAATTCCTGACATATAATCTCTCAATCACCACCCATGCCCTTACCAAAATGGGGATTAAAAAAAAAAAAAGACATGGATCTTTCACTATCTGGGCGCTATCCAAATTCTTGTTAACTAAATTAAAGAATCAAAAATATCTGGATAGCATGGACTGTGTACAGATGTTCAGGATTAAAGAACTTTCAGATACTGGAAATTTATTTTCTGGAAATAAGTGAATAAAATGTGTAAGAGGCAAAAGAAATACAGTCTATAGATTTTTAACTGTTTCTAGCAGAAAAGTTAAATATGTATGATGATGGTAATTGGGAAACACACAAAAGGAGTCTGGTTTGGGCTTGAGAGCTTTACCTGAGCCATTCTCCACCTTTGATAAAGCATTTAACTCTGGACATAGGTAATACTCTAATTTTGAAAGCGAGTGATGCTGAGCTCGAACTCTTATTTATACGAAGTAAAGGTATCATGTGGGATCTATGCAGTCCTACTGGGACACTCACCTGGCAGTCCGCGTCAGAACAAACACTGCCAACAGCAGACAACTCTGTTCCACTCCTAGAACCACAGAAGCGGCATGCTTCCGAGCTACTGGTGGTGGGTTTGCCTAGGTTCAAACAGAAAAAAGAAAAACCCTCCTTAAGAATGTTTTCTACATATTTCAGTATAACTAATTAAAAACAAACAAGCAAACCAGGTTTGCATTAATTGTTATCACTGGAAAATCAGCCTGGCAGATTTATAGCTGGAGGGCTGTAAGCGGCCCTAATTACAAAATACATAAATAATCACACCAAAAAAGGGGTAAGAAACTAAAGACGTATCAAAAGCTAAATTAATTATTAACTGATTTATTTACACTTTTCAGGATAAACAAATAGATTAAACTTCTAGTCAAGACAGCCGGTTGAACAGATATGGCAAGACCCCCTACTATAAAAGCACAAAACCAGACAAAATATACCAAAAAAAATTGAAAATACACAGAAGAAAGGGAAAGCTTTAAGTATCTTTCCACAATAACAATATTAAAAGGCAGAGGAGAAAACCTCATCAGAGAACATGAAACTTGAGAAACAGAATTCCGACCCAAGAAACTAGAGATAATAGATCAATTTGAAAAGGAATTTAGATGTTTGAAATAGTTAAAGAAGGAACAGAACACATAAAAACAAAGAGAGAACAAACATGAAAAAGAACAGATTTGAAAAATACAGACTAAGCTCATTTTTAAAAACAGATACAAAAATTCTAAATATAAGCGTAATACATTGAATTCAGCAATATTAACAGAAAATATATGTTTTAAAAAGGATAGTTTATATCATGAATACAATGATGGTTTTAACATTAGAATATTTATTACTGTTACATGTGGCACAGAAAGATCATAGGAGGAAAAAATCAGCTATGAGAAAAAAAGACCATGCTCTTGTAGCATGAAAAGTTACTCATATATAGAGTTAAATTTGTTCAGGTTTATACTTAACTCCAATGTCAGAAATTTGTGTCAGATAAATGGCAGACTACAGAGGTGCTAAAAATTGAGACTTTGTAAGATTTAATGCAACTTACGCACTTTATAAAAGAATCAAAATGTAAAAAAAAACATTTGAGACAAAACGACCTGTCTAAGGTCACACAGCTAGTTAGTGACGTAACAGGTTTCCTGACTTTTACTCTCATGTTCTTTCTACATTGTCTAGTAAATATAATAGATAGTCATCAGTGATGTCATAATCACTTGTCAGAATACATTCAAAATCATTCACGTTAAATAATTAAACTAACATCTAGTTTAATCATAATCAGTAGGCATGGTTCAATCTTACGTCCTCTTTTTACCTGTGTGTTCTCGGAATTCCACCATTGCTTTCATTGTTTTAGAATCTGCTAGAGCCATTAACCAGAACAGTTTGGTTCTACCACAACCTTCATGAAGGTCAACCTTTATAGCTTCTTCTTCTTCTTTGAAGACCTATTGTATCATTAAAGAAAAGTATATTTATATCTCTGAAAGAAGAGCATACAATTATTCAGTAATAATGGCTCTTATTTACCAAGCACTCTAAGAAGTTGCAGATATTTTCAATCTTGTCTTTAATCTTTACAACAACCCCATTTTAAAATGTGGAAACTAAGGCTTAGGGAGGTTAAACAATTTGCTTGATTTATACAGTTCATAAGTGAGTTAGGAACTCCACCAAGGTCTTTGATTCCACAGTCCATTTTTTCCTATTACACCAAGTCTCCTTCCCACATTTTTTCAACATTTATTGACTATATTTTATGTTTCAGATGCTGTTCTGTGTGTAAAGACAAATCTTTACCTGTCTTTGATGAGTTTTGGTTCGCCGATGAAGATGAAGGAATCTGTCACAGTCAGTACATAGATTTCCACAAACATTGCATAAAATGATTGCTGCAGTTTCACCATCATCATGATTATCACACATGGGCTAAAATAAGACATTTCCAGAGGTTACATACAGTTAACAGGATAGCCTCCATATTCATACAAGTTGAATGTAATTTATTTACAACTGTGTTATTCTGAAGCCTATTAAGAATTTAGCATCCAACCATTTACAGAATTAAGGCAATTGTAAACTCCCAATTCAATAATTAATAAAATAAACATGGATAATTTGCTTAGTAACTTAAGAATATTTCTATTCATTCTATTCAAATCATATGCTAAACAAACAAATTATTCATTTTTGAAATTTGAACATTAGTAAGAAAATGTTGAAATGGCCTATATAAGGTCTTCCCTTCCAGTGAATGCAGGGATACCTATCAAACTTACTTTAAGTACATTTGTGAATAAAGGGTATGCCATATTGACTCTCTGACTGCTTTATTTCCCTCTTTTCATAAGACTGATTACATTTTTAGTACAAAAGCTAGATACAGAATCAAAGTCTGGCTAAAAACAAATTTCGATATGGTGCAAAGATGGCTCAAAGAAGAGGAAAGCCTTTTTATGTAATTAAAGCCCCTAATATACGATGAAGAGGGGACCCTTGTGAGATGAAGTTGAGCTGTGTGACACAACGTTTTCAAGAGTTCCACTAATTGTGTATTTGGACTTGCAGGGTGATTTTAAACCTAAGCTAAAGCTGACTCTAAAGAAAAACAAGACAATTTTATATAAAATCATTCTGATCTTACCATTTGTTTTTGTTGTCCATCCTTTCCCATCCATCTCCCTGAGGAGAGACGATCGACATGGTCCTGATCAAGAACGCACAGTGATGCTAGAGCAAGCCAGAGCTGTTGAAAGGAAAGGCTGTTATACCGCTGAGTTTTTAGGAAAGGCTTCTAAAATGGTAACTTTCCAACACATGATAATAGCTCAATAAATGACAGATGGATTTGAAACTATGTAAATACCCCACGGTACCCAAGTTTTCCTGATATGGCACCAGGCACACATGCTCACTGCGGTACGTGCCATGCACCCAGCATGCACTCAAATGTTTACTGAATAAGTGATCTGAGGAACCATTCTATTTCCTACCTGATATATCAAATTATACTTTATTGGTCTACTATGGAAACAACATATCAATACATGAATTTACACATTTAATATACTAATGCCTCCTGCAAATTTTTCTGGTGTCATCTGCCTAAGCCATTAAATTCCAAGGAAGACAGTATAATGAGTATAATGGGTATTTAATTTTGTATAGTCCCATAGGTAGACAGGTATTAAATTCCGGTAGACAATAAAGTTCCTCACAAGTCTTTGTGTGCCCTAATGGCCTAGCACTATGCGTGGTGCACTCTGTCAGAAATAAATAAAAGTCTAACAAACTTGACAATATTGCCCTAAAAATACTTAAAAACTTCCTGAGGCTGCAAAGGCAAGCTTCAGTTTTACACAGAATGGTATATTTCTTCATTAATGAAAAAAAATTAACTGTCTCAACTCTAAGAAGTGCACTGAGTGTCACTGGAAATGAAAAGTAAAAGAGGGAAAAATAGGGACAAACCAGAAAAAGAAAAATAAAGTACATCAGGAAAAGGGGGAGTGCAGAATGAAAGCAAAGAATGCATGCCTTTTCACAAGTTGGTTCCTGTGAAAATAACTGTTTCAGATGTTACATTCACTAATAATACAACATACACTGGCTTTTTCTCCCCTAGGGATATATAATTTATCTTCTTTTTCAGACTTCGGAGGATTAACTTAAGCAATTTCCACCAGTATTTACTTCTTCCTCATGCTGTCACACTGCCCTGCTTCAAGGAAATCTTGAATCTCTGCCAGAAGCTCATGGGACGTGAAATTTGGTAGGTTCAAAATTCCCATAGATGTCTCATCTTCATGCAGTCCCACTTGCTAAGAGATTCTGTCTCACTCTACCCTGGGCACAAAATGTTTGCTTTTTAAAAGTAAGGCCTGTAAATCCAGATCAGGCCCTACTTTAGGACAACTGGGCCATGCAAAAACGGAGCAGGGAAGGCCTGGTCTTTGAAGGACCTTCAGTTTATCACAGCACAATGCTCATAGTAAATGTACTGTGTAAGCGACAGTCAATATACCATTAGAAAGAGAATACACTGACAGATAAGGTTTATCCTTAGCCTCCTATATAATAACAAACACAAGTGATGAAGAACACAATAGGGAATATTCATAGCCCCTATACTTAGTTCATATTTCAAAAAAGCCCTTCGTGCTTTTTTAATAAATAAAATGTTTGGTAAAAAAAAAAAAAAGTGGATTAAGCTGACTTACTGATTCAAATTTGTTTAAACCCATTACTTAAAAAGAACATGAAATAATATAGACCAAATGAAAAAAAAAAACACCTACTCTAGTTGTTGCAATACATCTCACTGGAGATCTAAACTCTTCCTCCATCTTGGTCAAGGCAATGATGGTTTCTGCAATGGCATTTTTTGTTACTCGGGACCAGGCTTCTGACAGATGACCCTGTTGAGTAGGACAGAATAATTTAATAAGCAACCAGAAATGTATAATTATAGTAGTAAGTTCTATTCTCTTAAATAACATCTCTCACCCAAAAGATTTATTAATGGAATTGTACATCAAGGGATACACTTTTGAAATAAAAATCCTTCACAACACTATGAAAAATTCAACTTCTATTCAATCACTATTTTGATGATTCAAAAGAAAAATACAAATTTAGGTTTTCAATACCCTTTCTTTATACAGTTCAAGGGCCTTTCTTTTTACATTTAGATAAAAACAGAAGTACCAAGGTAGTATCTATGCTTGAGAAATTTTGATCATAAAACATTGTTATTTAATATGAAATTTATACAGCTAAGATAATTGCTTTAGAAGAGTATTATGGAACCCAAGGCACAAATGGGTTCAAATTACAACTAAATTTTCTAACTTGATTTTTACTGAACACCAGTACTTTACTACTATAGAATTTAGGTGTGCCTAAACATTTTTCCTAAACATTTTCATTGAGTGAATGTATTGAGAAAGCCTATTTGAGAAATGAAAAAAAATTCTCCATTTCTCTGCTTGAGGAAATGTCCATGCTGTTGGGAAAAGTAATACGACTTCATATATTTTCCCAGAATATCTTCTCTCATCTCATATCCACATGCTATCAATCTTTCAAGGGGCAGTTCAGATTTCTTCCCCTCCAAAATGCCTGCTGTCTACTCTACCTCTCAGGAACCTATAATCCACAGTATTCTGACCTCCTCAGGCTGGGACTCCTGGAAATCAGGGAAGGTGAGGAATGTAACCTTGTGGAGCACCCAAAAATAGGCAGGGTCTCTGATAAGTCATTTCCTGTCCTTCACACTCCCTGATCTCCCCATAAAGACAGTATCTACAGACAGTGGTATAGGACATCAATAAAGGAAAGTATCAACCAGTAGAACTGAAGAGAATGAATGAGAAACTTCCACTTTGGGGAGCTCCTTTTTTTCCTTTAAGTTTTTGGAGTCAGGCTGTTTTTTTAGGGTTCAAAGAATATATACTTATTATTATTTTTTAAGTTTTAAAATCTTGAGAAACTTCAAGTAAATTAATTGGGAAGCCTGAAACGAACATAGTTTACACAAAGGACAAATTTATCACTAACTGAAAAGATAAGTGGTGCAATAGTTAACCTACTAAACAAAGGCTTTTAGTAAGCAAAACAACATAATGCACTTCTATCAATTCAGGAGAATGAACTGCTTGTTCTGTTAATCAGATTTCCACTGCACTTCACTGACATTTGTGCCAACATGATGGGAACTTACTGCCGCCATATCCTTAATGAGTTTAATGATGATCTCTGAGATCTGGGTAGGAGTTGAGCCCTTCATCCACCAATGACTTTCACCCCGTCGAATGTAGCTACAAAGAAAAGTCAGCATTTACAAACTGATCAGTAATAGTTACAAATGAGTAAGATGAAAACTGTTATTTCAGCATGTAGCATTTTAATTTCCTAAATGAGTCAGTCAATTAAAGCATTTTAAAAGAAAATTAATCGAAACATTACCCATTATCTGTTTCTTCAACCTCAAGAGAGTAGCTATTCTGATATGTGCTCCCCTTGAAATATTTGTTTATATTTTTGTATGCATCTTCTAGAACAGTGTTATTCAAAGCATATCCATAGACCACAAATGATTTGTTACTAGTCTACATAGAGATAATAAAGAGCTTATACCAGAATATGTCAACTATATTCCAGAGCATACTCTGTTTAGTTCAGCTGACATTTTTTCCCCCTGGCAAGTCTATGGAGATGAAGGGAGCAATACACTGATTTATATTCTGGTATTACTTGCTTAATATCATTGGCTGGCTCTTTTACCAGCATTATTCCAGATGTCTCCCAATTTTCTGCTGCTACACACAATTCTGTAACAAACATCTTTACATTTATATATATATATATATATATATATATATATATATATATATATATATATATATATATATATAATCTTGTGCACATATATGAACATTTTTGAGGGAAATAGTTGCAGAAGTAGAATTGGTAGGCAAAGATATGCATATTTTAAATATAGTGACATGCTATCAAACTGACATCCAAAAAAACTATAGCAATTTACAGTATTTAAAAATGCCTATTTCTTCATAATGCTGCCAATGCAGACACTTTCCTTTTGTTTTAATCTACATTTCTTTGATTACCACTGATGTCTCTTCATTTATTTACTGGCATTTTAACTTTTCTTCTCTGAACCAACTTTTCTTGTTATTTATTTTTCTCTACCAGTTGCTTGTCTTTTTTTCACTGACTTGTACTCATTCTTCTAATATTATGCCTAATAATTCACTGTCTATTATGTAGTTCTACTATAAATATTTTTCCAAGTCAGTTGCTTGTATTTTAAAACATTTTAAAAATATTGGTTATCATTTAATTTTCATTTTTATGTCGCCAAATCTGTGCATCTTTTCCTCTCCGACGTTTGGCTTCTGTGTTTTGTTTAAGGTCTCCCCAAATTGAAGATTATAAAACATGTTCTTCTATAATTTGTCCTAGTAGAGTTTTAAAATAAATAAATACAAAACTTTAACTGATCTCAAGTTTATTTTTGTATGTGGTGTGAGGTGGGGGCCTACATTTTGTTTTGTTCTACATGGGAAGTATTCGAAGGTCAAATATTCAGCAGATTACTTTCCCCACTAACTCAAAATGACACTTTTATTATGTATAGCACACTTTTTTATATATGGGTCAGTAATTTATGGCTTCTTTTGGTGAATAAGTAAACAAGGCAGAATTTGAAATCATTTCTTAATTCTCTAAACAGTAGTTCATTCGGTTCTAAACAGCTGCAATGAACTGGTGCAGCCGCTATGGAAGGCAGTGTGGAGGTTCCTCAAGAAATTACGAATAGAATTACCATATGACCCAGCAATCGCTCTCCTGGGTATCTACCCCAAAAATATAAAAGCATTTCTCTATAGAGACACGTGTACGCCAATGTTCATTGCAGCTTTGTTTACGGTGGCCAAGACATGGAAACAACCAAAATGTCCTTCGATAGATGAATGGATAAAGAAGTTGTGGTACATATACACAATGGAATACTATTCGGCGTTAAGGAAAGATGATATAGGAGCATTTGTGACAACATGGATGGATCTTGAGAGAATAATGCTAAGTGAAATAAGTCAGACAGAAAAAGCAGAGAACCCTATGATTTCACTGATATGTGGTATATAAACCAAAAAGAACAAGACAAACAAATGAGAAACAAAAACTCATAGATACAGACAATAATTTAGTGGTTACCAGAGGGTAAGGGGGTGGGGGGTGGGTGATGAGGGAAAGGAGGATCAAATATATGGTGATGGAAGGAGAACTGACTCTGGGTGGTGAACACACAATGGGATTTATAGACGATGTAATACAGAATTGTATACCTGAAATCTATGTAAATTCACTAACAATTGTCACCCCAATAAAATTAATTAAAAAAAAAAAAAAAACAAAACAGCTGCAATGACCAACCTGGAATTGAAAATCATAGGAAGGGTAACCGTTGTAACTCCTTTGCCCACAGTGGTGCCAGCTGTTCCTGTGATGGTGGTTCCTTTGGCTTTTAGCTGTACTGTGAGAGCTTTGGCAATGCATCCTAGAAACATGTCTAAGATACCTAGCTTATTCCAATCTCCTTTCTCTGTTGAGTGAATAATATCACTAATATCTGCTGGGGGGAGGGATTTCACTCCTATGATGCTGGCCAGACGATTAGGGGTCACTTCAGGCAAAACTCGTCTTAATAAGGAGGTCACCTGGTAAAAAAAAAATTAAAGGAAAGAATTCCACTTAAAGATTGGTGTTTTCAAGTTTTCATTTTAAAAAATTAATCTAGCTTCCATTCTATGACTTCAAATATATTTTGCTCTTCCATATTCTCATTATAATGAGTCAAAAATAAAAAGCACGGAGTTAAAATACAATCCAAAAACCTGAGACATAATAAAATAAAGCTCTGTAGTCAAGGCCTTACACTTAACTAGTTCAACTTTTAACAAAGTTTCAAGGAACAAAATAAACCAAAAGGTAAGTGGCATGACTAGTCAGTCACCTGTCTCTGGACCCGAGGAGACGCTGTGTGGAGCAGGGAAAAGAGATCCTGGAGCAGAGTCAGCTGCTGAGCCAGATACTGCCGGCCCACGTTAGAGCCACTCAGCGCTAAAACCATCGAGAGCAGCTCAAAGCAGTAAGCATCAGAGGAGGCATCCTCATCACTGGGCTGAGAATTGGCATTTTCTTTGCTTGATATGGCATGTTCCCATTCTTCACGAACTCTGGTGGCTTCCATGCGAATAGCCTGGACTATGTGAGCACATACCTATTTGCGCAACATAAAGAAAATGTAAAAACATTTGTTAGTCTGATTTACTACTCCTAGTTAAAAAAAGTAAGACAAGACCATCCGTTTATATTCTAGTTAATTCTTCATCACATCATTCTTTCAACTCATCTTAAAAAACAATTAAGGAAAACTCGGGAACCATGATTAAAAATGGGAATATTTCAATCAACTACTATGCAGAAACTACTTATAGTCAAGTTATCAATGCCCCTGCCTATGGTTTAAGACACAAAACAAAAACAAATTACCACATTTTATCACTTCTAAGTCACATTTCTCCCCACATTATAACATTTCTATTCAAAATGTGCTTTATAATTGATGGCATTCACAATTTAATTGGCAGCAAATTTTTTTTTAGTGATATATAAAATAATAGCACATTTTACAAGTGGTAGCATCTGAGATTCAGTGAATTGCTGTTGAAAAAATAAAGCATAAAAACCATGTTATTTATTGAAAAGATTTAATGGTATTGAAAGTTAAAATAATGGGCTAATTTAAAACCAGTATTTCATTTGATTTTTGAAAAGCTAATTTTTATGTCAGTTAGGTATTCCATTACATGAATAACGTAGAGTTACTCCTCATCTCCTTATAATTATAAAAATATTAATACTGGTTTAGTTATAATTGTTCAGCAAAATAAACCAACAAACAAAAAAACGGTGGGGAAAGGAATACAGGAAATACAAATAAAATCTGACATAGCTGGGCATTTGACAGTAAAATAAAATGTACCTGAAAATAAGAAATAAAAGAGAGCAGCAAGGTAAGAAAGTTAACCTTCATAACTAATCTCTAAAGTGATACAGGTCTGCAAATACACTCCTTCTCTAGAAAAAGGCAGATACATTCTGCAGGGCCTATGACAGAGTCAGCATAAAGAAAGCCTCCGTAAATTGTAGAAAATACTTCGCATCCTAAAAACAAACCAACACTGACGCAGAGCATGGGGTGGCTGTGAACCCACCTGTTTCTGTAAGTTCGTGAGTTTGCTCCTGCTGAATATGATCCCAACCATGTGTTCTTTCAAGTCAGCATCGGATGTGGCCTTTACATAAAAACAGGAAAACAAAGAAACTCTGTGAATAAACTTGACGCCTCTGACATTTTAAAGCACCAAAAATAAGTGGGACTAATTCAATCTTTTAGCTCTGTACAGCAAAGGAAACCATCAACAAAATAAGGTAAACTTTTTTTACCAAAATAGGTAAGTAAAAAAGGTAAACTTTTTTCTTACCAAAATAAGGTAGTAAAAAAAAGTAACTTACTGAAAATCTTTGCAAATCATATATCTGATACGGGGTTAATATCTAAAATATACAAAGTACTCATACAACTCCATAACAACAACAATAACAACAAAACAATCTCATTTAAAAAAATGGGTGAAAGATCTGAACAGACATTTTTCCAAAGAGGACATACAGATGGGCAACAGGTACATGAGAAGATACTCTACATCACTAATCATCAGGGAAATGCAAACCAAAACCACACTGAGATATCACCTCATACCTGTTAGAATGGCTACTATCAAACAGACTAAAAATAACAAGTGTTTTGAGGATGAGGAGAAAAGGAAACCTTTGTGCCCTGCTGGTAAGAATGTAAATTGCTGCAGTGACTATGAAAGAGCTTGAAGGTTCCTCAAAAAATTAAAAATGGAACTACCATATGATCCAGTAATCCCATTTCTGTGTTTTTACCTGAAGTAATTGAAAACACTAATTCAAAAAGTTATATGTACCCTTATGTTCATTGCCAACGTATGGAAGATACCTAAGTGTCCACCACTCGAGGGATGGATTGTGGTCTATACATAAAATGGATTATTTAGCCATAAAAAAAATGAAATCTTGCCATTTACTATAGCATAGATGGATCTAGAGGGCATTAAGATGAGTTAAATAAATTAGAGAAAGCCAAATAGTGAATTATTTCTCTTAAATGTGGAATTTTTAAAAAATTATATACATATTATATATACATATATACAATACATACATATGCGTGTGTGTGTGTGTGTGTGTGTGTGTGTGTTATATAATCAAGCTCACGGTACTGAAGGTCTTAGTCATTGCAACAACACAAGAAATTTAAGGCATACATATTGGAAAGGAAAATGTAAAACCAACTTTCTTTGCAGACCACAAATTACCTATGAAGAAAATCCCAAAGATTCTATAAAAAAGCTTCAAGAATAAGTGAATTTCAGAAGATCACAGGATATAATACAGAAAAGTCAATTGTATTTTTATATACTAGAAATGAACTGGAAAGTGAATTACAAAATACCATTCACAATAGTATCAAAAACATGAAATGTTTAGGGATAAATTTAATAAGATGTATATAAGACCTCTACACTGAACTATAAAACACTGCTGACGGAAATTAAAGATCTAAAGAAATGGAGAGATTGTTTATCACGCTTATGGAAAGATTCAGTACGATTAAGATGTCAATTCTCCCCAAATTGACTTATCAATTTTGTGTAATTCCAATCAATATTCCAGCATGTTCTTTTTGGGGGAAGGGGGAGCTCGGGAGAAATTGACAAACTAATTCTAAGCTTTACATGGAAATGCAAAGAACCTAGAATAGCCAAAACAACTCTGAAAAAGAAGCAGGTCAGAATCTGATTTCATGATTTTTTATACAGTTGCAGTAATCAAGACAGTCTGATGTTGGTGTAAGGAGACACACGCACACACACGGTGCCCAGAAAATGTATACACATTTTAAGAAGTGTCTGGATGCTGATGGTAACCATTTTGAGCACCTCTTGTAATTGCAGAAGTCAAACGTGACTTGTATTCGTCTTTTGTTATTGGTACATTGAGTATTACAAGTAATACAGTTTTTTCTTTTTTACAATGTGTATACATTTTCTTGGCACCGTGTGTGTATACATACATACACAGATCTACACATTTAGGGTGAATTGATTATTGATAAAGAACAGTCTTTTCAACAAATGATGGTGAACAAGTGGACATGTACACAAGAAAATAAACCACAAGCCTTACCCCACATTGTATAGAAAAATTAACTTAATATGCATATAGCTCTAAACAAAGGAATTAAAACTGTTTCTAGAAGAACACATGAGAAAATCTTTGTGACCTAAAGTTTTAGATAAGACACAAAAATCATAGGTCGCTTGGAAAAAAATAGGCAGATTGGACTTCCTCAAAATTAAGAACTTCTGCTCTCTGAAAGGTGAGCCACAGACTAGGAGAAAAATATCTGAACATACATATTTGGTAATGTAGGTATATAGGTCCTAAATATATTTTAAAAATCTTATAACCTAACATAAATAACCCAATATAAAAATATGGGTAAAATATTTGGATACTTCACTAAGAACAGATGGCAAATAAACACATGAAAATTTGCTCAACATTATTAATCAGCAGAAAAATCCGTATCAAAACCACAATGAGATACCACTACACACCTACTAGAATGGCTAAAATTAAAAAGAATGACAATACCAAGCGCTGTTGAGGAGGATGTGGAGCAACTGGAATACTCACACTATTGGTAAAAATGTGAAATGGTTCAGTTTGCAAAGAGTATGGAAGTTTCTTACACTTGCCATACAACCCAGTAATCCTACCGAGAAAAATGAAAACATGTATACAAAGATCTGTATGTAAATGTTCACAGCAGCTTTATTAATAATAGCCAAATAGAGGAAACAACCTAAATATCCATCAGAAAGTGAAAAGATAAACAAATTATGGTAAATCCACAGAATGGAATATTTCTCAGCAATGAAAACAACAAATAACTGATACATGCTGTTTCATGGGTGAATCTCAAAAGCATTGCAATAAGTGAAAGAAACCAGATAAAAAGGCTACATTTTATGTGGTTCCATTTGCATGACATCTGGGAGAAGACAACATTACAGGGGCAGAACACAGTTCAGTGGTTGACAGGGTCTCGGCACGAGATGAGGGCACTGACTGCAAAGGAGCATGAGGTGATGTGTTTAAAACTTGATTGTAGTCATGATTTCACTACTGTATACATTGATCAAAATTCACTGAATGATAAAGTTTATGAAAAGGATGATTTGTTTGGTATGTATACTTTATGTTAAACAATTGACTTAAAAAATGAGTCTCTTAACATTATGTTATTTCACGGGCATCCAACTGGTAGCATAATCTTTCCTATTCAACCATAGCACCTCAGCATACCCTCCAGCCTCTCCAATCCGCGCTGGCTCCCATCTTCTCTGTTAATCTAACTTTCATTCATTCTCTTTCAGGTCTAACTTATGTTCAATATCCCCTAGAAGCCTTTTCTGAATACTTCAGGGCACAATAACTCAATGTATTCTGAAACCTTATCACATGTGCAATTTTTTTCACACATTTAATAAGTTGATTATAGACTATATAGTATCCTTGTTGATTTATGGGGGGGGGCACAGAGGGTTCATATCTAAGAACGGCATGCAAGGTTTTTGAGGCCTTGGTACCAATTTTCATGGCTGTTTAGCATAGAATTGCTATTTGCTAAAATTCAGCAGATTTAATAAGTAGTTACAGAGTCATACAGTCATTCAAATGATATCTGCAAAAGATGCTGAAAGAAATTAGCAGAGTTTATGAAACCTTATTTTTTTACAGACCCTAAATAGAAATATGTGGATGATTTAGAAACTATTGCAGCAGAAGGCACAGGGCTAGACTAGGTAAATCTGTGAACTTATCTTTCAAAAGACTGCTAAGGCGATTATTTGTAACATCTAAAGACACAACAATATTGACACTAGTCAGAGTTGACTTCACATTTTGGAAATGAATGAGGTTTTCCTCTTAGGTATAGTGCTTTAGTTTACATCAAATAAGACCAAGCAACTGCATTTTAGAAGAAATTTCAAGAACAGCATAAAGCACAGGTTATTCCAATAAAAATTTACTGAACACATGTGTGTTTATGCCATGGTGGATACAAAGACAAACCAGGCATGTACTTGGTCTTTAAGAAGCTATGATTCAGTAGAAGAAGAGATAAAACATGTATACAAATAAACATAACAAGAGAAAAACCAAGAAGAGATACACAGAGCTTATTATGAAGTTTAGCAAAGGGAAAAAGGCTTTTGTGTGGAGGAAAGCATAAAGAAGGTTCATGGAGAAGGCAGTAGTTTTTAGCTGGACTGTGACGGACAGATAAAACAGAGGAAGGAAAAGATAACTGATGGTGCACAGCACAATAAGTAAGTTAATTTTATAAACACTAACATTTGAATACAACAGCCCAAGGTATAGGGCACATTTTGTTGTTACTTAATATACTAGCTAGATCACACATGGATAATGGATTTCTTTTGATAGTTACGTTATCTTCTTTCTAATTAAAGTAAAAAATATTAACTGCACATGAACTAATATCACATATCCATTAAAATACACGGCAATGCATGGATTATTTCACTGAACAAAAGAAAATGAAAAAAGGGAAATAATATTTTTGGAATACAAATAAATACATTGTATACTTTTTCCTCTCCTTCAGGTGATGATAATAGTGCTTTTTCCTCTTGTTCAGGTGTAGGTTCAGCATCTCCTGAGATGAGCTTCCCGAATACCTGATGAAGACAGGGACGTAAGAAGAAATTAATGGCAGGAATTACCACTGTGAAAACTACAGGACTCATGAGCTGATTCTGCAGACTTTACAATATTACTTTGGTATTCCTACTATACACCACTACCTTTCAGAATTATGAATGTAAAACGAAACACAGAAGTTTAGGGCTATGAGAAGAAAAAATGGACCACGTTTGTAGCCAGCAATCTCTAATAAGTTCTACAAAATATTTTGTTATCCTCTTAATATTACTGTTGAAATAAAATATACTGTGCTGGGATATGTAGCAAGGACAAGGACACCTACCTGAGATGTAATCAGTCTGAACACTCGCAGAGTCTCAGCTTCACAGTTCCTCTGCTGGGCCATGCTGGCTGAAATCTGGCCAGCAATTTTTGTGCTTTCGCCATCTTTCCAGCCCAAGACCTTTACTTGTCGAACTCTCAGTGTATTTTCTGGGCCCTTTAATTCAATTTTGATGATGTGATTATCCCCTCCTGGAAGTTCACTTGTCACCCAACCAATGTGCCTGGAGTCCAGATCAACCTAGCAGAGCAGAAAAGGGACAGAAAGAAACCTGATGCCGCCGTATCACCATGTTATCACTACCTTAGACTTAGCACTAACAACAGCAAGCTTACATAACAATTGTAGAGAGTAAAATTTATTAGGTAATTTCACATTGATTATCTCATTTAAGCTTTGTTTGGATAAGTAATACTACTGTAGCTGTAGCTATCGTAGCTGATGAACATAGTGAGGTTAACACAGGTTGAAGGATAAAGGTCTGATTACTATTTGTTTCCAGGCACAAGTAGCAGGGGTGAAGCCATTACAAACGATTTACAGGACTGCAAGTAGAAAGTGCTCACAAGATTAGCAATGAGGTTCTGTTTTGTGAATCTTCACATTCAAGTACCATTTAAAGATCAGCATTTTCGACGTGCAGTTACTTAATGTCTTACCTTTTAAAAAAATTATACAGCATGTAACTTCCAATTTGTGATTCCTTATTTTACTATATTTCATGGAGGATATAACTTTTTTCAAAGATTAAATTTCTTTTTTTCTTTTGTCCAATGCACTGTGAAATGGTTTTTGACACTATTCACTTGATAAAATGAAAATTGTTCTTACAGCAGTTGATGCCCAAGAAATGATTTGAGATGCTTATATACTTATATAGACATACTTATATAGACATCTAAATTGATATCACCTTAATTAATAATGTCTATTTTCTAAAAAGACCATTAAACATAATAACTACCTCACTGAATAAGATTATTTCTCCAAATTCTTTCACAATTTAAATAAAATTTATTATTTGTTTAATCCAAAATCTCAATTCATTCTTTCAATATGATTTGAAAACAACAAAAAAACAAATGGTTGACATTCATGAGATGAAGTAGCTACAGAAGAACAGCTTTGATAAAGTTATAAAGTTTCATCAACACAAGTGAGTTTATACGGAATATCAGATACATACCCAGGGAAAACCCAACTTGTTTCTAGCGTTGGTTTGTAAATTGACTTGCTACCTGGATGTAGGTGCAGTATTACAAGTGACAGATTGTTTAGGCTAGAGGACAACCAGCTACATTTTAACCTGAAGTGTAGGTGAATTCAGGTGTTAACTGTGCATTGGATCTATGGTACATTTTAAGGAACCCCAAATCTTTGTAGGGGAGCAGGAGGCAGGGTGGAGGATTGACTGTGGGCACAGCACAATCGCTCATAACTAGAGAACATTTAGGGCAATGATGGGCAAGATGTTTAGTACAGGGATGGTTGTAACTGTTCCTGTATAGAGACCACTTGGCAATTTAGTGTTTTTTAAGTATGTAGATGATATCCTATAATACTTGGTAGCATACCAAAATTAGAATGTGAGAGTGGAGATTGAGAAGAAATTTCTCCCTGGGTAGCAGCACATTTAGTGACAAAATTTTAATTACCTGCTTTATTCTGCATAAATCTTCTACTGCTCTGCCAGTTAAGAAGGTCATTGAGGTAACTTTATTCTAAAACAGAGAATTTAAAATAATTACTATGCCATATTCCTGTTCCAGAACTTAAAATTTCTTACAGCCTACCAATGTCACATCAACTTTTCTGCCTGTCTTAATGGTCCTTCTTAAGTGACCTCACTCCATCTGTCCGACCAACCACAATGCCTACAACTCTGATCTTTTCTGATTCTCACAAACTCCATCGTAAATCTCACATTTCAGGCTTTCTCCACAGGCTCTGAGAGAGTAGCTTGGCACTCCCTCATTTTATCCAAAGTCTAAACATTTAAATTCTCTCTGTCATGAAGTCTTTCAACAACTCTACTTGTCACTCATGTCCCACTCTCATCGCTATATTCTCATTGCTCTGGAAGTAAAAGGAAGGAAGGTAATTAGATTAAACAAATACTTGTGTCACAATGTACCCAGACTGCCTTATGGACTCGGAGAAGGATATATGAGAATGGGTTCTATTCCCTTGAGAACCTTGCAAAACTAGGGAAGGAACATTAACACACAAAATAAATATCAAACAGTAGAAGTTTCCAATATTTTTAAGGGACTGAAAAGAGTTACTCTGGTACTATAGCCACAGACCTTAAGGTTGAATAAATTTTATGCACAGTACATCAATAAATAGCTGAACACTAATTCCTTGGATCGCTGCACACTGTAGGTGCTATATACCGATGCAATTCAAATCAACAAACACTGACTATAAGGCACTGTGGTAGGCATGCTAGAGGACACAGAGGTACAAAGGCAGATGTCAGCTCACATTCTGAAACTTTTGAAAATGAATGTTGTTATGATTGTCTCTTCTAAAAGGCAAACATTTCAAATGGATTAGAATCATTTTTTTGAGAAAGATTATGTCCTGGCTTAAAATGTATATGAATCAAAGATAATTTTGTACTGAGCAGTGAGTTCTAGTCAGAAAAATGTTTTATTACACTTGACTTTCTGGTAAGATAAAGTAGTTGTACAAATTGAAACTCTTGGGTCTGAAGAGAAGGTAAGCTCAGGATATATTAGCTAAGTCTCCTTCTCTTATTCACCATCAGGAAAAAACGGAATCTGCACTGATGGACAAGAATTGAGGGTGTGGGGGGCAAAGATTACTCTGACTAAAGACCGGACCTCTGTGGTTGGCATTCCATCCAGGTTATCCAACACCGCCACTCTGGCTCTTCCTGGGAAAGGAAACATGCAAATGGGATGGAAGCAGCTTGGCAACTGTCCAAGGGGATTTATTAATACTGTATCTGCTAGGAAGCCACATCCATTCTGAGGGAAAAAATTTCAAGAAGTATCTTTCAGTAGGAATGGGGGTGGAAACATCAGGGTTTAGCAGTGGTGCTTTCTTCTCGGTTCTTAACACTCAAGTAAATAGGACTCTTTTTCTTTTATTTAGTCCCATTTAAAAGAGTGCTTAATTCATTTGAAACATGTGGAGAGGCTAGGGATAGGGAGAATATAAATTACGATTAGTTAAGTTAGTCCAGGAACTCCCTCCACTCCCTCCATGGCTGGCAGTAAGGATTTGAAACTGAAAGCTAATTACAGTATAGATCAAAGTACATTAAATGCCATCAGAATAATATAAAGAAGAACCCAGAGAAGAGAAAGAGTACTTTTTATAGAAGAGCTATTGGGAGAGGATTTCTCTGTTAGGTCCTAGAGATACGGAGAGAATACGACAGGCAGTTTAAGGGGATGACTTCCAGACCCAGAGAATAACTTGAACAAGGGCATGGAGATAGAAAATTATATGAGTAGACATTTACTTTGTTTGCTTAGCTTTAGCCATGGTATATTTGTAATCATACCTCCTTTTAGAATTGTTATTCTACAGTCCCTCAGTCATATTAACCTGTTTTCAGACTTGAGACTTATTTGAGAAATATAAAAATGCTATTTGGTTGGTGAAGTTCCACTGAAAATTATTTTGCTAAACTAAGAAGTGAGAGCGCATAATTACTAATGGTCTGGAAAAAACTAATGAGACACAAACTAAGTTTCCTTTCTTACCCCAAGATCTCGGGAATTGTCCACGTGAACAGATACGTAGCGTGCATTGATTCCTTTTACACAGTTGATGGTGATATTCTTAGTTTTGTTTTTATCTTCATCTCCTGATTCCCAAAAAGTTTCTGTGGAACCATCTGTCAAACTGCCAATCATGGCAGGTCGGCTTGAAGTTTTTATGTCAACAATGCTGGTTAAGTCCTTTAAGCACATTACTATGCATAATTCCTACCAGAAACAAATAAAAGAAATTGTAATACTCAAATGGAAATCTCCCATGATAATAAGACATGAGATAAGAAATAAAAGAATAAAATTGTTTATTAGTAACTTTCAGTTTCTCCTTCAATACATTGTTGAATATTAACAGGATAATACAGAGTAACTGTTAAATGACTGACCTGACTCATAGCTTCAAAGCCAGACTGTATACTGATGCTAAAACTCTCTTCACTGTCTCCATCATCTGATTTTGACAAAATATTGTTAATGTGATGAAAGACGTTGCTCTGATGGAGGAACTGATGATCAGATTGCTTGAATTTCAGACTCCAACATCTAAAAAGGCATAACCAATATGTTAAATAATTCTTTTCCAGGAATTTCTAAGGGATTCCTGTAAAAAAGTACTCAGCAGCAAATATTTCAAAAATTCTTAAGGATCTAGGTAAAAAAATAGAAATTTAAAAAATTCAGGGAACAAAATCATTGCTACTGGCTTTTTTGGGGGGAAAAATAAAGATAATTTCTTTGGAACAAGGTTAGTTCTGAGGAAAAGTTCACTGATTTTAAATACAGAAAAATTGAATACATGAAGATTTAAGGCTACAGAAGTAAAAAGGTAACAAATCAGTTTTGTAGACAAGTGTTACCCCAATTATAACAGCTTCTCAAATTTATTAGTCTCACGATTCCATACTAATTCATCAGATTATAACATATCTTGTACTTCAAAAATCTTTTGAGGAGGAAAACAAAAAAATCTCCCATCTGCTGGTGTTATCATTAGGGATGTGGGCAGCCAAAAATCACTCCATCAACCTATGTCTTATAAGAATCAATGAAGGATTTATTTATATGTGTAGTCTTTACTATGTCGATCTAGTAACAAGGTTCACAATGTAAAGGTAATGTTAAAAATCTCAGCAGATTCAGACTTAAAAGGAGGAGGTGTGCCTCAAGATAGTTTTAGGCTTGTTTACATAAAACTAAGTACCATTCATTTTTCTTAAGACTCTTTACAAGTCAAAATCCTATTTTTATTTCTGTTTGTGAGATTTCATTCTCCCTCTCCCTTTCTGTGACATTTAAGATGCTACTCTTGGGCAGCATTCAGACAAGGGATTTGGGTCAGCAGAAAAGGGAAAGTGAGGAAGCTTGTTGCAAACCGTGATAATTTAGAGCACTAGGAAGTATATTATCCACATTTTATTGAGGGACAAACAGGCGTGAGCTAAGATGGACAATTCTAAATGATGACGGTAATGAGGGAGGCACTATTCACATATTATGGGGATTCTTTGCATCTTCCTATTTAAAGAGGCCTTCCAAGCATTTCAAGCTTTGAATATCCATCAAATCTCTTCTCCAATGTGCCTAGAATACTTAGATATAAAGTTACCTTAGGGCCATTTGCTGTAATGAGCTGCCACTGGGGAGAGACATCATAAGATCGGAGATTGTCTGAAGTAAGCGGTGAAACGTGTGAGGTAGAGGATGTGCAGCTTCACCTGCGATCACTATATCTGAGAGCGGATGCTCACAGACTCTTGTGTCTTTCTCCTGCGACAGAAATCAGAAGCAAGGGCATCAGTTTGTGTGCGGAAAAGAATTTCCCCCACAAAACAATCTTATAGATACTTAAAAGTATTGCGTATACTTACAAGATAGTCCTATGAACAGAAATATAAACAACAAAACTAAACCATACCCAAAACATACATTAAGATTAGCTAATTATGTCTCTTATTTTTAGGGAAAAGTGACAAAGTCACTTATAAGTAAAATCACCAAACAAAATGAATACCACATACAAGTATCTATTCTAGGGTACTCACAAATCTATTAGTGGGGGGAATCTAATATGTCTATGTAGAAATGAGCCATTCCTCCCATTTGAGCTTACCCAAATTGCTGAGCCCAAGTTGTGAGTCAATAGCAGTTGTTTTAATCCAATTAATTACACAGGGATAGATAGTAGTTGTAGGTTACAATCTCACATTGTAACTGGACTTTTTTTCTATTTTTCCTTGCATTTCTGTCAATTTTTACTTAGTTTTTGAGGCTATAGTTTTAGATATATATATGTTCAGAATTAATCATTTATTCTGTAGAGAGCCTCTTTTTCCCTATTAATAATTTTTCTTGAAGTCTATTTTCTCTGATGTTAAAATAGCTATACCGACTTGACTTTGGTTGGTATTTATCCAGTATATCTTTTTCTTAGTTTCTACTTTTAATCTTCCTGTATCCTTATGTTTTAGATGTGATGCTTATAAAAATTGTTTTTCAGTTTTTGTCTTTTAAATGGAGATTTAGTTCTCTAATTTTATTCCAGATATGGCAATGAGGTCCACAAGTCATATCGCTATAGAGGTAAAAACGAGGCTGGAATCAGGTTTCCCGTATTCTGGTTCAACGCTTTTCCATTACGCAGGCTGCCTCCAATAAAATTCAAGTCCCTTCAAGCTAAACAAACATATTTGAATTTCATGATCCTACACAGTATCATTTTTATTCTCTGCTATCTTACAGCAATGCTGTAAAGTAGACTGACCTATGTAGTAATGTTACCCTGCTTATCTATCTTACATTGTACAGCAATAGTTTATATCTTCCAGTTGATTGCTTCATGACAATAATGTGAGAAATCAGAATTGACTGAGCACTTTTACTGAAGAGAAAACTTTCACTAAAAATAGTTAATATGTTGCTCATAGCACTGAAATTTTATTCTTGCTTTTAGGTTATATAATCTGTGCATGAACTCATGCGAATTATTGTACTATCTGAAGGTAGTTCTACTCTTCTATAAAAATATGGATAATTAAAAAACAAAAATCTCACTTACTTGTTCTGCACTTTCTTTATTTGTTTTATTTTCTTCATCCTCTTCTTCCTCTGGTTCCACTGGAGCAGGAGTCAATGATGCCACAAAATGCCATAGAATGTCATGGAGGGAAGTTGTTTGGATGACATTACATAGAAGCCAGTTGAAAGCCTGAATAAATAATGGTTAAATGAGTCCAAGATAAAAAGGAAACCTACCGTGTTTCCCCGAAAAGAGGACCTAGACTGACAATCAGCTTTACTGCATCCTTTGGAGCAAAATATAATATAAAACCAGGTCTTATTTTACTATAAGACCGGATCTTATATAATATATTAATAATTAATATAATAAATATAATATAATATAATGTAATATAATACTGGGTCTTATATTAATTTTTGCTCCAAAAGACACATTAGAGCTGATTGTCCGGCTAGGTCTTATTTTCGGGGAAACACAGTAAGAGTAAAAACTTCAGGGCTTTTCTTATTCAGAAACAAATTTCCCATGTGTTTCAAAGGAAAGATACTAGGAAGTCTGACCTTCATTTCACTGAAAGTACACTGAACTTGAAATAGTCACAAATTTGGGCCTAATTTTAAAAACCGAAATAATAGGGAAAATAATATTTATGAAATGCAATACCAAAATACGTTTCAACCCTTATCTGCTGAAAAAATTTGTCTTAATATTAATTTACTCCAGCACACTTTTTTTCCAACTTGCATTTAGGATCAACACAGAATGTTTCTCAATCTCTACACAAGGTACCATCTACTTAAATATAATTATATTGTTTCCATCAGTGAAATGGCACGTTATTTATCATGCCATGATAAAGAAAAAAGATTTAGGATCTAAAAGTCTATGACATACAGCAAACCTATCACTTCCAGAGAAGAGACTCAGAGTTATTATTGTTAAATATACTCAAAAGCCCTACTTCTCATCCCCTTTGCAAAATTATACTAACTGAAATGACGCTGTGATTACAAAAAGCTTTTTAAAAAAGATAATATCAGGATTCAAATAGAGAAATGTAAAAATGAATTCCTTTATAATGCTTAAATATGGAACTGTAAATTCTTTATATTCATAACTAAAGAGTTTAATTTTGATGTGAACACTTGATATTTTCAGTTGGCAAATGTCTATTAATTTGTCTCAATTTCTGTTTGGTAGAAAAGCCATCACTAAACAGAACCATCACATGATTTGCATGATCAACAACAAATCAATAACCCCATTAATGTATTCATACCTCCATAGCAAAAACTCGACAAGCAGATTTCCTTAAAGCCTGTTTCATTGCTATTTCAAGACCTTCTAGATCATGATGCTGAATAACAAAAGCTAAAACTGGCCATTGGAAATTTCGTTCTCCTTTGGAAAGAGAGCTGTGGGCTGAGATTAGCCGGGAAAGCTCAGGAGATGGATGTCTCAAGAGGGAAGAACCAACTTCTAATTAAAAAAAAAAGAAGTATTAATTTTCATAGGCAATATATATGATTAATATATTCAAGATGTTATTTAAAAATAGTAGTATTTAGCTTATTCACCTTAGAGCATTTTTTTTTTTGCACGTGACACAAAATCATAATGACTTCAATTCTTACTGAGGCTCAGAAAGACGAGATATCTTACTTTCCTAAAAGTCATACAGCTATTAAGTTGTAGAGGTGGGTTCTGAATCCAGGGCTGAATCTAAAGTTCACGCTTTCTACACTAAGTACTAAATGATTTATTTTCTCCTGAAATGGAATCTATAACTCATCCCCATCATTTTCTAAAGGACTGCTTTATAACAAAGGTGTCTCAATAATAGCTCAAAAATGTTTGTTAAATGAACCTATGAATCATTGGTTTACATATTTTAATATACATTTTCCTTGAAGATTTTCAATAAGATACAAAAACACCTATCTTTATTTTAGTAAGTGATCTACCTGATAAATCATTGCTATGTTATCCTTTTCTCTTGAGTTTCTTTCTTTATTCTTGAGACAGAATCAACCAGCCCCAATCTGGGACTGCTGATACCAATTGGTCCACATTATTTAACTTTTTAACTGATTAAGAGCTACTTAAATCCCTAAATTTTATTATTTATTCAGAGCGGTTCTAGCTGTAAGTTACAAGCTTCTATTGGGAGTGAGAATTGTGAAAAGTATAATCATTGGAAATGCTGGTTCACTGAAGTTTAGTGGAAAGGATTACGGTAGCAACCTTTGGCTTAGGTACCTAACAAATAAGATTTTAAATGTCAATTTATTTTTGAATAATTACTGGATGATCTCTGGGTATCTCTTCCAACTGACAGGAAAAATTTAGAGAGGCGCACTTATAGCCATGTCACACAGAAGACAGGTTTACTACAATTTAAAAGAAATCTATTTCTTTCCTTCAAAAATTAGATTTTAAAAAATATCTGCAAATAAAACCATTTGGATCACTAAATCTTCCTTTTTATCTCTATACTTACCAGTATCTCCACTGTTAACTCTTCGTCTAGGAATGGCTTTAACTCGTGCAGGTAAAATAGAGTGTTGTTTATCATACTCAGAAGCAACAACCGAGTATGACCTTTGGAAGACAGTTCTCTTCGCAAGATCAGTATCAGTTATGGGACTAGTTTCCAAACTGCGGATAAAACAAGGTAACAGATAGGAAAAAGTAAATGAAGTGAAACTATATTTAGTTTATAATACTGTAGACAAATATGTGAACCTGTATTTCACGTGGAAAAACACAAATTCAAAGCCAACTTGACATTATCTCTTTAAGTCCTAATTTGATTTTTCCAAATAGAGTAATATTTTAATTGATTTTTAGATCTGTATCTTAAAACTTTTAGTTTTCTTAAAAGTACTTTGCATTTTAAATTTTTAAAAAAGGTATCAAATGTTCTAAGCTCCTTTCAGAATCAAAAGCACTGTGGTGAAAGTCATGTGTCACGATATTCTTGAAAAACAGGCAGATATATTCATAAAAGCACCTAATATAAAGAAAATGGATATATACATACAGAACCTTAATAACATGGAAAGTGAAGTGATTCAATTTTCTTTGGTACCTGAGTGTTTTATGAGGTTTCTTATTCTTGGGAAGTGCTGCAAGGCCTTTTCTAGGGAACAGCCACACCCAAGTGTATGAATGGTAACAAACTGACCTTAGGCATCAGAGTTAAATTATATTTACAGCTTATGTAAGAATTCAGTGATTTTCATTCTGGTTTAAGTAAACTAACAATCTTCCTATTTACTATAGCAACATTAAAAAACACTTGGAAAGTTATTAGGATGATAATGTAATTTCCTTTATTGAAGTATTTTATAAAAAAACAGGAATACCTTCTCTCACTTCTTCTCTAAGACAAATTTACAAACTTTTTTTTTTCATGTATTCTTTCTGCTGTTGCCTCGTCCCAAATTGGGACATTTTTGCTCATTGGGATTTCTGGAGTTGTTTTTTTTCCATCATTCAAGACAGGTTTGAATCCTATGGCCCTCAGTAAAAATTATACTCAAGTATTTTCTAGTAAGTGACTAACTCTGAATATTTTCTTTACTCACCACCTAAGTGTATGTACATTCTTGTTTGAATGACTATAAGTGTTGTACATAATTGACTGAGTAAATGTACCTGGATGTCACTTTGGACTGTTTTGGTTCCCAAATTAGCAGAGTATAGGAATATGTTAATTACTTCACTTTCTATATGGTATTACTATAAAGCACACAAAACACTTGTTCTGTTTTCAGAGGAACTTTACCTATCAAACTAAAAATAAGTTATACAACCATATCAACTTATACAATTTAAAATAGAACGACTTCTACTTATAAAGACGACCATGCTTGTGAAAAAACTCAAGCAACACAAAAAACCCAAAGGAAGTAAAGATGGCCATCATCAACTGGATCTCTGCTATTTTGAGCCAGATAATTCCTTGTTGTAGTGCCGGCCTGTATACTGTAGGGTGTTTAGCAACATCCTTGGCATCTATCCACTGGAACGCCTGTTGAATTAGACCCGCTGTGAAAAACAAAAATGTTTTCAAACATTGCCAGATGTCACCTGGGAGGCAAAAAATCACCTCCCCACTGTGAACCAGATTTAATGGATTCATCATCCATCACCTTTTATAATAGCCTGAGTTTGTCAAGACTTTTTTAAGACTAGTTCAAAGGTGCTACATTCCCTAAATTACCGTATGCTTGAGAATGTCCTAACCTGGCTGAATATAAAACACTGGGTCACAGTTTCTTTTATTTACAATTTTGTGAAAATTACACTTATGTGTATAGTGTATAGTTTTTTAATATGATTTTCATTAATCATTTGATTTATGTTCTATTGTTCCCAAGATCTTTTATATTTCAGTACGTCTAAATGATTGGGTAAATTTTCTAAGGTAACATTTTCTTTTACAGCTTTAGAGATATTGTTTCTGAACACAGTCTAACTTTTTCTGTTTGAAAGATGACTTGTTTGTCTATGTTCAGACACTTGAAAAATTCTAATGCTTTTTTTCTTGGAGTTTAAATAACTTATTTTTTACAGTCATCTGTTATTTCTTCTTATAGTTTTAGATAGTTTTCTATTATATTTGTTGGTGTTTCTACTTTAATGATGCATCTATTCAGTTTTCAAGGTGCTGTTTACTCTGATATTACCATACCTCAGTGAGGGGAGAGGGGAGAATTGTAAGCAATAATCCAAGAAGATCACGATTTATTTTCTGTGCTACTTCTTCCATGAAACCATCTCTAAGCAGAGCCTCAAAGTGACCTTTCTCTAGTCTGATTTACTATAGCACTAAATGACATATCATATAATGGAATATTTTATTATCACTTCATGAGTTGATCTTTTCTCTCCCACTAGTCTGCCTCTGCCATCAAGGACCTTATCTTATTCATGTATGTATGTTTTTTCTTACTGCTCTAATAGTTAGCAGAGCTGACTAAACGTGCTTTCTGACATGGAAGGATATACAAAAAAATTTTTACAGCATTCTTTTGTAGCTCAAAGTCTTTCTTCCACTGATTATTGGCTCTTCAGCAGATAGGAGATAACTCAAATACCTTGGTGGCATAGACTTCATATTGCTCTCTGGCTCCTCAAACACATTAGGACTTGCATCAGGAGTTACTGATATGTATGGGGCAGGTACGGATGTTGAACGCAGGTATCTCATCTCATCCTGGAATAGGTTGTCATCTTGATAGCCCACAAAATTTTCATGGTGATGCCTATAAAATAAAACCCAGTAAGTTAAAGTATAATGGCAATATTGATACCTTCCAATTTTAATTTCCTTTGTAAAAGTAAAAGCAGCACATGTAAATCTGTAAGGGTGAAGTATTAAAATAATCATACCATGTTTCCCCGAAAATAAGACCTAGCCGGACCATCAGCTCTAATGCAACTTTTGGAGCAAAAAATAATACCTGGTCTCATATAAGACCTGGTCTTATTTTACTATAAGACCCTGTCTCATATAATATAAGACCCAGTCTTATTTAATTTTTGCTCCAAAAGATGCATTAGAGCTGATGGTCTGGCTAGGTCTTATTTTCGGGGAAACATGGTAGATGTCAGTGGGAGGACATAAAAGTCTGACAATTTTACACATAGATATTCCAGGTACCACAAACATTTCAAATCCAAAACTGAACTCATTTTCTTTCCTTTCGAGACCTTTTCTGTGTTCGAGTGCTTTGGTGAATGATCCCACCAACCATCTAGACGCCTAAGCTAAAATATCTCAGTGTTATAGCAGGCTAGACCTTAGCCATGAGGTCTAAGAATAGTAGGTTTCCTCTGACATTCTCTCTTCTCATTCCCTGTCATTATTTCCTTGGTTTAGGTTCATGTTTCTTACATGGACTGTTGAAATATAGGTAGTCACTTTTTTTTTAAATTAAATTTATTGGGGTGACAATTGTTAGTAAACTTACATAGATTTCAGGTGTACAATTCTGTATTACATCATCTATAAATCCCATTGTGTGTTCACCAGTCAGAGTCAGTTCTCCTTCCATCACCACATATTTGATCCCCCTTACCCTCATCACCCACCCGGTAGTCACTTTTTTGATAGGAACATATATGAGACAAAATTGAGAAAGATTAGATATATGAAATGTTCCACGAGGTGGGGGAGTGTCCATTCCCCAGAGAGCTAAAAATATAAAATACATAATTATTGTACATCAGCATTTTTACATGTTTTACAATTAGATTCTTTCCTTTTCAAAGTTGGACAATGAGTTGTTAACCTCAGTCTACCAAGTGGACTGACTGAAGCTAAAGATGTGCTGCATTTGGCATACCTGATGACTTCCATCTTGATCTCAACACTATTCAGTTTCACATTTTCATTTTTGTTTCCCATTCATTTTATTGAAACAGTAAGGATAAAAGTAAAAAACAAACAAACAAAAACTATGTAACCCTGCTGTACAAAAAGGACAACATTGCCAAAATGGAACTGTTGGTTGGTAAGTCATGCCAGCCGGCAGCATCTAGAAATCTTCATTTGTCAAGTGATGAAAAAAATTTGAATTCAGTATACGATAGCCTGTTTTAGAGTGTCAGTGTTTAATGTGTAAAAGTGCAGTCTGACATAGACCAATGGAATAGAATTGAGCACCCAGAAATAAAACCACATAAATATGGACAGATAATTTTTGACAAAGAAGCTAAAAACATACAATGGACGAAAGACAGCCTCTTCAATAAATGGTGCTGGCAGAATTGGATAGCTACGTGCAAAAGAATGAAACTGGACTGCTATCTGTCACCATGTACCAAAATTAATTCAAAATGGATCAAAGACTTAAGCATAAGACCTGACACAATAAACTGCATTGAAGAAAACATAGGTACTAAACTTATGGACCTTGGGTTCAAAGAGCATTTTATGAATCTGACTCCAAAGGCAATGGAAGTAAAAACTAAAATAAACGAATGGGATTATATGAAACTGAAAAGCTTCTGCACAGCAAAAGAAACTATTGACAAAATAATGAGGCAACCAACTGAATGGGAGAAGATTTTCGCAAACAGTTCCTCTGATAAGGGGCTAATATCCAAAATATACAAGGAACTCATTAAACTCAACAACAAAAAAACAAACAACCCAATTGAAAAATGGACAGAGGACCTGAGGAGACATTTCTCCAAAGAGGATATACAAATGGCAAATAGACATATGAAAAAATGCTCAACATCGCTAATCATCAGAGAAATGCAAATGAAAACCACAATGAGATATCACCTCACCCCAGTCAGAATGGCTTTCATCAACAAAACAAATAGTAACAAGTGTTGGAGAGGCTGTGGAGAAAAAGGAACTCTCATACACTGTTGGTGGGAATGCAGACTGGTGCAGCCGCTATGGAAGGCAGTGTGGAGGTTCCTCAAGAAATTACGAATAGAATTACCATATGACCCAGCAATCGCTCTCCTGGGTATCTACCCCAAAAATATAAAAGCATTTCTCTATAGAGACACGTGTACTCCAATGTTCATTGCAGCTTTGTTTACGGTGGCCAAGACATGGAAACAACCAAAATGTCCTTCGATAGATGAATGGATAAAGAAGTTGTGGTACATATACACAATGGAATACTATTCGGCGTTAAGGAAAGATGATATAGGAGCATTTGTGACAACATGGATGGATCTTGAGAGTATAATGCTAAGTGAAATAAGTCAGACAGAAAAAGCAGAGAACCCTATGATTTCACTGATATGTGGTATATAAACCAAAAAGAACAAGACAAACAAATGAGAAACAAAAACTCATAGACACAGACAATAATTTAGTGGTTACCAGAGGGTAAGGGGGTGGGGGGTGGGTGATGAGGGTAAAGGGGATCAAATATATGGTGATGGAAGGAGAACTGACTCTGGGTGGTGAACACACAATGGGATTTATAGACGATGTAATACAGAATTGTACACCTGAAATCTATGTAAATTTACTAACAATTGTCACCCCAATAAATTTAATTTAAAAAAAAAGTGCAGTCTGTATCACCCAACGCCAATACAGGAATATAGCATACTATTAATAGGCTCATCTCCATCTTCATACCCTTTTATTCAGTGTCCACATTAGTAGCTGAGTGATCTGCTAACGGCAAGCCAGTTCATGTATTACTCTGCTTAAAATTCTTCCATGTTTCCTCTCTCTAAGGGATAAAATCCAACCTTAGCATGTAATTCCTTAAACATAGAATGCTTTTTCATCCTTTATGTCTCACATACGTGATTTACTCTGTTAGGAATCACTTTTCTCCCATTACCTGCTTGATTAATTTCTATTTATCCTTCAAGACTCTGGTAAAGCTTCAGATCCTCTGATAAACCTTTCCTAATTTCCTTGGGAATTCAGGAACACTCCATCTTTTATGTTCTACCAGTATCCTGCACTTACTTCTATTATAGTACTCATCACGTAACATTTAAATATTTCATTTACATGTCTGCCTTCCTATCAGAGGGCGAACACACAGAAGTCAAGCTTTTATTATAATCACCTTGGTATCTTCAAGGTATAGCACAAAGTCAGTAACCAGTTGGTACTCATTGAAATGCAACCAGAATGAATAATATAAAAAATGAAAGACTTCTATAGGAAATAGTTTCTTTCCACTTCAGCACTTCCTGCTAATAATAGGATGAAGTCAGTCTACCAAACAGTAAAAGATAGCTAAAGTCTTACTTTCTAAGCATATATTGCATTGGTAATAATACAAATTGACATAGTATTTACAGATTTTTGAAAAAATACCTACTACCATAAAGTGTGTACCCTATCCGTCATATGTTGGCCAAAGCGACTCAGAAAATGAACTCCTAGAGGTCTCTTGTTGTACACAGTATATAATATAGCGTGGGTATTCAGAGCATGCTATTAGTTAATCAACAATAGCTGTTAATCAAAAGTGACTGAGGAAAACAACCAACTTATATTACCGAGCTAACGTCTGCAGGTAGAGACAAGGCATTTTAACAGGAAGATCCTCAGAAATGCCCTCTTTCACGCTGGGAAGCTGGGACTGGAAAGGCTTGGCAGGATGGTAACACAGAATGCTGGGTTCCGCTGCGCTGCTCAGGGACAGCAGGAAGAGCGCGTTGGCTCTGATCACCTGGTGAGCTTCCATGGTGGGAAGGGCGCGGGGAGTCTTCACCTGCATTGGCTTCCTCCTCGATTGTTTGACCTGGCCAAGAAAAATGTGGAGTGATCTTTTCCTATTTATATTCAGGTCCTAAGTTTCTTAACCTAAGCATGTTGTGTCTCTAATAAAAATTATTAAACATTGTAGAACCACTTTAAAACAATAACAGTGATTACCAAAAACAACATTCACTTCATGCTTCTCCTGAGCTGATTGAAACTATTTTATATTGAACATAAACTATATTTTTCTTTCCTTGGGCAAATTAAAAACTTAAGTTGTAAAATCTAAATGTAACTATTTTGGAAAAAGAGTAAATAATCTGTGTGGCTGTGCATATATTCAGCAAAAATTGTTAGTCAGGTGTGCCACTGGTGTGAATGATCTTGCGTTTCCACAAGTCCTATGACATAATTAGGGTTGAAGAAAAAGAGAGAGGAGATAAAGAGTAACAAAAGGGAAGAGAAAAAGAGACAACATTTCGAGAGACAGCTACGTATATGCGTAGAGTAGTAATAATGAAGAATTAAACAGTAAACATTTGTCAATAAGGCATATATGTCACAGGTTAGCCATATTGTATTATCCCAAGATATGGTTTATTTCTGTAATAAAAACCACTGGCCAAGTGCAAATATTAAATTTGTATATTATTCCTGCTATAAAGCCGATCTTTAATAGCCACTCTGTGGAGTTATGTGATATAAGGTGATCATAAACAGAGATTTTTTTTATAAGGTTTATCTTTATCATTAACACACAGCCAGAACAGAATAAAAATACCTTTTCCCTTGCAGCAGCCTGTTTTTCACGGAGGTATTTTTCTCTGCAGCGATCACACACCAGATACCAAGTGCTCCCTCCGATGCCACCGTCACCACAGTTACCAGCCCATCCGCCACAAAAATGGCCAATGCTGTTGTAACCTTGTCCACCAGCATACCGGCCACAACCTTGAAACAAGAAAATAAACAACACTTTAAGTGTCCTTAGTAGTCTGATCATTGCCACTTATACATTAATGACAGATTTACCTTCTTAAAGGGAAGCAAAATCCTGAGGTTAAGTATCTGACTTTTTTTCTTTTCAGGTTATTAACTGTATCAGAAAAATAGCATACTTGACTCAAAAGTAATCAAATAAATGATGCCTAAATTCTCCACAAAGACAGATGAAAAGACATATATGACATTTAGATTTACTTAAGTGTGCCAATGTATTAAACACAATACATATAAAATGTTCTGTAAGAATCATGTATTTTAAGGAATGATATATTTTACAGAAGGTATCAGGTATAATATGTACAAAGAGAAAAAAACTTGTAATAGGTGAATTTTGGAATACTAATCAATTGTTATAGAAACCCTCACATTTATCTAGAACCGTTTTCTGATGACACAGTTGATATCACTTCCATAAGAAAATGCCAAAGAAATCAGTATCATTTAATTTAATTTGCAATTTTGAGCAGGAAAACACTAAAGTCAAAGGAGACCTAAAGTTGGGATCTTTCCTGAGTGTATGGACATGTCATTATTTCTACTGTGGAGATGCCTTAACAGTACCCTTTGGGTAATGCATAAAACACTTAAAAAACAAACAACATTTCAGAACGTAATACATAGAAATGAAATAGTACTAAATTGCCTTGCCACTACACTAACAGAATTTCTTTACCTATTTTTCACAAAAATCTATACTGATAATGCACTTTAAAAATTACATAATAAGATACTATAAATTCTGGGCAATAGCTTCCCTATATTTTAACATAATTTATAGAACAGCTAAAGTTAGAAGTTACCTAGCTCATTTTTTTCTTAGCAAACACTACTTATATGTATTCAATATTATCATTTACCTGGGTGCGCTTGCCTCATGTGGTACGTCACTGGGTATGGATGAGACTCTCCACACAGCTCACAGATGGTATCTTTCTCTGGTCCTCCTACTGCCAGCTGGGCCATCTCACCAAATAAATTACCCCTGGGCCGAACTTCTGCCTTCTCTTTTTTCTTTTTTTCTTTTTTGGTCTTCTTATTCTCTTTTTCACACTCTTTCTTTTTAAGAACTGCACAAGAACCAGGACTTGGAAAAATCATATTCTGGGAAGCTGCTTTGATAGTAGCCAAAGAGATGTCTTCCCAAAAAGCCACTAAGTGTTGTAAAGTTAAGGGAAGAGGAGACTTAGACTTCATTGGGTGATGCATGGACATTTCAAAAGTGGCTTCAGTTTTTCCATCCTCACACTTCTCATGCAGAGGTGGTTCCTTAAGCATAGACAACACCTTATTTTTGTTGATGCTACCCATTTTAGATATATCTGGTCCATGAGGTGCAATATTAAACATATTCAGTGCAGATGATATTTCCAGTGAGTGTCTATTTTTTAATTTGGTTTCCTTTTCTTCTGTAGGCTGTTGGCTGTTTAAACTACTTCTTATAGGTGCATGTTCTTTGGAAAGTTCAGGATTAAATTTTAAGAAAGAAGAACAAGCCATTGCATCGTGTACTATGCCTTCATGCCACAGGAAGGAGGCAAAGACTGCTCTGGCACACTCTGCCACAGAGGGAGACATGGCTTGCTTGGCCGGCTCTAAAGGTTTAGATCCATCTCCTTTGAAGAGAAAGCTAGATTTTTCCTTTTTGGGCCTGGTGTGCCTATTAGCACATTTTCTACTTATTTTGGGGGATGCTCTCATGTCCTGTTCATCTTTCAGTGGAGCTTTTCCTATGCTGAAATGAACTTTATTTGAACCTTCATCCACACTCTTAAATTCACTGTTTTCATCACAGGTGCTATCTGTTAGACTGTTTGTTTTTAAAGTACTTGAAGTACAGACTTCAACCACCTCACTGTGAAGGTTTTCTTGTACCACATGGGGAGAAGGCGCTCTATTTTCAGATCCGGGGGAATCTTTTGAATCCTTTGGTACTGGTTTTGGTTTTGGGGATGTTGATCGTCCCCTTAATGGTTCTGTGAGGGGCATTTTTTTCTTGCGGAGGGTATCTGGATCAAGTGTGTAAGAGTCCGATTTGGAACGCTCCCGAGGAGGATCAAGTTTTGTCTTAACAGGAGCAGCGCTTTTTTGAGGTAGATTCTTATCATGTGGTGAGGAGGAGCGGGAACCAGTACCGGATGGGCTAGACCTACTGGTTGGGAGAGTCTTTGGCTTAGGAGATGATGACCGAGAACCTGGTCCTGGGGATTCAGCTCTGAAGCTAGAAGACATCCTCCCATCAGATTTCAGCGTCTGCAAGGTGTTATGGTTGGGGGACAATGACCTACTGTGAGAATCTGACCTCAGCTTTGCAGCATCGGATTTCAACATGAGGGATTCACTAGCTGATAAACCTTCTGTGCCCCTTGGCTTCTTCTGATCAGCAGTAGTCCGGCTCATACGCCCGTCAGGTTTAAGTGATCTGCTGTATTTGGAGGATAGGTCTGATTTTCCCGACGTACACACTGCTCTAGAAGATGTTGAGATAGTTCCTCGGTCACCTGTATGGTCCATTTCATAGTAAAACTTGTTAATAAAATTATAGCTTACTGATAACTTAGCTACTGAACACTTAAATGTTTAGCTACTAAACACAAAACATAGCTAAACAATTTATATTGCTTGTTACAGACAAAAACGCTTGAAGAATAAAGGGGAAAAAAGGGAAATATTTCTCCTAACGTTTCTATTTCATCACTATACAACCATTTCCACCAAAAACAATTTTCATGGATGCAAAAGAGACTGAACAAATAGTACCTATGTAACAGTATAAATTATCTGTCATATCCAAACCTCACCTTTAATACAATAATTAATTGAGAATTTCAATTCAGTGAGGGATTAAAAAGAAAAAAAAAACAACTAATTTTTTGGAATAAAAAATATGAAAACACATGTATTTTTAAACATAAAATAGTCAGGCTAAATTTCTAGTAGATGATACTTGTTAGGGTAACAGTGCAGGACTTACTGAATTAGGAAACTGAATTTATATGTAATTTATCATTTTAGTACACAAATACATTAGGCTAATAAAGAGCTGCTTAGGAGACACTATTTTAATGATTGAATTAGAATAATTTATAATTAACATATGAATGCCCAAAGGTATTATTTAATTACATGCAATTCAGGTAATCTATTGTTTCTAAATAAACAGTATTCTAAACATTTATTTATTTAGCTCATTAAACTTAGCTGGTTAGAACTCAAGCTTCTGTCTTCTTGGAAAAAAGAGGATCCTAAGAATCAGTAGTACATGTCTGAATTGTGGTGGGGTGGGGTGGGGGGCTTGAAACAAAGAGTTAGGAAAATAACAGATAAAAATATAAAAAGAAAAATATTCCACCTATTTTCCAGGCAAAGCACTAGATACGTCCACATGGACGCTTTTTTTTTTTTGTACCCTGACCCTCATTCAGTGTTTCTCCTTCCTACTATTAATATTTCATACTTGCCTTTGAGGCATTACAGCCAAGTCATCTTTGTTGCCAGTAAATGTTAAAACCTAACACTTAAAGCTCTCCTCCCTAAAATAAGAACTCCTGATCATAACGTAAGTGATATTAGTTGCTTGTTAGGAGGAAAACAACCTGATTAAAGTGATTTATGTGGTATGAAAAATTGAAAATCCATAAACCTTGCTGGAAGTATTTATGTATTTTTAAAAAGGGTACCTAGTAAATTGCAAACAATCTGTTAACCGGTTACACTGCAGGTATTTCTTTCTTTTCTATTTTGGAAAAAGGGATGTGAACAATTTTGAATGACACAGGGAAATGTTTTTTGGCTTGGGTGCTTGTGCGTGCATGCAAGCGCACATGTGTGTTTGTAGTCATGCTCCAGCTATCTACAGGTCAAGATGGTATTGCCATAGAATCTGCCCTCCTAATGGAAGGTCTGCAAGGACTGGTATTTTTGTCTATTACTCTTCACTCATGTAATGCTAGGAATGGATCCTGGGATATAGTAAATGCTCAATATTTGTTGAATGAGGAAGTGAATTCCTATTTTCTTAACACTTTTTTCTTCTGCTAGTCCCAAATCTTCAGGTTCTGCAAAAATCCACTTTTTACAATTATGGCTCCCAAGGCCACAGGGTAGAGGTGACAACAGCCATTGTTGTGTAAGGGTCAGTTGCTTGCAAGTAAAATAATTCTGTGGTAAAATAATGAAATATGGCAAATCACCTCTTTAGGGCACGTTGATGAACTGAATATTTAATTGCAAAATGCCATTCATCATTCTTTGGATGAATAAAAGTAACTATTAAATATAACGTTCCTCAGTTTCTTGCAATCTTTTATTATTCTATCATGAACTTCATTTATTATATATGTGTTCTTTTTATAAAAGCACTATAAGAAACTGGGCTAAGTTCAGGGAAAAAAATACGTAAACAAATCACAACACACAAAAAAATCCAGATACTGATGCTTTCGTGGTAGAGCAAAGATTAAAAGAAGTTACAATATTATAAGTGCTCTCAAATTATATAAAAATAGTTTAAGAAACTGCTGACCATATTTTGATCCATAGAGTAAATTTTATAAAAAAAATGTATTGAAGTTGGTAGAATTAAACATCAACCTAGTCCTTGCCACTAATTTTGAGGGTGTGATGTTTAGAGTACTAATTCTTTTTTACTAATCTGATAGCTGAAATGCCTTTATCATCACATATATTTTGGAAGCTGAACCACATATTATAATGGTGAATCTAGACAAATAGGTAGTAAATCTTTTATATCCGGCACCTGTCTCTGTAAAAGATCAATTTGTAAATCAAAGGAGGTTTGCTTTCTCAATTAATGGTGCGCAAGTCCTCACAAAGGAAATCTCTGTGACTGGTTGAACAACGGACTCTTTCAAATAGCAGGAACACCACTTGTCACGTTACTGAAAAAGTGTTAAACAGACAGGGTTAGAGAGGGTATACCTTATCTCTCTACCTCTAGTAGTGGTGAATCTTTTTTTACGATCTCTAAATGATGATAGTTGGAGTACTGTTGTGTGATAGTGGTGAACTGTTGGAGTCCACGTACATAAAAAATGTGCAATTATTTCTTCCTGAGATTTGTCAAATTATAATTAAATCCTTTTGAAAAATTTACTTTTCCAAAATATATCTCATATATGTTTTTAAAAAAGAGTATGTCAAGTGAAGTGTGGTAAATCTATATGCACTAATGTTTATTTCCTTTATTTGGGTTTCAAAAGTTTTGAGGCATATAGTGTTACTAATTGTCATGTGGCTGCTTGAAATACCAATAAACAAACAAATCGTTAAAAATCTTTAGATCATACATACTTTCACTTCATCACTTGAGTTTAATGATTATATTTATCATATATAAGTTTAATTAAAATAGGCAAAATATTTTCTAACCTCAAAGGAATTCTGAAAAATACACGACAGAATAGAAATTTAGTACATTCAAACAAATTAGTAAATATGTTAAATGTTAAGTATTCATTCATTAGTGACCTATATCATTGCTTTGATGCCAAAATTGTAAATCATCATGTTATATGATACCACACTATAACATAGCAGAATGTAGTACTATACTGTAATATGATATGCAATAATAGATAGTATATATCAGGTTATATAACACTATGTACTATAGAGATTAAGTTCTATAAAAGTATTTATTACACGATAATATTTATGGCATCATTGTCAACTGTACAAACAAACGTAAAACTGTTACCCATTTCTAAGGGAAAAAAAATTAATAATTACTTGAGGGTAGCCCAGTGGCTCAGGCAGTTGGAGCGCCGTGCTCCTAAAGCAGAAGGCCACCGGTTCGATTCCCACATTGGCCAATGAGCTGCACCCTCTAGAGCTAAGACTGTGAACAACGGCTCTCCCTGGAGCTGGGCTGCTGTGAAAAGCCGGAGGTTGGTGTGAACTGCTGTGAGCTGCCATGGGCTGCTGTGTGCTGACGTGTGCTACTGTGAGCAGCCGGCGTGTGGCTGGCAGCCGGCAAGAACTGCCGTGAGCAGCCGACCAACAACCGGTGACCGACTGCCTCAGCCAGGAGGGAGCGCAAGGCTCTTAATACAAGCATGGGTCAGGGAGCTGTGTCCTACACAACTAGACTGAGAAACAACGGCTTAAAAACTGGTGGGGTGGGAAGGGGGGATGGGGGCAAAAAAAAATTACTCGAAAAACTTATGCAATATATTAGCCACTGCTGCAAAATTTGATAAAATTTTGACACAGGATTTTAAAAGTTTACATATTAATTTAAGATGAAAACATGAGGAGGCATAGATAGTATTTTAAAAGACTAAAAGCACATTTTAAAATTGAAATTTTATCAGTTGTCAATATAGTTTAAACATTACTAAGTTTAAAAACTGAAAACTAAGTAACTAATACTACAAGGAAGACTCATGCCAGAAGGTAAGTAGGTCAGTGTAGGGGTGTGTGTGTGTGTGTGTGTGTGTGTGTATTTATGCGCCCTGATAACTAAGCTAAACTAAAAAACTTTAACCTAATTATCAGTGTTTCTTATAAAAAAATCTAAAATAGAAAAATGATTTTTACATTGTATAACAGAAAAATGACTTTAAGACTAACCAGTCACATAAGATTATTATATTTTTATAGATCACAATGTGCTTTATGACTTACATATATACCATCTTGTTCTGATAATAAAGATTTTACAGCTCTCCAAATCAGGCATTTCTGTCTATGTACTACCTATTTTACCTTTTAAGATATCATATAGGTTTGAAATTAAATAAGAGTAATATATAACCTATAGCTACAGTAAACATGCATTATCAATTAGGATAATGAATACTATAATATTGACGATATATCACAAATAACCCCAAAACATCAAAATTGAAATAAAATGATAAACTTTAATCTTAAAAAATGGAATGGGATGAAAATGAGTGAGATGAACTAAAATTTCTTTATTGAAACCGCCTATGTTCATTAAGAATGGCCCATCCATGAATGCACGCATACCCACCCTTTGTTTTGTGAGACAGAGATGAGAGAGCAGAGGCAGGCCCAGCTACACCATAATTTTTGTAAATGCGCTCACGAGAAGCAAGGTTGCGAGATGGAGATTCTATAGTGGAAAACATTGGCAAAGAAGCAGCACAGATTCAATGGAAAAAAAAAATTGGCAGAGAATGCAAGCAGAAACAAAGCATTTCAAATGGCTATGTGTGACTATTAACTGTTATTAAAAAGTTTATATTCTGTTAAATTTTTCAACCAGTTTATATTTCTCTACAATTAAAACTGAAAACAATAGTCAAATTAATTAATTTAGATTAATAATGATAGCTCCAAATATGTTAACTTAAAAGTTAGATAAGGCTCATCGTTCTGATAAATCAAAGTTGAGCATTTCTTTTTAGACTAATACTTCTTTAAGTCGGTTTTCTTCAATTTGGTCCTCATTTCCATATAAATAGAAGTTTGTAAGTAAAACTGTTTTGGTAAATAATGAGAGATAAATGTTACTTACAGTTTGACCTACTGTCACCTGGTTTTTTGTATGGACACATGACTATGATTTTCCCAGTATGTATCTCAGAATTCGGACCCAAGTTGACGTTTATGGTTGACTACTTTTCTGAGTGCATCTTCAGTGAACAATGTTAGTACTAATTCCAATATTTAGTGTTTGTTTTGTATATGTTATTACTGAGATACCACATTTTGTTTATAAGTTTCATAACACAAAACAAAGAAAATTGACAAGTCACTGAAAATGTTAGACACATTTATGATTTACCATGCGGAAAATGAAGTACTTAACATTAAATAATTTATCTTTTTCAAAAGGATTAATAGAACCTTTAAAGTTAATAGCAGTATGATAGAAAAATCCCACCTTATCTAAGTGGGAAAAAATCCAATTTATTTAAAATTTTACTTCATGGCAATTAAAATAAATGTAATCAATAGAGGTGAAATAAAGTCAGGTAATGAGACAACGTAATACTACTGAAATAAAAAATTGGATACAACATACACTTTTCCCAAAATAGAAAAGTAATAGTTGACTGATTCATTACTATGGCCAAGATTAAAGGTGAACTACTCATAAACCAAAAAGTCATTCCATGTAAGGTACTGAGTATGTATCGTGTGTCAGATAGTATTCTAGGCATTGAGAATAAAATGATGAGCAGAAATAAAGTTCCTGCTCTCATGGAGCTTATCTTCAGGTGAAAGAAGAAATGAACCAGTAAGTATGTGCATATACTTGATCAAGTGGTGATAAACTTGGGAGTCATACGCTTGTAGATGTTGGGCAATATTCTATGCCTGAATAAGACTACTTAGAGATGAGGTCTAGAAGAGCCCAAAGCTCTGGGACATTCCAAGGAAAACAGAACAGAGGAGAATGTAGAAAAGAGAATGAAAATGAACAGCTGATAAGGTAGGAAATATACAGCAGGCAAAGGAAGACGGTGTTTCAAGGAGGAAAGAGAGGTCAACTCTGTCAAACACTGCTGATAGATCAAGTAAAATGAGACTTTAGAACGGACAATTGAACTTAGCAAAACAAGTAAAGAGTGACTAGAGCAATTTCTGAGGATAAAGGCAACTGCGAGAACATCTTGAAGCGGGTTTAAGAGAGAATGCTGGGAGTGGGTGGAGAGATGTGACATATATGCCATCAAATCATCTTTATCTAAGTTAAAAAATGTTCCACTTTTAATATTTTTGAGCATCCTTCTTTTGAAGTCGATAAAACTTAAAAAGTACCAGTTACTACAAAACAAATTCATACGCTTTCTAAATCTCATATAACATAGTCTGCAACTCTTATTGAAAATATCGGTTAGGAGGCAACAGCTTTTGATTGGAAGAGTTAATTCAAGGGGAATTCAAAATGCCAATGTAAGGAGATAATTGGGCTTAGTTGCTAAAATCTGTGGAGAGTGGGGTTGGCAGGAGGAAACAGGAGCAGGAAATCAGAATACTACCTTAATTGGAAGCACCCAAAAACATAAATGTGATAAACTACAAGGATACTTGTAGAATATGATGTAAGAGGTTGAAGGACAAACTCCTGGAAAAGGCTTTGAAGCCAAAACAGCCTTGAAGTCTTTTTCAATATGTTACAAAACCTAGAGAGACTAGATTCCTAGGCATAATTTGTAGTGAATAAGAAGAAAAATCTTTTAAAAGTCTAAAGAAATTAAGTTATGACTTCAGACAACACTTGTGTTACGCATTTAATTTTTACAAAATTTGCTCTTTATGTTTAAATATACCTTGATATAGTTAATTTTTTAAAAGATTTGTATTTTCAATTTTAAAAAGAGAAGCAATCCTTAAGAGACACACTGCAAGCCAGGCAATATCATTGCATCAGATATGTCCAGAATCCTAGTAAATGTATCAGGAGAAAAGTGAAATTGGATGAATGCTAAAGGAGCTTATGACATGGAATAAAAACTGAAAATTATTTACATAAATGTTAGTGTATTAAATGAATTATAAAAGAATGAAAGCTAGAACAAAATTTCCAACTTAAGAACAAAATAGAAATAAGCTTTTCACTAGGATGTAACGTCAATCCACATGATATGAATGTAGAAAGGAAGATAGATGAAAACATGTAAGATAGATAACCTCCAAAATATGATGTGTCTCTAAATGACTTCGAGACGTAACTGTACTTACATAAAACATGCTTATAATATTACTGAATATATACTGGGGTTGTAAAAAATATGTATACACATGACTTGTATTCATCTTTCGTTACTGGTATATGTTGAGTATTACAATTTTAATACAGTTTTTCCTTTTTAAAAATGTGTATACATTTTTTTGGCACCCTCTGTAGTAAAACCCTAGTAAATATGGTTAATGGATATAACATTAGAGATAAGCATGTAATTTCAGAGTTTGTTATGGCTAAGAAAGGAAAACTTGGAGCAAAATTTGATGTGTATAATGCTAGGCCTTGGGAAAAATAACTTCAAAAACTTCCAAGAAAAGATTCAGCATTGCTCCTTGAGCAATAACTTGAGGCACATGAGGGCTGGGGATACTCTCAGCAATAAAAAACCTGGTGCTCCACAAATTGTTTATTAGTTGCAAAGGAAAAAATAGTATTTATATATCATAGAAATCAGACTTTTGATCAGGTGATTAACCGTAACCATGTGCTGCCTTCAGAAGGATACGCTTATGTAGTACAAGGACAGCTAAAACACAAAGTCTCATCTGAGTCTTAGATTTGCCAGTTAATTATATAACTTTGGGCAAGTCACTGAGAATTCTCTTATCTCCAAAATGAGAGCTGGATGACTTCTGAGGTCCCCTGAACACCAGAAATTAATTATACCATCCTATGACATATTTCTCAAACTGAAGGGATTGGAGAGAAGAAAGACAATATCTAATGGTAAGAGATAAAAAGTCTGATTTAAAAGATAAACGTTTAGTTGATTATGGTGATGGTATCAGGTGCATGCATATGTTCAAACTTATCAAATGTACACAATTATACCTCAGTAAAGCTGTTAAAAAACATTTAGTTTTAGTTTTACTAAGCCTATAGTCTAAGTTTTAGAGAAAAGTGGCAGACCTAATATGAAAATATAATTGAAATACTTTAAAAAATGCTTTCTAAATTTGCAAAAATCATGAAAATACTTTGATTCATTTTTACTAATATATATATATATATATATATATATATATATATATATATATACACACACAAATAATTGAATGGTGTATTTTCAACTTGTCAGTCAACAATGCCATCTTTAATTATGAAAATGCTAAACATTTCCCATATTCAAATTATATTATAGTTTACTAGAGCTAAGTTACCCATCTGAACTCATTTCTCCTTAAAACCTGCTTTTTATTTTGTTTATTGGTATTGGGTAAAGAGTTTCTTTCAAAATAAAGCCAGAAAACTAGACATCATTCTGGACTTGTTTCCACAGTGATTAGCATGTCCTGTGCATTTTACTGCCTAAATATTTCTAAACTTGTTCCTTCTTTGCTGTTCACTGTAATTTACCTTAGTTTAAGCCATACTCAGCTTTTCTCTGGAGTCCCTGACTCTAACATTCTCCCTTTCTCTAGGGCCTTTTTAATAATATTTTCAGTTATCTTTCACAAGTGTAAAACAGATATCACTTATTTTTTTAAAATTCTGCAGAACTATATATTCCTTTCACCGGCTCTCTTCATTTTATTCACTGTACTTACAGTACAAAATCTAAACTACTAAGTACGGCTTAGAAGACCCTTCACGATCTCTGCCACTAGGGTACTAACACTCTAAGCTACAAATCTGTGAAGCTTCTCAACTGAATCATGTTGTCTAACGTGATCAAGTGAGTTAATTCATAGGAAGTGGTTAAAATGGTGCCTGTTATATGGTAAATGTTTGGTATATGTTAGCTATTACTATTTCATATCTTCTCCCCTTTCTTCAAATTACCAACACACTCTTGACATAATATGCTAACTCTGGGCTGTTGAGGACTTCCGATTTTACTGAGAAAAAACAAACAAAAAAAGAACATTCTCAAGTGCCTAATACTACACCTCTTCTTTCTCTCCTGTTATGGCGGATAAACTATTTGTCCTCCAACGTAGCCAACCTTTCCACTTTGCACTAGATCTCATCCCCTCTCCTATGCAAGAGTATTGTTCCACCAATTCTCCTCTGTCTCCTGCATCATCAATTTTCTCTTTATTGGATCATTCTCATTAGAAAACATCCTTGATGTTACCTTTTTTCCCAATAAAAAACAAACAAAACAAAGACATCTCTAAATCCCACATTCTCTGTTCTAGCTTCACTTTGTTTTATCTTTCCCTTTACAGTACATCTTGACATATTTATTTATACTCATTGTCTCCAATCTCTTCCCCCTTTTCTCTTGAACCCACTAAACTAAGCTTTGGTAGCTCACTCTACCGAAGCTGCTCTTATCAAGATCATCACTGACTGTCACATTGCTAAACCCAAGTCCATTCTCAATCCTAACTTTACTTGACACACTAGCAACATCTGATACAGCTATCACTGTTTCCTTGAAATATTTTCTTCACTTGGTGTCCAGAAACACCACACTCACTTGGTTTTCCTACCTCTTTGTCCATTTCTTGGTCTCTTTTGCCGAATTCTCCTACTACCCACCTCTAAACACTGGAGAGGGCTCAGTCTTTAGGCCTCTTCTCTTTTCTACCTATATCTATTTTCCTACTGCTTTAATCCACCCGTATGGCTTTATATATCACCTAGATATAACAATTCTCAAATTATTCTGCTATAATCCAAAGGAGTCACGATTTACAGGACATTTCCTAAATTCCAGGATCATATATCGATCTCAATTTGATATCTTCACCGAATTTAATAGTAATCTCAAACTTAACATATCTGGGATAGATTATTTGCAAACATGGATACAATTATCCCCACCACTGTATCTACGCCCCTTCATAGCAATTCAATAATAATCAGAAGTGAAGTGTATTTCTCAATCCTTGAATACAGGTTCTCCTAGTGTCTTGCTCTGACCAACAGATTGTAGCAGATGTAATGCTGTTAATTTCAGCCTAAGGCACAAAAGATTGTGCACGCTCTTGCTTTCTTAGAATCCAGCAATGTCGAAGCCAATAAACTCAGATTAGCCTAAGAGACACTTGGCTCAAGTACCCTTTTCATACCAACTAATGTCCAGCCAACCTCCCGAGGCAAAAGTGCTTAGCTGACCTACAGATGCATGAAGGAAACCAACCAAGACTAAAAGAACTACCTAGCTGAACCCAGTCTACTCTGCCAACTCACAGAATTGTGAGCTAAACGCTGTTCATTTTAAGTCATAGATTCTGGCATGGTTTGTTATGCAACAGTAGGTTACCAATATAATGTCCAAAAGTTAGCTTTTGTTATTGCTCACCAAACCTAGTTCTCCCGGAGTGCCATAGTAAATGGAAATTACATTCTTCCAAATGCCTAGGAAAAAAATTTAGATTCACCCTTTACTCATTGCTTATTCCATCTGTAAGCAAATCCTGTTGGTTCCCTGTCAAATTATATCTAGTATTCCACAATTTACTACCATCTTTGGCTATTACTCTGGTAAAGCCACCATCATTTCTCACCTGGATTACTGCAACAGCCTCCCACACTGAACTATTTGCATGACCAGTGCTGAGAATAGTGCCTGACACTTAGGTGGTGCCCCATAAACATTTGCTGCTTCAGTGGATCTCTATAACTAGATCACATTATTCTCACAGTGGAATGCTCCTGTACCGTCCTCCCCGGCCCCGTCATTGCCTGATAAATTCCTACGAGTCTTTCAACACCCGAATCAGGGGCTACTTCTTTTTTTTAAGGCCTTCTCTACCCTTTCCTCGCTGAGCAAGGAGCTTTGTTTCCTATGTTTCTCATGCGTTCTGTGAACGCTGCTCCTGCAGTACTTAAGACATGCTTGGGGCTGCCTTGTACAATATTTCAAAATGAAGGGTGGACTGAATAGTAGCCAATAAGGAGGGAGAGACACAAAGCCAAATCTAGTCAGGAGAAAGCAAACATGCATGAGGAGATACTCTCTTACAACAGTAGCATAATCTTTGGTTTGAATTCCTAGGATGAAGTGAAGTGTTGACGGAAAAATTGTTGATGAAGAGGCAAAGGAACATGGGTCACAATTTTCATACCATAGAGAAGATGGTGACGCGGAGTGAAGATCTATTCTGGTCCATGACTAAAATGACAGGGATTTGTAAGGATGCTAAAGGTGTTAGAGCCAAAACTAAAATCAATATGTTGGCTGTTGTGATAGATGCTATAGGTTCAAGTGTAAAAAATTTAATTGAACTTAATTTTGAATAAAAAATTTAATTGAACTTAAATATTTGAATAAGCTGATCTTGATTTTATAAAATCTTTGTTGAAAATCATCATACGCTTTTTCTTTACAAAAATTATAAAAAGGAAAAGGATCTCGGAAATCAGCTTAGTGTCACAAAACTAGCTGGGGAGAACAGAGACTAAAAAGGACAGGTCTCCTTCCTCAGTCAAGTGTTTCATCCATGTCACGTCTCATTGCAGGCAAGGATCAAAACGAACAGATTCTGTGGTATGACTCCAGTCCAGGATAGATATGATCTCTAAGTCTTAGAAACAAACCTGGTGTTTATAATAACATCCATACTAACTTCTGAATATAGTGTTACTATATGAAGACTTAATCTCAAAACAAATAATGAAATTATGCTGTAAAAATGTAGTGAGAAGTAGCTAAGAAACCTCACTTGTCCCTTCTGAAATTCCTTCCTGCAACTCTTTCCACAGAGAACAGACCCCTCTCTCTGAGACTGTGATTTCTTTCAGTCTTCCCTGGAGCATGAGAGAGAAATATCTGCATCAAAAGTCAACAATGGTATCAGTACCCCATTTATTGGGCACCCCATTCTATGGATGGGGTAAAAGGGGCTCAGATGTTTCAAGTAACTAAAGCAAGGAAGTGGCTGGAGGAGAAATTTGAACTTAAAGTTTTTATATCACTACATCTCTATATTCTAAGTAAACTCAGTGTTTTAATGTATATATGTAAGCATTCTGAAATGTAAATAAAGATGCATGCAGATACTCAAGTGGACTCTTTTGTCACATTTAGCAAATTTTTTGTTTCATTTAAAAATGTGACATAACAGGTATAACAGAAATACTCTTGTTGCAAGGTAACCTAGAGCTCTCATATCTGGGCTTGAAAGTATGATATATTTTGACACATATTATATGTTACATGTTTAAAATCTCTGGAAGAATAAACTTCTTAATGCTTTAACATTATTCTACCAAAAAAGGTAAACTATTTAGCCTCTTGGATAGTAGGCAGAAAATGCTTGTGATAAGGACGGTCATTTGAAACACCATTTTTTCACTGGAGGATGTTGCTCAGAAATTCAGTACATTAGAGGTCATATCATTACCTTATAGCTGGTTTGTTACTACTGAAATATTCTTTTTCTTCTTTGATGATGTACTCTGAGTAAATACTGGAATGTCCATCATCACAAGAAACATATACTCTTCAATTCATGGTTGACACTAAACAAGTGATAATCTTAGGTATCTATAGTAAATAAATACTCCTGGAAAGTCTATGATATGTAAGACACTGTCAGGGGCTATGGGACAAACAATGATGCTTTCAAAAGGAATGAAGAAAGACAATAAAAATAAGGAATGCAATATTCTTAAAAGAAAACAGGCACAGATACCACTCTCTGTCTCAGTCCACTAGAATCTTACTGACCAACTGCTTATCCAGTCTAAAAACTACAGATATAATTTTGAAATGAAAAAGTAAATTATAGAACATTAAGAAAAAGTCTATATACACACTTCTCCCTCTCTCTCCTGACTGTGTACATATGTATGGTAAGACAAAGAAAACTTGTAACTTTTCTTTCTGTAATTATTCTATTTCACTAGAATAGCAGGTGAAATAATTTGTTTGTATATATAGGTATGTGTGCATTTATAAAATAATTTTGCTAATTAAAAAATTACCAAATTAATTTAATGTGCCAGATCGTTTCAAATTCCAGAGATTATTGAAAAAAACTATGCTTCAGGAAAAAACAAAACAAAACTCTTAAAAATTACTGATAATAATGCTAGAAATGCTAGAAAAAAGTTGACATGAGGGCCAGTTTATGTGTGTTTCTGTGGAGCTCGTCTACTTAGCTGGGAACTTGTGATATGACATTCGGGAAATATTTTTCTTTCAAACTAAGCTATATTCTTAAAATTAAACTATAAAGGAAAAAATAATCAATCCAAATAAAGCTAATCCTCTAGGTGCTAGAACTAAATATAAGCAGAACATTAAAAACAATTATATATATATAGGAACAGATTTTTGCATTATTTATCAGTAGGCAAAACTGAATATTTAAAAACAAGGCCTTTGCAGTCAGAAGAATCGGCCTCATGTTCTGGTTATACCATCTTACTATGTGTTTCGGGGCTAAATCATTTATCTTCTCTAAGTCTGTTTCCTTACCTGCAAAATGAAGACATTATCTCAAATGAGGATGTATTAAAGTGCTTAAGGTACAGTGTTTAGTACATAGCGGTGACAAGCAGTACAAGCATAAATTTACAACTATGGTCTTCTATACATAATGTTTTTAGTATCACAAAAGTATAAAACAAAAATTAATCTAATTTTACTAAAGGTAGTTTAGTATTCATAATTCATCTTTTATAGCAAGATGAAATGCTGGTGGGGTAGATGGCAGTGAAGTTCAGGAAGGAATAACTTACTCAGGTAGTCAACAATAAGCACTCTGCCACATTTAATTTTCCTAATAGATATGATTAATATAATTCTAATTTATTTCCAAAGTATTAAACCTACTTTTAGATTCCATAGCTTTTTTAGTTATGCTAAAGATTAAGCTTATGGTTTCTGAAATTTGGAAGTCAAACTTCAGTGATACTCTGCTGGTGATTAGAGGTTTGTAGAAAGATCTAAGTAATTCCCATTGCTGCAGTACAGTCAAGTAATGATTCAGAAAATTGGTAATGGAGACATTTCTAGGCCATGATTTCAAATTTGCTCCAAGATGGTGGTAAAGAAGTGGTGGTACTGATAATACTTAGTCACAACACGCATAAAATTATACTGATACAATGTCAGTTGGAAACCTATTATCCCTTCAAGGAGACAAATTAATTTATTATGGTTTTTAATATTTTGTTTCAAATTATTCCAGTAAATTTGGTAAAATAGAAACAGTAATTATACTTGTTTTTGAGAAGACTTGTAATGACCCTTTAGGTAAAAAAAAAGGTGCCGTTTCCTTAGTTTTCTTGTCTGCTGCTAGTATGACATTATTAATTTCTGTTTAAAAAAATTTATATGTAATATGTATTTTCTGCCTAATTATAATTTTTTTCCCTTTTTGTTTTCTCCTTGTCCTTATCATTAGAATGTCCCGCAACCTGCGTACATCTAAGTGTAAAAAGTCTGTAGCTCCATAAAATCAGTAAACTAAGTCTTCAGTTCTTTCATTCTTCTGTAATTCTTATCAAGAAGGAAGAAACTATTTCACACACATATCACTATTATGTTTCCTTGAAATTCTTCTTTTCAGAGACATTCAAGTGAGTATCATATGTGAATAGAGATGATTTGCTAAAAATTGATACTACGTACATTTCCAATCTAATTAGTTTCATTAGTTGAATTTGTCTAATGTATAGTATAAATCTAGAAAAGTTGACACTCTTGTGCACTCTTTACCTAAGGTCGAGAATTATATCATAGTGAATAACGTCATTTGCTAACTACACACTACTCTGGTTCCTAATAAAGACAAAATAACGGACATTCTCTTAAGTAATCCTAATAACAGTTACTAATTTTGCAGAAAAAAATAACTTGGACTTCCATGTGAATGTACTTTACTGAAGAAAACACATCATGCGTTGGAATCCAAACATGGGTGTGTAAGCTGAGACTTGCATGAACTCTCTCATTCAATGAGCATGTTTATGTGTTGCACAGACAACATGTGAATTGAAGGCCAAGAATTTTGTCATATTGCAAGGAGCTTTGAGAAGTTGAAGTGGGAGTCTCAGCAAGTTATTCAGAAAAAAGAATACTCAGTTAAGTGTAATTTATTTGGTTGATTTTCCATATCACTGTAAATTACTATCATGGATGAAGGGCTAGAGCAATCCTAGGAGGCCGAACTGGGATCAAATGATCAATTTGGCGTGAAGTACAAGAACAACAAAACAATAAAAAGCAAGAGAAGAAACAACAATTTGAGAAAATCTGGACACCTAAGTTACTATACATCTTATGGATACAAAATTAATTTAAAAGAAGCAAATAAACCTGCCCAGTACAGTTTCTCCTCTACCTACTGGTATAGTGAAATAGGTTTATTCTCTTGGGGCATCTCGAAGTAACAAAAATCCAACGTAAAACATTGGAAGTTATCCCTACAACTGATGCTTAGCATAGTTGTGCATATTATAAAAGAAAATTTTAAATTAAATGGTTTTTTATAGTATATATTTGCTCATACAGGAATTAGACTAGTCATAGTTTAATAAGTACTCTTTAAAAAAGTGTGATTAAAAAAACAAATGTCTTAGCTGCAGAATGTCTTAGCTCAGAATAGCTTAAATGCTTCAAAAATATGGGAAGGGATAACATCCTCATTAAATAAAACCAATCTGGTGAGTTGATAAATAATTAGTAACTGATAAACAACTCAGAACAAAGCTTCAGAAATGGCTTGATGAGGCAGGTAAGACTGACAGACTTACTCTGAAGCTGAGGCTGCTGGAAGGAAAGGGGCTGTCCGAACACAAATGGGCTGTGGACTAGGGAAGTGGGAGGTTTTGCAGCTTGATCAAAGATGGAAGGAGCTGGGAGATTGGGCCGTGACTGAATTGAATTCAATATGGCACTCAGTTGGTCACCTGCAGTGGGCAAAACAGTCAAAACTACAACTTGTTATTAATTAACATCCAAAATGGCAAAGTAAATGGTGCTTTACGACATTCAGATAAAGTCAAACAACTAAATAAAACTATGCCAATTCAGAAATGCGTGGAAGTTGCTGATCGTTATCCTCAAATTAGGGACCAAATGTTTCATGTTGTTTTAATGGAAGCATCCCACCAAATCTTATATGACAGCCAAAATCCATCTGAATTCATATACAACATCTAGTAGCAGCATGGGAGAACAGACGCTATGAAGAATCTATGAATTGTTGATTCAATATCATACAAGTATAAATAAGATCTAAGTAAATGATGTCTTGTACATAGTACGTGACCATGACTAGTATCACCCTGCCTCATATGCAATACACTTCATGCAGAAAATTAACAAATATGAGTGGTTTTTTTAGATGTATTCAATGGAAGCAACATATGTTATTAATTTAGTAACATATATACATTAGTTATAATTTTTTCTTTTTAAAGTTGTTACTGCCAAAGAAATTATACATTTTTAAAAGCACGAACTCTTTTGCTTGAATGTGTAAGTCTATAAGACATATATATAAAAAGGAATATGAGCTCTCTAATTTAAATAGTTATCTCAAATATAAATTCTGACACTTTTCCTTAAAATTAAATCAAGAGATATTAACAGGAAAATATTTTTAACATTATGAAATAATATAATTGAATGGATCATCACTCCTCATTTATGCAAATATATATATATAAAATAGTTTCAATGATGCTAAAGAAGAGGGGAAAAAAAACATATCCTGACATCTGCAGAAACTGGAAAACAGTACCTTCCCAGCCACATTCCCTAAATACAATAAAGCTTCGTAAACAAAAATTTCAAAAGAGGCACCAACAAAGAATAGATTTATATGGAAAGAATTATGCACACAAGCTACATGTCTTTATATAAAAAAATTAACCTTGTAGGTTACAGAAAGGGTTTTAGCAATTATGGAGAATTTTATAAAATGGTTTTAAAGAAAAAGAATTTTTGCAAAAAATAATTTCTTGATCTTGGATAGTATAAAGAGTTAAAGAAAATGGAAACTATTGTTAAAGGTAATGGTAAATTGTTAAATAAAGGTTAACTATATGTAATCAGATTAAAGTTTCTTATTATTTATTTGCTGCATCTATTAATAAATGTTCTAAAAGCCTATTAATAAGTACATGTTATTTTTGAGCTATAGTAGCAAAATCACACTTTTAAAAAGTAATAATTATTTCTGTTTAATACACAATGTCAGCAATGTTTGCATCTCTGGAAAGTTGATGTTTATGATGTTTTAAGAAATTATATTTTAAAGACTGATTTAAAGTAGCCACCAGTACAATTCAGACATTTTAGAGACTGAAAGCATACAATCTGAATTAAACATGGTTTAAAACAAATTATTATAGAAGTATACTAGTGGTAAGTAAACACTGAGATTTTAAGGATTGACAATGGCAGAGGAAAGAAACATGAAGAAAATGCCACCAAGAATTTATCCTACTTAAGTATGACAATCTAGCTTTAGCTGAAATCTGAGCCACCAGAAACAAGCGAGCATATATTACCCAAACCTGCAGAATAGACCAACACAACAGAGCAGGGAAAGCCCAACAGAAATCTGTGTCTAGGCTTCCTTCATAAAAATACTTTGTGGAAAGTAATAAACATATCAATCAGAAAGTGGTTTTATTTTAAACTGACTATTTCCTCTATATTGATGTAATTTTGTATTTTGCAGACTATTTCATTATTTCACTTACTCTGCAAATCAGGTATATAATGAACTGTATTTATTTCTTGAAATCAAATCCTGTGAATTTAAATAACACTTTAAAATAAGACTACTTCCATGTAGGCTGTCTTCTCCCTCTTACCCATCATACACTGTATGCTAACTGCTGACATTATGGCTGATTTTCATGATTCAGAACATGAATGTGTCTGAATTTACATACAAATGAAATTCTGGATGAAATTCAGGTATAAATTATGTCAAAATAACTAATGTTTGGATTGTCCATGATGCTGATCTCTTCCATTAATGCAGCCAAAAAAGTAATATACATTTTATATTAATATGGTTTAGGTTTTTATTTTTGTTTCTACTACATTGTCACTTCTTTATAAATATCAAAACCATACATATCATGTCATGTAATTCTAAATTAACTAAGATAAACCCAGTTAGACATAAAAACCACACAAATTTAATGAAGCTCATGTATATTACTTAAAAATATTAAATATTTTAATTTTAAATAGATCATTCTGGAAAGTTCTTTTATGCTCATTAATATTACTCAAATAAAATAATAAGACGAGACAAAAAAGTTCTTTTACTAGATATAGTGACACAAAGTCTTTATGATGTGAATTCAAAATGTATCTTTAAAATAGGAACAAATAAGCAAGAATTCCTACAAATTTAAGGTAAAACTGTTAAAAATAATAATATAAAAGGAACACCTTCGCAAACATTGATTGTTAGTTTTTCTAGGAACAAACTTTAACAAAGTTTTGTGGTAAACAGTAATAAAAATGGATAGAAGAGAAGGTAATAAAAATATTAAAGTTAGGTAAGTAAAAGGCTACTTTTAAACACTTACCTTTATTATTTCCAAGTCCATAATCAAATCCTTGGGCACTGCAACTTGCTCCTTTATTAAAAGCTTGTACTGAGAAAGGGCTTGGAGGAGGAGTTTGAGAATTTTGATCCAGAAGAACTTGTTCTACAATAAAAGGCACAGCTATACAATTAGTTTCTTATGTGCTATTACCTATTCATAGAATAAAGAGAAAATTAGAAAGATTTTATGATAGACAGACTTTAAAGTAACCTCACATTTAGATTTGATAAGTTTACTAATTAGGTCACTGACACTGACAAAATAGATAACAAATCCTTGTTTTCATTTATCAAATATACAGTTAAATTTGGAAATGGGATATGTTCTTGTGGAGTCTACTTTTTTTGTGGCAGTGTATATAACTGAATGTGGACTAATATTTCTGGATCAGGAACTCATATTTGTAACAAATTTTACACAAGGGCATTTTATAAAACAAAAATGGATATAATATAAACCAGATAACAAAATATTTTGTATATCAGAATTCAAGGAGAAAAAAAGTCTTCAAAATGTCTAAGTATATGGTACCACAGGAAATTTTGACTTGTAAAATATTTTAAGTTCTGAATGTGAAATTATGGAAAGTTTAACTTTTAACTTTTTACTTATTATATAAGGATATTTTACCTAAATAAAAAAAAGATAAACCACGTCATGTAATAAGGGCTATTAACACATCCTGAAGTCAGCAAATGTATCAGAATTCCTATTTCAAGAAGGAAATGGCCAATATTCTATCTAGTTTACAAATGGCAAGAATGCAACATATGAATGAGTACTCTGTTACTCCCCAACTAACAATCAAGTAGCTATCAGATTCTATCTGATATAATATTATAAACACGAATATCATAATAAAATAGTCAAATTAATACCAGGTAAAAAATAAAAAAAAATCTGCTAAAATGTAAAGTAAGGTAATGTAAGGTAAAAAGGAGAAAAAAGTATTTATCCCTTTAGAATAACATTATGAAAATGAAGTGTTTTAAATATATTTTTTAAAAGCCAATATTCCTTTAAATAGAAAAAAGAATTAGAAGAACATGGTGGAGTGTTTTCTTCCACCTGAAAATCAGAATTCTGCTGTACCAGTATTACTGTATAGTCTAACCCTTTACAAGCATTTCTAGACTTTTTTCAACAAACCAATCATAGCACTTCCCTTAGGCAATGCTCTTTAGTATAAGAATTTCAGCAATGGAATATTTCTTTTGGAAAATACCCATGAGCAGTCAAGTCATGTGAACAGAAAAGACAGCTTCGCTCTCACCCTCTAGACTCAGAACGGCCTAGCACCCAGTGTGGAGTCTGTTTTGATCATAGCAGTAACTTTGCCTACTAGGTTTATCTATGGATATCAAAGGCCAATAAAAAATTTTTACAAAGAGGAAAGCTTTTGTTTTACTACTTTATATGAATAAGTTACTATAGTGCCAAATCCTCTTATTTCGATATTAAATATAGTTACATTCTAATACCAATGAGCAGACTATTTGCATACTGTATCGACTAATCTTAGTGGTTTTAAGGTACTAATTATCATTTCTTTGCTTATCACCCCAGGTTTTTTTAAAAAATTAAGACTCGGGGATCAAATATATGGTGATGGAAAGAGAAGTGACTCTGGGTGGTGAACACACAAAATGATATATAGATGATGTATTACAGAATTGTACACCTGAAATCTCTGTAACTTTACTAACAATTGTCACCCCAATAAACTTTAATTAAAAAAAAATTAAGACTCACATGACTGTGTGTGTGTGTGAGTATTCCTCACACACATGAGGAATATTCCTCATACACATGTGTATTCCTATACACATGAAAATATTTAACAATTTATGAATATGTAGGGAATATATTGTAATATGTAGTAAGTATATTATAAATGGGAAGGTCATTCTGTAAAATGTCTGATTTATGTCAAATGAAGCCTTTTCTTTTTCAAGACACAATTTAGAATAGTTCTACCATCTCAGAACATCATTTTATGACCACATCATCTTTAGGTAAGAAAAGTTTATCTGTAAAGACAAGGGAGGGAGTAGATTCTCAAATTGTGCTCAGTGGATTATTGATGCAGTATGGTATGCTGTAATGAGCACATATTTTGAAATATAAAAGAATATTCTGGCTCAAGCGCTAAATCTGCCATGTATCCAATTGTATAACCCTAGGTAGGTCATTTTAAATTCTATAAATTTTAGTTTCTTTACCTATAAAATGAAGATTATGTAACCTATCTCAAACACTTATTGTGGGGAAAAAGAGGAGATGGTTTTGTGTATAATGTTAATAGAGCTACATGTACTTTGTCATTAATGCAAGTTTCAAAACTTTCTTGAATCTATTTATACTTATGGCCATATTACCTCTTGGATAAGGAGTATTGTAAGTTCATTCTGTTTTGGATAAAGATGCATGTCCTTGTTCTTTATCTGAAACTATCCTATAATTTTGGAGTTTGGTAGAAAAGTCTATGCTTGACTTATCTATTTATTTTGATGCCCTAATATTTTTGCGACTCAACTTGTAGTTAAGAAACTTAGCAATTAGTATGTGTGAAAACTGTTTCAGAATTAGGAATAGACAGATAGAAACCTGTTCCTGTCCACAAAGGACTCACAATCTGTGTATGAAGAAATAAAAATTAACGTCAATATATCAGTTTCGTCCCAGTGGTGAATACAGTTCATTAGGAACACAGAAAGAATTCTTGACTCTGCCAGGATCAGTTAATAATGATCAGAAATAAAGCTTCTCCAAGTGATTATGTGGTCTGAACTTTGAAGAGTAAGTTTTTGCTACCAGGAGAATGAAGAGAGAGGGACAAAATGGAAAATCTTAAGTTAAATGAGAACATTGCTGAAAAAGGTAAAATGACTTTAAAGTTGAAATTCTAACAAAATAGGAAACCCCCAAAAGATGCTCTGCATTTATTCAGTGCTTCATTCCTGAGAATGAAATTCTCAATTGAATGAAATTCGATTCAATTCAATCGAACTCAATCAAATTCAATTGAATGAAACTGCCTGGGGAAAGTACTACGACTGGTGGTTGAAAACCAAACTTCCATTTAGTAGTAGAAAGGGTAAAACATTCAGTCCTGGACTGGCACAGAAAAATGATAATGCAAATCATATTAATTAAATAAAAAGCATATTTTACAAAGATGGATTCATATGGCCTGCATTTTCTTTTAATTCTCTTCTTTGATGTGCATTCATTCAGTACCTATATATTTCACAAATTTTAACAATTACAAGATTTTTTTAATCCTTAGTTTTGCTTTTGTTTAAAAAATAAAAACACAGAAAGCTCTTTATGAAAAAAGAAATACATTGTAAATTTCTGCATTTCAAAGGTTAATGGGAATAAATCACAAATTTAAGCCAACTTGCCATCTTCATGTCGCAGGTACTGGTTTCCGCCTCTGTCTCTAGCTAAGGACCATGCCTCTCCTTCATCACTCTCACAGAACTCTACCATGCTGTTCTTATCCAGCTGCACCCATGTCCCTTCAGAATTGGTTACCTAGTACATAACAAAAAGCATGATTGATTGGCTTGATTCTTTTAGGGCATTCAGGCTGAAAACCAGCAAAATGTTTAAGAGTTTGATTAGTGCAATTATTCCAATAAATATCTACCATGAATTAAGTTTCTGAAATTAAGACCACAGCCTGAGGTAAGACAGAAATCAATAAAAAGTTCTGTAATATACTGCTTCTTTATGACCTCAGTTAAAATAATAATTTTTAAGGCACAGATAATTCCTAAATAATTTTAAACATTACCCCAAAACACATGGCTCTTTTTTTTTTTTTTGTACCTAAAATGTCACAGCACAGCATATTCTATTATTTAGTTTGGTAGTGCCTATAATGCAACTTGAAAATGACCCTGACACTGAGAAATAGCATGACACACTACATCTTCAAGCTTATCAGCTGAGGCAAATGCCACAGTTGACAAAAGAGTAATTTTATTTGCTCAGGACTTCAGTGAGATTCATGAATGGGAACAAAAAAAAAGGAAACCCTTTGTATACATTACATCTCCATACCAATCCATAGCAAATATTTTAAACTGCTGTTAATCCATTACAGTGTAGTACATTTGCAATAATAAAAAGATATATGCAAATACCAAACATTTATATATACAACACACATCATTTTGTTAATGTATTGTTTTCACAAGGATAATTATGAGAATAAAATTCGTACACAAGAAGCACAGAAAAATTACATTAGTATTTTCAACACAAATAAAGAACATGAACATTTAAAAACCTGGGATGGAAATGGCAACCTTTGGAAGAAAGAGATAGTATATTTGGTAGTATTATATAAAAATGAGTATCTTAGAAGTCATGAAGCTACAAGAATCCATACCTCTCCCACTGCTTTGACTTTGTTTCCCAGAACTAACATTCCAATGGGGATACCTCTAAGGTTAGGGCAGCTTCTGATGTTGTGGCCGGAAGGTCCCGTCTTTACTACCTTGTAGATGCCTGGCCCTCCTCGCAAGAACGGCATCTCTGGTTCTTGCATTGTTGCTTCCTGTGAGCAGCAGGAGTTCATGTCTTTGAAAAAGTCATCAGTATTAGTTTTAGGTTCCTGAAAATTTGAATAGGAAAAAAATAAATAAACAAAATACAATCTATTATCACTTCCAACATATTCCTATTAGCAGCTTTTTACAATTCCATAATACTGTCAATTAAAAAAATACATATCCAAAGATAACCAAAGTGTTAGTCACCAAAGTGTTAGTCACCACTGTCATTAAAGAATCATTCAGTTTTTCAATGCTGAATAATAATTTAAATAAAGTTGAGGAGAAGAAACTATGGCAGGAGAGCAACTGAACCCCAGGCTTTTGCCCACCACAATTTGAGAAATACAGTAGTACTTGATTTTTCTTTCATCTTTTAATGAAATACTTAACAGTAAGAGAAACAAAAATAATTTCCTATGTGAACCACAACTGAATAATTTTGAATCATTAGTACTGTATTACTGTACGTTGATACGGGTTAAAATGCTTAAATCTTCATTTCCTTCTACTTATGTCTGTAACAATTACTTATAAATAGAGACAATAGGTGTGAAGACACTGGAGACTTAACTATTAACAGAGATAACTGATGAAAAAATGTGCATAAAATACAGCTACATCTTAATATTTACTAGTTATGAAAGAAATGAGAATGTTTATAAGATTTTAACAACTCCTACTTTCTTAATATAGGACAAATAAAAATGTCTTGCTACGTTTCCTAGGCCATTACAAAACAATGATAAATATTAATGCTATTAGAAAGAGATGATTATACTTTTAGTAGCGAGGAGAGATTACCATTAAAGATGAATTTTTATGTAAATATAATACGTTTGGATATAAAAGTTACTTCTAAAATGAAATAAAAAGTATGTGCCCTAAATTTTCTGTTGAATCTTAATGCTATGATGCAGTTGTTTCCTATGTGAATGCAATGGGAAAAAAAAATAACCTATTTGCTCTTCCTCCCAACGAAATGTAAATGAAAGTTCCACACTGGGGATTCTTCCATTTTCATTATGACTCCTTTAAAACGAACTTAACCTCCACTTTTAAATATAGTCATATACACTCTACAAATTGTTTTACATTCAAATAAAGTAAAAGATGATCATAGTGGAATGTACTCAAATATTAGATTAAAAGTAATATTTAGTAATGTTAGAATAAAAAATGAAAAACCACTAACATGTTACGCAAGATAAAATATTACTAATTAGTTCTGTCCCTATAAATAATCTCATATTAAGGGGTATGTAAACATGTCCATTACATATCAGAAAATTCAAAATAAAATCCTGATGTTAAGAAAACGTGAATTCAAGAATTATCTGTATCTGTGACTCTAATTCAATATATGGTTGGTCATGGAAAATTTTAGAGCCACTATTAACCTTCACATAATATACTGTCAATTTCATCATGGTAATCAATAATCAATTTTTATTTATACAAATATGTACTATGGACAATATTTATTTATGTTTACTGCAATCATCATACCATATTATCTAAAATTCTTTAGGTATATATCAGCAATTTAATGTTAATGAGAATTTTAAATAATTGGAAAATTCAGACTTGATTTACAAACTAAAATAACTTTAAAATACCCATTTTTATTTACCCACGCATGTATACTTGTAAAAACTTATATATATGCACAACTACGTGAATACGAAGAGCACTCAAAATAAAAATGGAGAGTAGGGTTTGAACTTTATTTAAATTGTGCTACTATAATCACAAGTGTTTCAGTAAATATTTTAAAATGTCTACGTGTCAATAATCAATTTTAGTAAATATATCATGCTATTTCACAGTTGGAAGAGGCAAGTTAGTCCTTATTGCAACTGATTTTTTTAAAAAGTTACATGGTATGACATCAAAAATCACAAGCAAATATTAATAGATTTAGCAAAAAAACAATCTCACTGGTTTTTAATGATACATCTAGAGCATTTAATTAAGTATAACAGTATTTCCAACTTTTGGTCATTTAGGGTAACATAGAGAGATAAGTCTTGGCAAAAACTAATAATTGCAAGTTATTCACTAAAAGGCAATGTATGAAAACTTTTATTAAAGTATTTAATATTTTATTGAATAGTTAAATAAACTACATAATAAATATAAAACAAAGTCTATCCAATTTTTTATACTAAATAGTATAGAACGAACTGATAGACATAAAATCACAACTGTGTCTTTCATTCTCAAGCAACCCTAGAATATATGTTTTATTCAATACAGGAATGTAAGATCTGGCACCAGCATATGGAAGTGATAAACAGCAATGCTGTTTATCTCTCTCTATTCCCTCCCCATTCTCAGATGAACATTCAAAAGGGCATTGTGAAAAAATAGGAAAAACAAAGAAGTGCCATAGGGTTGGGACTCTCCCATCTAAATAAGCGTAGTTCTGAAAAGGCTGGACTTGGATATAATTGTTGGAGAAGATAATCATAAAATTAAACATATTAAATTTGAAGTCACATAAAAGTTTAACTTAACTAATAATACATTCTTTGGCAGAAGTAGACAGAAAAGGATTGATTACAGGGGAAACTCAACTGCAGCACTTTGTATAGATCTTTTGGGGTAAAAAAATATTAATTTAAAGCAAAGGCTTCAAAGGATATAATGTAAATCTGTTATACATGCTAAAATACCTGAATAATGTATGTTCCTTACAGTTAACTCACCTGGGGAAAAAAAGCTTTGGAAGTCCATGAAAATACGTCCAAATCCCTGACTCCTTGGCTAGCATTAAAGATATTCTGAGCGACAAAGTTTAAGAAAGAAAAATATCAACAAAGAAAGGGAACAGGTATCAGCTGCAGAAGATGCGTTCATAGTAACAACATAGTTCTGTACTCTAGCACCAGCACTGAAATATTATTTTACTAAAGGGAAACTGAAGCCACCTGAGTAAAGCACACATCAAGGAAATTCTGATAAAAAAGTTTTTGCCAAAAGCTCTCCATGGATATAGTGTGTCATGCCATTTGCTAAAATTAAGAACCAGACATTGATTTAAGGCTTAAGACAGTCAATGCAAGAAAGAAACCTTAAAACTCCTTTTAACTGACAACGCATCTGTTCTAACACAACCCAGAATTGTTTTATGACAGAAAATAGTCTGTACTTTTATAAAGAAAATGTGAATAATATAGATTGTATAGATGGCTCAACTATTATCATGAATAATAATGGCATGTAGCATAAGTGAACTAGTTATCACTTTTTAAAGTACAAAAAGAAAAAAAGAAAAAGTAAAAGAAAAAAAATCTAAGTCATTTTTCAATTTCCCTCTGTTCTATAAATGGAAAAGAAAAATCATTGGAAAATGTTACCAAAAGCTGTTAGCAATATGTTTAGAAAGCGTACAGAAAAACATACAATCTGAGTCTTTTATCAAAAGACAGGCCTAACTTTCTCCATTTCAAAGTTTAGGAAATGCACAGAGCATTTAATCACATGTTAAAGTCTAAAAAATATTTTGTTAATAACAACCAATCCACAGTAGCATGTTGCCCCCAAAATCAACACTTTTACAAAATTGTTATAATGAAAATTTAAATGATACACATTCTACACAGATATATCATGCTATTGAATATATTTATTTAATCTGAAATTAAAATCTTTCTAGTAAGTAGCAATTACATAATTTACTGCTCACATGATAAATGGTTCTTTTGGACAAAAAAGAGGATATTCAAATTGTTAATAGATTCTGTCATCATTCAAGACTTCAACACAAAGGAAACAACATAATTTCCAACCAATTATAAGCCATTTTAGATGACAATTTATTAATATTTGCAAGTTCTGTAGTTTACTTATGTATATATGTGTATAGATGTAGACACACACCCATATACATACACATAGACTAATTCATAAATTTAAGAGCCAGAAAAAATGAGTTTCCAATAATATGCCTACAAATAATGTAAAACAAAACAAAACCCCAAACTAAACCTCCCTCCACACTTGAAAATGGATAGAGAGTAGGGTCCTTTCTCTTTAGGTCAAGTGGAAACATGTTGCAAAGCATTTGAAACGCTGTTTGGAAGAAAAATATATCCTTACTGGTTCATCAATGTATATAAGAATTTGTGAAATATTTGCCCAATGGTTTTTCTCCTTCACAGAGAATGATGGTGCAGATCTTTCACATAAAACAATATCAAGATTTTTCAAATCATTTTTTATTTTTTAAGCTTAATTTTTTTATTAAAAGCAATGTGAATAAAAATGCAGATGAAGTTAATGATAAGGAAGCAATATACTGATTGACAATATTTGAAGCTTGTACTTCTTTTATTTCAATGTGTAAACTTGTACATGAGTTAACATGTCCAAGCGTACTTTAAAGTGATGCAACTGGTAACCATGGTTATATACTGCAATTAAATCCATTTGTACACGTTAATTATATGTGGAATCAAATTTCACACTTTTTGGCTTTTGTTTTGAATTTACAGAAAATTCTTAGTCTGCACTGGTTTACTATAAGATTATTTTCAAAATGTGGTAACCTAATAAAATTACATTTATCAGGAATAAAAAACAATGTAACAATTAGGAAGCTGGAGTTTAAAAATAAAATAGACTTAACAGTTTTCTTTTGAAAATTTAGGAAAGTTAAGTTAAAGATATGAACATGCATAAAAATATTAATTTCTCCAATGTCTTAATTTCTCACTATTAAAATATATAAATTAGCTTTCATATTGTATAATTTCACAGATTAATATGAACACCACTAAACCATATGTATACGTATTTGTGTATATAGACACACACACACACATTATTTATAAAAATCTAAATCATTTTATTCTAAAAGATTATTTTAAAGGCAAAAATATTCTGGCGAGAAAATTAGGAATTAAAGCATATTAAAAACCTAACTAAATTAATGAACATCAAATTGCAACTCTAAGATGATAATCTTTCAAGACACAGAAGAGAGTAAATAAATGAATAATTTTCATGGTGAAAATACATGACCAAAGATACCAAATGCCCATGTAAAAAAAACAATGCTAATTCTTCCACTGTGCTAGATAAGCAGAGTTTAGAATTGCCATTTTTAATGTGAAAACGGCAAAAGACCCTGAAAAATTAAACACAGCATATATGAGTATACAAACCATTGCAATGTTATTTTAATTGCCTAAATCTCATTCTGATTAGGAAATTTAAACAGCAAGCTCAAGTGTGAAATGATGCTTTTGATAACCATTTGGACAGCACGTTTTCAAACGGTGCATTAAGTAAATATTAGTAATTACTAGGATTCAAAAACAGGTTATGTCTATACACACACACACACACACACACACACACACACACACACACACACACACATTTGTTAACAAAACCAAGAAATTTGGGGCATGTTGAAGCTGTGACTACCAGGCATCAAGTAGATATTTCAAAAGAATGAAACTGGACATAAAATGCAAGAAAACACTTTCTAATGTTACCAATTACCCTGGGTAATGCTGTAAAAGAGACTGCCAAATTATATTTCCCCTTCATCTCTCCTTCAAATCTTTGGGATCTCTCAAAATTCAGAAAAATCAACCTACTTTCTTATATGTGAACACCAATCAGCCTAAGTAGGTGAGAAGTGGTTTGTATAAATGTATTGAGATGTTCGGAAACCCAAGTTGCTTCTGCAAGAATTCAGACAATATGGGCATTATAAAGATAATCTGACAAACACTTCAAATGAGGTGCTATCTACTTTCCTTGATAGAAACTTTCTCTACTATTTAACCTCCTTCACAATGTTGGAAGAACTCATTTTTGACAAAGTATCCACAAAATGGTGCCTCTAAGTTTCAAATAACTGATATCTCCTATTCTAGAAGTAAACTTGTTTTAAAAAACTTTAAGATCTATTCTAGGCAGTCAAATGTCTCTCGTGTCATGTGCATAACTAATTCTCTTTTCTACTTGTATTTTTCCCTGATATATGAAATATGCTTCTAGCTTACATTCTGTAGTTTCCAAATCTTTAGAATTTTAATTTTCAATCAACATTCCCCAGGTAGGCCCTCTCAGGCTGACTCATGTCACCTTTAACATATATCATGGTATTCATACTAATTCAACCATTAAGGCTATGAATACTCATATTTATTTAATTTGGGAGCTCTAGCCAAAGTAATAGGATTTTTACAGGTATATTTATTCCTTTATAACTTGATTAATCCTTATCTCTTCATTAGACTAAAGTAGACTAAACATAATAGCATGGGCTTTAATCACATCAACTGGAGTTCCAGAACCAGCTCTACTAGTTTCTACTTGTGATCTTGGGAGAGTAGCTATCTTTTGTCATTAGAAAAATGAGAATGATAAAATACTTAAAATCACAGGGTAACACAGAATTAAGTGACAGAATGAAGGTACGGAGCATATATATGTTAGGAATTATTTTAAGAAGCATGATCATACCAAATGCCAGGAATTAAAATTTAGTATTCGACAAATGTGAAGGCCTACTGTATGCAAAAAGTAATACTTAACACTTCAGAAGAAACAAATATGAATAAGAAGGGGTCCTTAATGAGTCCTTACCCTTAAGGTGCTTAACAACAGAAATAAGAGATATTTAAATACAAATTGGCTGAAGGCAAGAAAAACAACTAAACATTATGGGTAGCTGGAGAAAAAAATGAGCCTTTTCTATTTTTACAGACAAAGTGCTACCTGAGAAAGGAGAGAAAAACCTAAATGTCCCAGTACTTACATGCATTTTATTCCCAATTCTTTGCTTCATTCATATCAACTATTTATCAGTCCCATAACTTGTGACAGTTAATACTCTATTTAGAAATTCATTCCCATCAAATATATGGAGATAGAAAGAGAACTGACTCTGGGTAGTGAACATATAATGTGATATATAGATGATGTATTACTGAGTTGTACACCTGAAATCTATGTAACTTTACTAAAAATGTCACCCCAATAAACTTTAATTAAAAAAAAAAACAAACAGAAAGAAAGTCCTTCCCTTTTTCCCTGCAACTTTTCTTCAAGACCTCCTCAAATGTCACCTCCTGAGTCAAGCCATTTTACAACTTATCACAATGCAACTTATTTGAATATATTAATAGTATGTCTATCACATTATATAGTGAGTACCTCAAGAGCAAGAACTGCACTCCATCTTATTTACTTTGTATCCCTCCTCTCTGTCTCTCCACCCAATATCTACTTCCCAGCTTACTATTTGGTACAATAAGGACTCAATAAACATTTGTTACACGAACAATTATATAGCTACAGCATTACTGGGAAGTACAGAAGAGAAAAACATCACGAGAAGTTTTTGAATGTGGTCAACCAGGAAAATATGAGAAAAATTAGGGAAAAAATGGAAGCAAAAGCATTCTAGATAAATGAAACAACATACAGATTGTAAGACGTAAAATTGAACACAGTAAGTTCTAAAAAGGGCAGTAAGTTCTACTAGACCATGAGCACCTAACGAAAAAGGAATTGCATCCTGCATATTTATCCCTATTTTTCCCATTAATTTAAAAAATATTTTAAAAAATACAGTCGTAGTATGAATGTCTAATTCTATTTAATCTCTACACTAGAGCATTACTAACGTGCCAAAACAGAGTTAAAGTCCCATTTGATATTAGTTAGGATGTCATTATTTCTTAGTAATGATATTTAATGGAACTATTGCTCGCTCTGCAGGCCAAAATTTAGCTAAATACATACTTACAGTGAAAACAAGAGTTCTATAATATGAATAAATAGACAAGATAGTGCAACAAAAATCACTTTAAAATTTATTCTAAATAAAATTTATGGAAATATTTTTTAAGTAGTTCATCAAATATTTAGTCAGAGTTTACATTTCCAACCCCCACCCCCACTCTTCCCAACAGATGACTTGAGTCAGGATAGAAATAAGGTACACACACTGATGTGAATGTAAAATTGTCTTAACTTGAAAAGGTTGAAGAGGTAGATGTAAAAATATATGAAGGCAACTTTTTGGTACTTGTGCATCTTAAGTTAGCGGCATTAATCCTTGGTTATTTCTAATTTTATTTCAAATTTCCCAGACTTCATTTTCTTTAGTTGATTTATTCACAAAGGACTGAAGTAAAAGGGAAAATATTTGTAGTGTTTTTTCCAGTACTGAATGTAGTAAGAGTTTCAAAGGAAGAAGTAGCAAGATGAATTTATTTAGCTGTATTAGTTCTTTTAGGGGATAAGATGTAATTATTATTCCCACTATGGAATACCATTGTTCCCTGTATGTCCGATCTTGTTTAGCCCTCCAGAGTAAGGTACTCATTAAAAACTTACCAATAGTAGAAGTAGCCAACCCCTGTCCCTATAGACAAAACCTTGGAAAACTAGCCTGTTCTTATGCTATTTCCCCAAAAATAAGACCTAGCCGGACAATCAGATCTGTCTTTTGGAACAAAAATTAATAGAAGAGCCGGTCTTATTTTACTATAATATACGACCAGGTATAATATAATTAATATAATATAATGTAACATAATATAATATAATAGCAGGTCTTCTATTAATTTTTGCTCCAAAAGACACATTAGAGCTGATTGTCAGACTAGGTCTTATCTTCGGAGAAACAGGGTACCCATGTCAGTCAGGTTCTGACTTTGTCTGGATACTCATCTAACATTGTATTGAAGCAACTTTACATCAGATCTGTTTGGAGCCACAGACTAGCTAATTTTGCTACACCATATCCCCTGCCATTGAGTCACCACATAAAATATAAACCCTTATGGCATCTACCTGTTCTCTTTTTACACCCAAACTGCTCTATGCTTCTCCCTGATCCAACATCAAACTATCCCCAGTCATCCCATGACTTTAAATTGTGTATCTAATGGGACTGTCCTCCAGCTATTTCTTCCTGTCCATGTGGATAGTCAGGCAACTGCTTGGCCTTTTAGTTCTTAGACGCGGGCAGTTCTAATGGCTCTTACTTCAACTATTCTTCAGCTACCCTTTCATATTAATGGGCACGTCATTCAATACAAAGCTCTTATTATGAAATCAAATTTGAGCATTCTACTTTATCACACCAACTGCCTATATCCTTCCAGCTGTTTAACTACAGTGCACTCACTATTTGTTATAGGATTTTATTAAGTCCTCCAAGTCCCTTGGGTCCTGCCTGCATTTGTCTTTTCACATTCTAACTTAGGCCAGATCCCAGCTGGTGATCTCAATTGCTTTTCCATTAGCATCTGGAAATCCTTTTTGCCCCTATTTTTCTGTCAAAGCAGCCTGGAAAATTCCAGTTAATGCTGTAATCTGCTTTCTTAGCTCCTTTAATTCTGGACACTTAGGGTATGTCGGAGGAAGAGTATCCAGAATGGATCCATCCAATAGCCTCACTGAGTAGTTAGTGGCTCAATAATCCCCAAACAAGTAGTTTTACATCAGATCCCTCTTCTATTTCAGTCAATATTATTCCAAATTTTTACGACATTTCTAAACCCTCTAATTTACCTAATTTGTTTCAATCTCAGATGATGGCCTTCTTCTCTTCTATTTTATGGAAATATCATGGTCTCCTTCAACCTCTTCCCTTCCTCCCTCCATCCCTAAAAACTTATCTACTGCCACACATACCCCTTCCTCCTTCACAGAAACCACTCTTCAAATATGGCCATAGATCCATTTTCTCCTCCTTTTTCAGACCTCAGACTTTTTTGATTTTTTTTTTTATCTACATCTGTAATTTACCCTTTTTCTACTGTTGTCTTTCCTTTAATTTATAAAAACCTCAAGTCACCACCATCCTTAAAGTAAAGGAAACAGAAAAACCTCAGTGTTCTTAATGACACCACTCTAAGTTATTTACATTAAAATAGAACTCGTCATTCGTAAACAGAAAGGCTAGAAAATACCAAAAGTCACTTATTTCATTTTATAAAGTCACTTTTTTCATTTTTCTCTCTCTAATATTCTGCATCTAGATTTTTCAAGTAAGTCAGTGACAACCTCCTCATTCACATTCTAGTGCAAACCCATCAACAAGTATCTATATGGTTCACTCTTTTTAGCTTTTCCCCGGACCTTTGTTACTGCCCTTCTCTGGCCTCAAGAAGACAGTCTACTACAAACTGGCTCCTAGATGGGTATAAAAGCATCAAATAACAGCACCAATGTTCCAAAATGAAAGCATGGGATGTTCCAAAAAGAAAGCATGGGATTTAGAACTTCAACACACAGCACTTCTTGCTCTTCCTTTTTACTTTTGTTCATCTGTCTATCTTCCTCTCTCAAAAGCATCTCCTCAAACGAACAAAGGACTTAGGAAAAAAAATTTTGAATGGGTGAGGTAGTAAAGATAATATAATGCCTTACTAGGAACTTAAAACATACAAAAGTATAAATTGGTGACAATTTCAAAAATAAACTGTAAACAAAAGAAATAAAATGCCTATTGAGGTTATGTCCTTTAAAATATAATTTTCATAATCCTGAGGAATATTTGGTTACTATAATTGAAATATAGTCTCAAACCATTTAAGGCCAACTTTTTAGCCACATACAATAGATAATTATTATCTCTCTTCCAGAGTAGTACTTCTTTTCTAAAGGGTCAATTTCCTTTTCATTTTTATCTACAGATACTAATCTGAGGAAAATTTAAGAAGATCTGGTTTGTTTAAAATTTTACATTTTAATTATAGATTTGTCATTAACTTAATCTCAGTAAAGCAGTAGTAGGCCAACACTCTCCAAACTTTTTCATTACATATTTGTAAAAAATATATATGGGTATATCTCTCCCCACTGTACCATTATAAAACATATACAAAATAATATAAAAAAATGAGATCAAGAAATATAAATAGAAGTTCCCTTATATAATCACCCCTTTGGAGAATATTATTCTGGATTGTCAAGGAGAAAAATAACATATTGAATTGTTTGATGTAATAAGCTAACTTTATGCACTGATTTTTAAGAAATTCAGCTGTTTAAACTACTAAGGTTTTCTTAAAAAAAATTTTAAGTGTTATTTATTACCAGTGTCATAATGAGTGATGACAAAAATGAAAAATTATATATTTTTCTGTTTAAATTATAAAAAGAGTGTGGGTTACTATCAGATTTAGTGATGTAGCCTTCTTGTGAACACTGGCTCTAAGGATTCCACTGCATTTGTCAAAGAGGATCAATGAATTCTCTCAGACAGGAGGATTTAGCTTCAACTAGAACACTACAGCAACAAAAGTTTAAAAATTCATCTTATGTTAATAGAATAGTATTACAAGTCACAAAAGAAAAGATTCAAGCTTATACGCAACACAGAGGATTAGTTACAAAATACAAACATAAAAAACAAATATGTTATACATGCTTTTGAATGTATGGTAATACTGAATTCACAAATTTTAGTATGGAATTCATTACAAACAGTTACTGAAAAAGGAAAACAAATATGCAACCACTCTCATTCCTTACCTCTTTGAAAGGAACTCAGTTGACCTAGTTTTAATTTACTATTTTCTGTCTATGCTGGATCATAATAAGTATTGAGATCCTTAACTTTGCCAAACTTCATTACACAGAAGCGCTCAAGAATTCAAGCACTTTTAAAGTAAAAGCAATGTAGTTGTGGTTTACCTCAGAACTGAGAAGCCTTAATTAAAGAAAGCCCTGTGATGAGGACAGAGTGTTCCTATAATGCTTTTGAAAACCTCCTTTTACTTACGTCAACAGGGACCAGAAGACTCTTGCCAAGATGCTGATTAAAAGAGAGGCACCAGGCTTCAGTGTAACCATTCATGTTAGGAACATACTTCTTTATTGTCTCATCATTCAGTCTCAGCCATACACCATCATCATTGTGGATCTATGGGAAATAAGCAACAAAAACAACCATGCCCTCCTGTACCTCCTATGAGGCTAGCAAAGGCTGGAAGGCTACAAAGCTAGTAAATAATGGTGCACATGGAGATGAAGTATCTAGTTTTCTACAGAAGGTAAGTAAGAGAGAATCGTTAAGGAAAAAAGCAGCAAGGTATGCCAAGCAATATGATAATTCACCTGGTTAGATTGTAAAAACAGTACCACTTAGGAGTAAAAGCTCAAAGAAAACACACTTTAAGACAGTATAAACATAAAATCGGATGGTTCCCAAAAGAATATAAGTTTTCCTTCCCCTCAATTTAGATTTTAATAATCAGAAGTTACTTGGTTTTATTATTAGAACAATATACTATCCACGTTAAAGCAATATAGTAAACACATTTAAAAACAAACAGAAAATTCAAGAAACCCTGTACCCATTTTCAGTCTGTACTTGTACAGGTTCTGACTACTACGTTAACTGAGTTCCTTTCATATTAAAAATATAATTTTAGTTACTTTTTTATTTATAAAGAAAAGTAAATGAAAGTCTGAAACACACGAACACATTTTGCCAAACAATTTTCCAAACATTGCCCAAACTGCTTAAAATATATTCTAATAGAAAATTTAGTAACATTATTGTGCAAACAATACAAAAACGTTCCGTCCAAAATTTATTCCTAGGTGTTTCTTTAAAAATTACCTCATCAATAAAAGTGATGGTTCCATTGACTTTCACAACGCCTATCTGCTCACTCTGAAGGGAAGGGTGGCTTCGGATACGGAGCCCTGCACTGTCCTTGGCCACAAATTTTCGAACCTGAGAAAGGCAAAGACAGATAGGGAAAACCATGGAACTGAGATCTTATAAAGTAACAAGAGATACAATTAAACAAATTTGAAAGTATTATTAACTCTGAGAAAGTTTCCATAACTTTTTGTAACTACTTTTCCATGGTTTATTTACAACAACAGAACTTTTATAAGTATTAAAATGTGCATTACTGAAAAAAATTATAAAATTATTCATATATATTTATAATTTTGAAGATATGATAAAAAGGAGAAAAGAGCTATTTTTTTTCTTTTTAGAAAGGCATAATATATATTCTTTACCAATGTCTCCTTTTTAATAAGTAGTTTACCAAAATTTCTCTACTTACGCTGAGGAAATTAATTTTTCTTAGCAGCACAGGATACTTTAACCTTGCAGACTTTCTACGCTTAATTTCAGTAGTCTGTTAGTTGTAAATTATCAATAATAGAAAGTACACAAGGCCTATAAATTACTACAGCATTATACAAAGAAGCCAAAAAGTACAGGTCCTACAATTTTGAAATGATTAGAATTTCCATGAACTTCTCTTCAAATTTATTTAGGGATATTTAGAATTCAAACACTGAAACCAAGTACAGTATCAGATGTTTGATGGCCACCTTGAAACATCAATGAAGAAAATTTATAAATCTCTGACAGATTAGGGCTCTGATTTCATCCTCCCCTAACCTTGTTTGGTTGAGGTTCAGTCTTTGGTTTGACCAGCTGAGTTCCCGGTGGTATCATCCCTTTGGGTGGGTCCTTTACTTTTACTTCTAGGCCAGCATCTGTAACAAAAGGAAGGGTACTGTAACATTTGAGAATACAAGAGCCTTAAACCTAACCATATACACATTCACAAGTGATTTGAAACAACTAACACAAATATCTGAATTCTGCCCATTTAAGGGGATTGATATTTACAGCTAAAAAAAAGAAATATTTGAGAAATGGCCCTGGGATTCCAAATGGGTGTCTTAGGGGTTCAAGGAAAAAAGGAGGGGCTCACAATCTTTAGCTGGAACATATGAAATCATACCAAAACAATAATAAAAAAAGAAACACTCATGTGATTAAACATTAGCTCACAACATCAGATCAGAGTACCACTTGTCTGTAGCAGTCATCTCTTATGACTAACAGGCAACACGACATAATGGTTAAAAGCTGGGGTTCTCCCGTTAGATTGTCTGTCTTGTTTGCTCCCACATCTGCCATTATTTGACTCTCTGTGCCTCAATTGTTTTCATCGATAAAATGGGAATGGGAATACCACCTACCTCACTAGGCTGTTGTGAGAATGAAATGATTTAAAATATATAAAGTGCACATAAAACAATGTTGGACATATTATTAAGTGCTCAATAAATGTTAGCTATTATAATCACAATTATTCTAATTATTATCTGTCCTTGCCTGTGGTCAAGCAAGGTCCCAGCCTACTGAGAGTTTGGTCACCTTGGGAGAAAGTTGACTTAGAAATAGAAAGGTAGGGAAGAAAATGGATGATTCCAAGTAAGTATGAATCCTTTTCTTTAATTTCATTAGAAAAAAAACAAATATAAGTGAATTTTTTTAATCTACTTTGTATTAGTTTCCTTCATCCCACTACTAGTGACAATGAAGTCATTCGTGACTATTTCCACTTCGGAATTCCTGTGATTTGTACCTCTTGAGTGTTGTTACTTATATTCTACTTGACTTGATTTTGTTTGCCTGTTTTATCTTGCAATCATCAGTAAATCGATAACATTTGCTAGGAATTGTCTCACCCAAAACAATATTTTGCTCAGAACCAACAACAGTCTTCTGAACTAACGGGTTTCCCAATATGCTGAAATAAAGGAGTGTGTAGCAAAGGCAGAGGATAAAGGTCTCTGGAGTGGTATACATGAATTTGATATACCTGATTTTCTATAGTTACATTAATCTATATTCTATACACTTACATCAATGTAAAGTACCTCTTCGCTTTCATTGTAAAAACAAACTACATATACCAGTTACCCAAAGGTATTTAAGTGGACTATTAATCAGTATTACTTTTATCTCTACCCTGTCTCCCCAGATGCAAGGGTCTCATGTTAGGTTAAACAAAGACAAGATTCTTAAATTCAGGACTTCTCAGAATCTCTACTATGTTAATGTAAATTGTATGAATGTCTAAGATGAGACTACAAAATACTAGCTTTTCTAAATCTTCCTGATCATAGGGACCCTTTTTCTTCAGGAGCATCAGGAAAGATAGTATCAAAAAAAATTTATATTGATAAACTTATTAGAGTTTTCTTGTTCTACTGTTATCCTATTATATATATATAGTTTTAAAATAAATTAAAAGAAAAAAAGATTAATGCCCAAAGGAAAAGCAATATAGGTTTCAAAGCTAGTGGTGGATAAAGAAAATTCATTGATTCAAGTACTGAGCTAGGCTGAGAGATCCAAAGATGAATGAATAAGATGGTCTCTGCTCACAGCCAGGAAAGGAAGACAGATATTCCATGCAGCAGAGATGAGGTGTGCACACAGTTATAGAGCAACATGGAGATCATACCTGACCAGTCACATCAGGGAATGGAGAGAAGGACTCAAGAGGGCTATAATGACACCATGAATTATTACAAAATTTTAAGACCTTATGAATGTACTAAATCAGTACTCATTGTAAAAGAGGAAACGAAGCCCGAAATAAGTGATGAAACCTATCCATGTCTATGATACAAGTAAAGGGCAAACTACAACAGAGAGATGATTTTGATTCTAGTTCTTCCAACTTCAAAAAAAAAATACCTATTTCAATGCCATCAATGGTAACATGAATAGTGTAGAGTCCAATAGCCCCTGGAGTCCAATTTGCACAGTAAGTGCCATCGTTATTGACACGGATCAGCATATTCTCACTGGGTCTGAAAAGAAATAAAATGAATATTAGAAAATTTACTTTTGGTTAAACAGCTGACAACATCAAGACATATAAGCAAACATTTAATTTCTGACTCTATTATTTCAATGAATGGCAATCCTACTGCCCTGTATAGTATGCTTTCCTACTCTCCAAAATGAATCGATTTCATTTTTTCTTCCTCGGTTTAAACCTCTGTCAACCCTCTTCCTCACTCTCAGCTGACCATGACATCACTTTCTTCAGTAAGAAACAGAAGCAAGAGATACAACTCCAAGTTGCAATCAGATTAATAAACCGACATTCCTCGACTGTCTCTCCTGTTACGACGGAGGAAGTGTCTGAGGCCTTAGTCAAAGCAAGCCCCTCTGTCTGTGCTGTGAATCTCATTCCCTCAGCACTTCCGTGATGCCAGACTGTACTCTCACTCATCGTCAATTTCTCCCACTTTACTGGATAATTTCTATTTCTCTTTCATCTCTGTACAAACTTTAAAACCTCCCACCTTAAACACCTCCTCTTGACATTACAGCCCTTTCAAAAAGTCTCATATCTCTTTTCCCATTTATATCAAAACGTATCTAAATAATTATCTATAATCACCCTCCCCATTTCCTCATTTCTGATTCTCTTCCACAACTTATCCTAACTAGCGTTTGTTCCCAACACTTCACTGCAATTGCTTATGTCAGTCATTGATGAGTATCACATCCCCAAATGTAATGGTCAATTCTGTATCCTTAGCAACCTCTCAGTAATGCTTGATAGTCAGCAGCTCCTACCTTCTTGAAATGCCTTCTTTTTGTTTTTGCAACATTCTCCTGGTTTCCCTCTAATCTCACTGGTCACTCTTCCTCAGTGTTTTGTTGGCTTTCTCCCTTCTGACTAACCTTTAACTATGGAATGCCCCAGGATTTGGGTCTAGGTCTTCTTTTTTCTTTGAATAGCAGTTCTCTAGCTGATCATTTATCCATTCCTCTGTTGTAAATACTACCTCATATAGAAGACTCCAAAATTTATTTCTTCCCTGAATTTCAAACTGTATTTCCAGTTGCCCTGGAAATACCACTACTTAGATAACTAAGAGGCATCTTGGCATCTCAACTGTAATATATCTAAAGAAGAACTCTTATTTCTCTCTCACCCTAACACCCAGCACAACAAAACAAAACAACAATAACAACAACAACAAAAACACGTGCTCATTTTTCAGGCTTATTGATCCTCATAAAAATCATGACAACTCAGACAATGGGTCAGCAGCATTTTTCTGTAATACTTTAGTCTGTCAGAAGTGTTACATTGTAGTGGGAAAGAACCCACAGACAATAGATGAGCTGATGAGCAAGGCTGTTTTCTAACACAACTTTATTTACAGAAACAGGCCTGATTTGCCCTGCAGGCCAAAGTTGGCCAACCCGTGTACTGCTATATGCTCTATACTGCTAATGAAGCTGAAGAAATCTACAATCATTCTTGACTCTTCTCTTTCCTTCACCTCCTATTTCTATTCTAGCAGCAAGGCTGTTGGCTTTACCTTTTAAGTACTCGTATAGCCCCAATCCATCCAATTCCTCATTTCCACTGCTTCCTTCCATTCCTAGTCCAAGCCACTTATACTCAAACTCATCTCTCTGTTCCTACTCTTGCTCCCCTACAATTCGTACTCCAGAGAATATCCAGAGTGATCTTTTAAAAATGTAAATCATGTCTCATTCCCCTGCTCAAAACCCTCTTAACTAAAGATGCTTAGAAGAAAATTCAAACTCCTTAAAATGGCGGACAAGTCCCTTTATAATATGGCTATCATGTACTTCTCTGTTGTCATCTTTGATCATTTCCCCTCTTGCTTACTAGTCTCCAACCCTCATACTTCTGTTCCTCAACACATCAAAAGCTCCATCCACCCCTGATTTTCTCTGCTTAGAATGAGCTTTCCCCACTCCATCACTATCAAGTAACCATATTTATTATTATTATTATTATTATTTTGTTTACTTATTTATAGCTTGTTTCTCCACAGGAATATAAATGCCATGAGAACCAGCAGCTTGTCTTGTTCATACAAGTATCCCAGAGCCTGTACCAATGTCTTCCATACAGTACATGCTTAATAGTGTTTGATGAATGAATAAACGTGTTTATTTAGATAAGAGACCATTTTAATTAGGTTTAAAATGCCCAATGAATATGAAAACCTGTTTACTGGTAAATGGCCAATTTGTTCATATTTAACATGTTATATATCTATACAGTTCATATTTATTTTATAACATCATGTTTCCACTGTATAGACATTTTGTAACTAAAATTAAGCCAGAGACAAAATGCTACTTCCCTATTTCTAGACAGTCTCAAAACTTGGATATAGTGACAAAAACCTCACTAGACTATGCCTTAAAACTTTACTTTGCATACATGTCAGCATAAAGTCATACTAACCTGCTAATTTCTAGTAAGTCATGTGATACATGATATAATAAAACGTGTAAGTAATTATGCTTTCTAAGATTCACTTTGGAACTTTTTCTAAATTCTATGGAGGTGGTCTCTCGAAAGTATAATCTATCTAACAATTTTTTTCAAGCATTATTTTAGAAAGTACTTCTCCTAACCAGCAAATAAAATAGTAAGTCAAAAAATTCTGGAATTAAAAGAATTACTCAGGGGCTGAAAAATTAAGTCCTCATAAAATTAAGATCTCATAACTGAAATTGCTCTGCAACTCATTAGGTAAAGGAAACAAAAACAGAAAAAACGAGCTAATCAACCCTAAACAAGCCAATTTATATATTTTGAATAGTTATTTTTTCCTACTACTTTAGTATTATGAAACATATTGGCAGTATTACAGTGAATATAAATACATTCTACCTGAAAATCCACACTTTATAAAATTTGTGGTAAATCTCTACTGGGAATTTAAAAAATGCTATATAATATTTATTTCTGGAAAATAAAGTTGAAATGCAGGATGATTTTAACTGCAAGCAGTTGACAAGTTTTGAATATACTTTGAGGAAATGATCCTTACCTCTTAGGAGTTGGTGATGCAAAACGCAGTTCTTCAAATGAGTAATTTTCGTAAACCTTTAAGAAAGACACCAGTGAGAATCACAAAATCTTTACAAACATTCTTGATTAATGCAGTAATAGAATATTCAATAAATGGTACTAAGACAAATGGTTATCCATATAGGAGAAAAAGAAAATTACATCACACCATTTACAAAAAATAAATTCTAGGTGTGTTAAAGACCCAAATGTAACAAATAACACCATCAACAACATCAGAAGAAATCTGAGTCCACTAAAAACTTATAAATTTCTCCAAAACAAACACACTTATAGAAAGTCAAAGATAAGCTTTCATCTGGGAGAAGAGGATTTGTAATTTACATAACCAAATGGGAAATGAATCCATAATATATAAAGAATAATCAATACAAAAGAGAGAAACAACACAGAAGTGAATAAAGACAAATCACTGAAGAAGAAATCTGAAAGACCAATAAACATTTCAAAAGTTATTCAACTAGACCGGAATCAAGGAAATGCAAATTAAAACAACAACAAAAGTGCTGATGAGAACATTAAATATCTAGCATTTTGAAACACTGCTGGTGCGAGTATAAGTTTTGGCAATATTTAATATAGCTAAATACATGCATTCCAGCAATTCCACTTCTAGATACATATCTTGGAGAAAAAAATTCTTCAAAAGGAGACATATACAAGAATGTTTATTTCAGTACAGTTTATAATAATGAAAAAAACTAGAAACAACCTAAGTGCTCATTAGTAAGAGAATGAACAAATTATAAAACAGTAATACACTGGCATACTCAATTTAAAGCAGTTAAAATGAATGAACTACATACAGCTCTATGGCTAAATCTTAAAAACAGGGTTGAGCAAAAAAAACACTGGCAAAATGACATGTGCATATGACACCATTTTTATAAACTTCTGAAAAACACAAACAATTCTAAATATATTGCTTATGGATAAATTTGTATTCAGTAAAGTATAAAAAAATATCTGGGAATGAGAACCATTACATTCAGGATAATGGGTACCTTTAGGGAAGGGGTGGAAATGGGACCAGGGCTGCAATTACAACTATAACAATATGTTTCTTAATAAAAATAATGAAAATATCTGAAAAAATTATGGTGAAATGTAAAGACAAAAATGGACTGCAGGTACATGAAACTTGTCACATTATTCCCAGTACTTTTGTATTCCTACAACATTACCATATTTATCATCTTTCAAGGTTCAGGTAAAGTTCTCCAACTGCTCATTCACTTCTCACTTGTACTACAATTAGTAAAGGGAAGCATACCCACCCCACTCAGGGCCCCCCTTCCTTTTCCCCACCCTTTCCGTTTTCATAAAAGTGATTTAGAAATAATTTAGCTGCTTTCACCTGGTAAAAAGTTACAAATGAGAACGATGTAATTTAAGGTTAAGTCTAGTAAGAGTACAAAGGTGGTAATAGCAGGAAAACCCAGGTTTCCAGACTCCTACTTTCCCTCCAATACACATTATTTATCTAGTAATGAAAGAATATATCATATTTCCCTTTTCCTCCTCCACAGTATTTGGATCACTACTGAGTAGCACACAGTACCTGTGAGTCGGTGATAATTTCCTGGAACATGAATTAATATCTCAGAGACAATTTGGGAATGGTATTCTGTACATGCTCTAACCCTGGGCTACTCAGAACATTCTTAAAATACTATATTCAGTTCTGGTAACTAGATTTTCAAAAGAAATGATACAGATGGAAGCATATTCACAGGAAACTAAGAATAATCTGGGAGGTAAAGAGGCCAGAAATTAAATCCCTAAAAAATTGAAATGAAATGTTTACCTTTGAATTCTTTAACAGTGGACAATTCATCCAAAACTCCAGCTTTTCAGCTCCTTAATTTCATCAACCTCAATAATCTTAACTTCATCTTTATTTTGGTCACTCACACAAAAAGTCATAAACCCGTGACATTACTCAGAATTGTAACGGCCTGCTCAGTTTTCTGCCTCAGTGACCCCTACTATATCAATTTTTAAATTTCTAGTCTTCACCCCCTCAAATTTCTCTCTCTGAATCCTCTTTCATTTTCCTTTCCAAACCAATAAGGTTCCACTGCCCTTTCTTTAATCGCCAAACGCTAAACTCCCTTCTCTCACTATTCATTTGTTGAACAATCAGGCAAAACCTCAAAGCTGAATCAATCCAATGATTATCTTATCCATATTCATATGATTCAGACTGTACTGCATTATCTTCAATTTCAACTAATTCTTGAAGGATCTCTTAAAATCTTTCTGATTAGTCCTCCTTAATTCTCCACAATGACTGTTTTATTTTTCCCCCTTTGTTTCAAAATCTTGACCCTAAGATTCATCAATCCTACCTCCAAAGTAAAGCATTCAATTACTATTAGAAATAATTTTTTTGGCTGCACAACTTACAAATTACCTACATCCGTATTATTTTCTTTTCCCTTTCCTGAAAGAGTGAAAGTGGCAAAACACTACATTCAGTTCTGGTAACTCGATTTTCCTATTTAAGGCTAATCCCTCCACCTGCACTCTAGACACCATTTCATCTAAGACTATCTTCCCAGTTTCCTTCCTTTCAATTGTGTCCTCATCAGTATTAAAATGGGTGAGTCTTTGTATACTTAATTCTAAACTCAAAGGCTTTCACTCAGTTCCATGTCCTCTGTTTCTTTTTACAACCAAACATCTTGAAGGACTTAATCTATATACATCTTGCCTCTAGCTATTTTCACCTGCTGCTCATCAGTCCACCAAGCCTCTGAAACTGTCCCTGCCAAGATCATGAGTCAGTGTCACTAGATCCCTTTCAAAGCTTCACTTCTGCAGCATAGCATTGTTAAACCTTCTGAAAGCACTCTTTCTTTGACATGCCACAGGTGGTTAGGAAAATCAAATCTGAAGTCATACTCCTCGCCATTGGTGTGGCCACAGACAAGTTATTTAACCTCTCCAAACTTCAATTGTAAATGGGAATAAAACCAGAATTTATAGGGTTGTTGTGAGGATTAAATGAATTATTATATGCAATGTGGCAGTGAAAGTGGCAAAAGTAAGCTCTGGTCCTGTTGCCACGCAGTAGCCTACCCGTCTGTCTGCTCGTACCTGCCCCTAAAGAAAGGAGAGTCTGTGAGACGGATCCTTTCAGGGACGTTGCTTCACCTTTGTGTTTACACCTTATGTCTCCCTGTTTGGCCCCAAAGGATGGCTGGTTAGTCAATGATGGGTATGATTCCCCCTGGGGGGAACGACCTAAGCCAGACACAGCTGCGTGGGGACCATCTGGAGAACTCACAGAGTCCATAGAGGCGGGCACAGCCCCCCACCTTTCCCCAGAGGCTAAGGAGAGCCTCCGCCTCTGTGGCTGCATTCCTTCTCACAACCTGCAGGGGAAGTGACTCAGTGATGTGCTCTCCATCTATTCATATGCATAAAGGTTTTGTCCCTTGGGGAGGTACATACATCCTGAGACTTTTGGTTCCTCTGCCTGCAGGCAAGGGTGATTGGCTTGAATCAGTTTCCTAGTACAATGTGTGAGATTCACAGATCTTGAGATTAATAAACTTTACTTCCTCACCTAACTAATAAAAGCTATGCGTTGGCCCGATTTGGGGCTCAGTCCTTGAGGGTGGAGTCCCTGGGCCTCGCCTGCACTCTATTTTTGGCTATTGTGTTTCTTAACCCTGCGCCGCTCTCCTCGTTCCCCACAACCCTTGTTGCGCTGGACGTGACATGGTCCTAGTTTAATCTCTTATCGCTTTGGCTAGTATTCTTATCAATGCTTGATTTTTCCTTTGCTTTTTTCCCTTCCCTTCCTTCTCCGGCCCCTCTCTTTCTTTCTTTTTTTCTTTTTTATCTGTCTTGTAAATCAATGTTTCTCAAAGGTTAGGTTCTGAATGTGAATTACTCTGCATATTTTTTTTATATACAAATTCTTGAATCTCTCTCTAGAGTTAATAAATCTAAATCTTTTGATGATTGAAAAATCTCTTCTAATAAGTGCTCCCGATGACTGATATAAACAAAAGTTTGTGTTTTTGAAATTATTTATTTATTTATTTATTTATTTATTTATTTATTTATTTATTTATTCTTTTTAATGTAGACAAAAGTTTGAGAATCACTGATATTGGTGTTTTTCAGGATCCTGTCCTAGTACTTCTCTCTTCACTCATGGAAGTAGCTATCTACCTTTCTAAGTAATCCAACTGCTGATTATTCTCAAATTCTTTTCTGGAGAAAAGAAGTGACTGATCACTGCAGGTTTGTAATTCAACTTCCTTTTGTATAAATCTTCATATGGGTATTTCAGAGATATCTAAAACTCATCACATCCAAAACTATTATCTTCCTCAACCATAACCTACCCCTCTTCCAAAATGATCAACCTTACTACTCAAACTCAAAATGTGAACTTCACCTTTTATGTCCTTCCTCTTTCTCTTTACTCCATCCCCATTAGCCACCAAACCCTAAGGAACCTAAACATCTCTTGAGTTTAGTCTCAAGTCTCACTAGTCCAAGGGGTCAGCGTATCTCACCAGACTAAGTCAAAAGTCTCCTATAGAGACTTAAACAAAACCATGTCTCTTGATTATCTGCCCCATTACATTCTCCATATTCTTTATAAAAAATCTAATGGTGTCATTTCTCTAAATGAATGCCTTGAATGGCTCACCATTTTACTCTGATAATGGCAAAATATCTAACTTATGGTTCAAATAATGACCATCTTTATAATTCAGACTAACATTGCCTCTGGATATTACTAAAAAAGCTGGATAAAATATATTTATATATGTTTTATATCTATCTAAAAGCATCGATAAGCTAAAAAGCCGGAAGTCAGAAACCAAAAGAGATGAGCCTGGCATTTGGGAGAACCACAAATTGAAGGATGCTAAGGGCTATGTCCTAAGAATAATGGTAAATTGAATATAGATAAGTACTTTTGCAGGAACTGAATTTCAGTTTTCAACCATCTCAGTCTCTGATTGGATTAACTTGTTCTGTTATTGGTGATCCCCTCTGGACATCTTTTAAAAACAAATGAAAACCCTCTTTGAAAGAAAACAACATCATTCTAAAAAATATGCTGCAAATTTTACATCAACAACTCTCTACATCTGCAATTTTGTGTCTGAATTTGAATCACTGCAGCGTTTGTTAAATGAAGAAAGGGTGAAAAATAAATATTTTTTCTGGTTAAGTAAAATAAATTACCTTCATCATTGTTATGGCAATATATCGAGCTTCTTTCACTATCATTGGTTCATAGGAAACATCCAGCTTTGGTGAGGCCAACCCGCCAAAAGTCATGTCAGTGTTAGAAGATACAGCAGTTACTGCAGGACTGCCAGGAATCCTTTGAGGTTTCTTTACTTGTTCTTGTTGTAAAGATGTTTTTTTCTGAGAAACAGGAACGGCTTTCACTTCCACCTAAACCAAGATATTATAAAAGGCAAATATTATTATTATATAACTGTCCAGGACACATCAAAAAAAGCAATTTACAGTTATGGACCCACGATTCTATAAATTTTTTGTTATCAATGGCCCATCGTGGGCATTCTCTTCAAAGGCTTATTTAATAATGCCAGAACGACCTTAAGATGGTTCCACAATATGAATATGAACACAGTGTAAAACAGAGAACTTGTTTTTTAGAATAAATAATCATAGCTATCAAAACATAAAATAAAAATAGATGCCACCATTAATAAAGTACAGGAATGCATAGTAGAATGAATCTACATCGAATTTTTGCAGGGACTAACATTAAATTATTTTATCAGGTAACTTAAGTATAAATACTTTCTCATCATCTCCACATATTTTGAAGTGCTAATCTCAATTTTAACCATTCTGCAAAGGAAAATGTACTCCATTGATAAATCTTAAAAATTAACACATAATAATACAAATCTCATACCTAAAGCCTAAAGAATTTTATTTACTCTAGTGAAGGAAGAGTACTGTTAGACAGCTCTGTCATCAAATAGATCAACCTATTTGATCTAAGCAATCTAATTAAGCTTTCTAGCTCAACTTCTTCAACAATAAAATGAGGTTATCTTTCATCTACTTTACTGTACAGATGCAAAAAACAGATTTGCTAATGCATATTAAAACAATATGTGAAAGCACAAATTATTTTATAAACAATACTTCGAAATTCTTTCCAGGAATTACAATAAAACATTTTATTGTTGCTTGTATGTTTGTTTATGCATGAGCAAAAACCCCTTGATAGACAACCACAAAGTTACAAGCAATTTATTATTAGCACTGAGCTCTGACCCACTGAGAGCTAACAGGCCACCTGCTAAGCAATTTAAATGCCACTTTAGCTCATCAGGTGTCATCCTCATTCTTAAACTCAAAGCTTCTTCCGTTCCTTTCAGACACCACTTTTGTGGTTAAGAACAGCTAATTCAACAATAAGATCTTGACAGAAATAGTAAGGGTAGTATTGATGAAAGTAACAGCATGAGTTTAGTAATCCAGGAGCATCCCAGAACTGTGGAATATCTTTAATGTTTATTATTCTTATTATTTCAATTCTATGGAGTCAGTACTTTGCGACTCTGACTACCAACATAAAATTAAGTGCAGCTGGCAAATATGCTCCATTAAATAACCACAATCTTTAGTTGGGGTTATGAGTGATCAGTATTTGAACTGACATGCTGCCCTAAAAACATTACAAATCCATCTTATATATTTAAAACATAGAAATTTAAAGGTGTATTAGTAAAACTCTTCAACTCATATACACTGCTACTATTTATATACATACTATTTTGATTCAATCTTTCTTTAAACAACTACACTATATTTACATAAATTAACATTTGAAGTATACTTACTTGGCTGTGTACTAGGAACCCTCAAGTAAATAACTTAACAATTTTATACGCTGACTACTGAGATATTATACAATGATAAATATTCTGCTTTCTTTTATAAACTGCTTCTTTAAACATTTTTTTTGTTATTCTTTTATTTCCTATGTGACTGTCTCTTTTCACTAAAGAAAATTTTCTTGGAATAATCATTTTTATAAGTTAAAAAGTAACAATAACACTTGCTACTTAAAGCATTTTAGATCTCACTGAAACAGCTACAAACCAACTTTTTTGTTTCAAATAACTGGCTGTTATTACATAAACATATTTAAACAAATTTGGTAAATCTAAAATGCTCCTAAAAGTTCATGTACTTTCTATTAGGCTGAAAATAAAAACAGATTAAGTTAATTTTGTATTCAATATGATATTAACAAATTAAAAATCAATAAGTATGCAAATCACATTTCCTAAATAATGTTTTCAGGACTTTCCTAGATATGGTTTCTAAAATAGAAATAAATCTGATATAGATTTTGAGCATAATGAGTAAGAAGTTTAGTGTAAAAAAGGGCAGAGTAAGAGAAGCAAAATATACAGGAGAAAAACAGGAAGGACAGAAAGAGAGATAGGACAACGTGTGGGGGGAAAAAAAAAGAAAAAACAAAAAGGAGGACAGCATAAAAGATAAAGCATAAAGTCTGACTTGAAATGTAAGCTATGAACAACCCAGATACCAAAACGGAGTAAGAGACAGCAAAAGGTGCAGAGGAGACATAAAAAAAAAAAATACAACTCAAGAAAGACTTAAAGCATAACAGTATGAACATTAAAGAGAAATGTTAGGCTGACAAGGAAAATGGTAGTCTCACAAATAAGGAACTTACTGCGTGGGCTCAAAGACTGGATTTAACCATTCACTACATACACTTAAGTGAGAAATTCATCCATAAATAAATACATTAGCCTTTTAACATATTAGTGTATTGTATTGTGATAAAAATTCTGTCCTTGGAGTCATTTCTTTTTTGTATCACTATCAGGATTACTTTATTCTTTACTTATTTTTTTTCTTATAATTTGCTTTTTGCTTTCCAGTGAATTCATAGTAGGCATGAAATCACTTTGATGGGGCACAATCTTCCTTAAAAAAGATGGAAAATGTAGTGCAGCATACTGTATAAATATATATATGTTATATGTAATTAAGAGTATATTCTATTCCATCCTATCCATGTTATGTTTGAGTCATGACTGAAATCCTTACTGTGGGTCATGACCAAAACTGTGACAGCCACTGGTAAAGCTTAATTTTTGTACAAGATCAGGGCAAATACTTTTCCATACAGTTTTATTTACTGGTCTTAAGACATGTGAACTATATATCTCATGTCTTTTTTTACTATCAGTCAGGTAAAAGGTTTCATTAGCATTCTGCTTCTTCATGGTATAAATCAAAGCATGTACCAAGTAGTTGAAATAGTTCTACTGAAAGTAATAATGAGGTAAACTTAGCTGCTCTGTAAGTAAAAGAGATTTTGTTGCTTAACCAACTCTAAGCTCCAATCAAATTACTTTACAATACAATTTTGAGGGACAGGGGCAGCTAGGGATTGCCTAAAATGTTCATTCAATATTGAGTTTTTGAGAAATACAATAAGTTTTAAATGAGATACTTATATTAACAGATTATAGCACAAAGGACATAATTTTACACATTACAGTATACTCTAATGTTATTATTAATTAATGTCTCACGGAAGAGATATACAAAGAACTATATTCATCAATACAACATGTGACTATTTCCATTCCTCATTCTTTTACAATCCAAATTCACTTATTCCTAATTTATTTAGTAAGTATCATTATATTCCAAATGTTATTTCAATAGTACCAAATGCAGAATATATCTGAGTCTTTCAAAGAATAAATACAACATTTTTAAAAGTATTCTTTCATTGATTTATTCAATCACTATGTATTGAGGGCCCCCCTGATACGTGCGTAGCACTCTTTATATGGACACCTTCTTATCCTTCCTTTGCATCATCATAGCACCTAGCAAAATGTAAAACCAAACAAAATGTATCTTGGAAAACTGCATACTAAGTAACATGAACAAGTCATTTAAACAACTTTTCGGCTTCCTCCCTTATATATATGTAAAGAAGTTTCTGTAAATGGACTCTAGGTACTTGCCATTTCTAAAATTTTATTAGTTACAATAGTCAGTGAATTGCTGTCTATTAATTTAATTTTGATATAATTACCTTCATATTGGGAACATGTACCACATCCCCATACTGGTCTTTCGTTTGAACAGTTATGGTAGTTGGCCAACCACAACGAATATCATCCTTATTCAGGATTAAAGATGTTTTCTGAGGATCAGCATAGGAATCTGGCTGAAGCCACCTAGCAGTAAGGAAAGAAACAAGCAAACAAAAAAACCAGTCATCAACATCTTCCATGATTAAGTCAAAAGAATAAAACATGTATCAAACAAAATACTAAATCATAATCTTCATCTTTGATTCAGTAATAATGACAAGTATCTTCCTTGGAAATCGTTAATGACAAATTAATTTTAAAATATGCCAAAGCACATGAAGATTTCTAAGGTTTAAAACTAAAACAGAAATAATTTTAAAATTAGGAAACAAAATTTTAACTATGGTCGAATTAAAATAATCAAGGAAATGAATTTAGGTTGAATGTAATTTAAAGTCCCAACGACACTCATTCTTATTAAGGGAAGTCTGCCTTAACTTGCCAGCCTGAAAACCTGCAAAAGAGCAGCTTCTCTGCAAAATTAGGGGCAGAAATGGCATTCTGTTTCCTTGAGAGCAGTCAGGTTAAAGATGTAGATGTCCTGTCCATCTTCTCTTTACATAATGTCTCAACTATCTTCCCTCATTGCCTTCCCTTCCATGTAAATTTTGCCAATTTTCTATACTTGCGGAAGCCATTCCTGAACTCATTCCATGATCTACATTCAAGTTGTTCTGTGAGATAAGTAATAATTCTGCTACATGTAAAAATCTACAAAGATAACAAGGAGGCTGGCAAAAAATTTTCCATTCGTCTCTAATCACCATTTTTGGTTTTTAAAACTAAAGAGTAATCTCTGCATTTTTAAAATTAAAAACAGAGAGAAGTTAGATTTCTACATTAACTAGAATAATCACACAAGCCAGCATATTTTTTTTCTTTATCTTAAAAAAAGCAAATAGCAACAAAATAATTGAGAACACTATTAACATCAAATGATTTGATTTAAATTCTAAATTTATATTTGTATTAACTGGAGATTTGAAAAAAACCACGTATTAAAATAAAATACAGTGATAAATCTGGGCATTTAATTAGATATGAAATACTACTAGCCGATACGCAGACTTCTCAATTATACATGTTCCACGTGTATTTTAATAAATAAAAGTTCCTGTAGGAAACTTAAAGATAATCAACTAACAACTCTCATATATTTTAAATATATTTTGAAATATTAACTACCATTTTATATTTCAGCAAGTTCAAAAGACATAAAGTAGATTATTTGAGACAGCATGTTAATATCCGAATGACTCTCCTTTCATTTCTCTTCAGCAATGAAGACAGGCAACCCTCGAAAGAAAGGGATTTTTACTTAAAGTGCGTTACCTTGCAAGCCTTCCACCACTAGATCCTGGAACACAAGCAATAAAATCATCCAGGAAGGACTGTTCATTGCTTTGGATTTGAAGTGGTAAGTTTCCTTCCAGTGCCTCTAATATAGTTGGTGAATGAGAAAGAGCTAAACCCTTTCCAAGAATACCAGAATGGGTTTTGCACACCTGTTAGGTGAAAGAGAACATTTATATACTTTAAAATATAAAAGCTTAATTACATGAATTTCTGAACTTGTACACAATTTTTGATAGGCCATTTTGGGGACATAATTTTCTTCCCATGTCCCAGTGTTCCTTTAGCTTATAAAGTAGAAAATTTCCAGGAGGAAAAAAATATGGAATACTTCCGGTGTTTTTCTTCTCACAAAAATAAGTGATTTATGAGAGATCTGCATGGTAGTTGAAATGGTGCAGCTCCTCCCACACTATCTAGCCCTCTACACGTTATATCCCCATTTGTCAGGGCCATGGCACACTTCTGTGAGCAGCTGTGGAGGTCTCCCTCTTTTAGTGTCCCCATTATTGGCAGCTATCATGGGTAGGTTGTATCTGTTCTCTTGGGTGGGTGGGTACCAAGGTCTTGACTTGGGCAAAAAGTGGATGAAACTTAATGGTGGCTGCACATCAATTGCATCAGCCTGTCTAAACCTGATTCAAGTTAAGAAAAAGAGGTAGATAAAACGGAAAGGTTAGTCCTTACCTATCTGGCAAGCTAGCTTATGTTTTGGAAAGACCTGCTTTAAATTCTGAAACTCTAGAAACCTTTTAATGACTATATAATAAATTTCAAGACAAAATATTTCTCATAGAAAAGGACTATACTTCCAGTACTAATTTATACAACAGTAACTTCTGCTTTCCATGAGTTACACAATTTCAAAAATCATAATCTTTGAAATCAAACAGACCTGAGTTTGAATCCCTGTTTTGGTCAAGTTATTGGTATGTGCTTATGAGCTAACAAGTTACAGACCTTCTTGAAAATGTAAAAGGTATGAACTGGTGATCAAATAATATCTCTATTCTGTGGTTATTATAAAATTTAAGTTAAATAACACACATAAAATGCACACCACACTGCCTAACAAGTAGTAGGTGTTTAATATACACATTAGATCACCACAATGATTACCTTACAAGCCAAAAAGGTGGTCAATTTGGGACAAGTAGCATAATAAAGATCTCTTTATTTCTGGCCTAAATGACATTTTATAAACCATAACAATCCCTGTAATGATGAATAATATATGAACTCTTTCATGGATCTCCTTAACTAGAATTCTGTCTGACAAATATTGTATTAATATTTATTAAATGTTTGTTGAATTTTCATTTTTGTATATTAAGGTACAAAGATTTGACTTTTCTTTGTTTAAAAACAAAAACATAAGCTGGTGGGTTTTCAAAACCCAGAAGTTTCTTAACATTATTGAGGACACCATGACTCCCTACGATTAGAGCATAGTGATCTAAATCAAAGACTTTGTTACCAAACTGGCAGACGTCAAATTCTAGCTCAGTTGCTTTCTAGCCGTGTGATTCTGGGCAAATTACTTAAATTCTCCTTGCCTCAGTTTCCTTATCTGTAAATGCAGGTAAGAGTCTCTAATTCATAGGGTTGGTGCGAGGACTAAATGAGTTAAAAATATGTTAAATGTATGAAACAGTACTCAATAAAGAGCAAATAAATGTTTGTTTTTATTATTACTGCTGTGATCAATTTATTTCAGGAAATACATATAAACCATTAATCGTTTATAGATAAACCAGGTATTAGAAGACCTAGATACTAGCCTCTGCATCCCAATTAGCTGAATTCCTAGACAAGTCACATAACTTTTCAGAACTTTAGTTACTGTAATTGTAAGATACGAGAGGATATTGACCTCAAAGTGTAACTGCAAAAACAAGTAAATAATAAAGATATTGTAAACTACAGAGTGCTCTACAGGCATTATTTAAATTATTACTAAATCTTTTCTCCCCTTTTTCCTAACTGGTAAATAAAACTTTCAAGATCCACTTTCCACGCGCACAGCTCTGCAAAGCCTTCCCCTACACCCCTGGCACTTAGTAGCTCTTCTTTCTCCCGGAGGATTCACAGCTCACTCCAGAGTTAGCACCCACCGCAGTACAGCAAGGGCTCACACGTGTCTCTCCCATCAATGGGAGAAATGATAAGTTATTTATCTGTATAATCGCCAATAACTAGAATGAAGTATTTAATGAATGAGTCCTACTTTCAAGGAAATTAATGTTGATCTGAATGAATACACAGCTTTTAAATTAATGTACAAAGTTTATCCTTACAATACTTGGACAATACCTGTAATGCAGCCTCTTCAAGAATTTCAAGATCTTCCTCTAATTCATTACCTGTTGTGTAAATAAAAGTTTTACTAAAATATATCAATACTTAGTTTAACTTTCTAGTCCTTTGCATTCTTTATACCTTTTTCACAATCCTGATATTCTAAATTGAAAAGAGCTAGTATCATTCTGCATAAATCTGTGGTTTACATTTTAAAATGTAATTTTCAGTGTGAATATAAGCTGTAATTCTCAAGATAATACTCAAAATGTATCCAAGTGATTTGCAAAAGATTTATATTTATGTATATAAATGAGTAACTTTTGAGTATTCCTCATTTTTCACACACAAAAAAATGAAGAAACTGATTATTCAGAATCTGAGCATTGTTATTTTGACTAACTTATAGAAGAGCGATATACATTTACCAAACAACAGTAACTTGCAGGAAAACCTAAGGTAGTAACTGCACCTTCTAGCCATTTTCTCCTTTATCGCTTAACATTGAACATATTTTAATTATTTTCTTTGATAGTTTAATTTATAAAATATTACTACTAAAGTAATAAATGTTCAAAGGAAAATATTCAAATTATACTGAAGTGTAAAGTGAATAATTCTGATACCTCCGCCCTCCTAAACATACACAATGTCGACAGTTTGTTATGTACTGTTCTAGAAACTTCGTGTGCAAATAAATGTATGTATGTGTCAACATACAAACGTGCACACATACACACATATGTATACATATAGAAGATGATGTTCGCTAAAATGGGACCTTCTTCTGCAACTTGCTTTTCCCAGTTAATATAATTTGGACATCTTTCTCGGTCAAGACATAGAGGTCTATTTTTTTCTTATTTTTTTAATAGTTGCATTTCCCACTGTATGGACGAACCATTACTTATTAAACAGTTTCCAATTGATAGAGCTTTTGTTATTTCTAGGTTTTCTAATCACAAGCACTGTTATATTAATCTATCTTACAACACATTTTTTGAGCATTTGTACAAGTATGTATAAGGAATTGCTACATGAAGTATATGCATGTAAAATTTGAAAAGTTATTGACAAATTTCCTTCAAAGTGGTTGTACTAATTTTCCTCATGTAAATAAAATACAAGATGTCTTATTTCCTCATTCATATATCAAAATTAAGTAGGAGCGAGGAAACTGGGAAGGACGAAAGTGAGCAGGAAGAAGAAAGAGGATAGAAATGGAAGAGTAGAGAACGGGAAGAAAGAAAGGATCAAGTGGAAAGGGCAGTCTCAAAGGGAAGAGATATAAACTTTAATGCCTTTTATTCCCAAAACTATGAAAATACAATATTAAACCATGTATAAACATCACAGAACTAGGAAACATTTTTAACTTTATTTTCTTATTTGCTATCTTGATTATAAATCAACTTACATATTATATCACACAAATCTGTATCATATAAAGAGGTATCACTTCCGCCACTGCCTCATTTCTCTGTTCTGCTTCACATGAAAACTCTTCCAAAGAGCTATCTATATTCAACCTGACTCCCTAGTCTTCCTAACTTTCCATTCTCTCACTCTGATCTAAAAATCCTTTGTATTTCTCTCATTTTACTGATGTATTTCTTATTGAATACATAAACAATCAAGAAGTTATTCAATCCAATGACAGATTTTAATTGACATCTCAGCAGCATTTAAAAATCCCATGAATATCCACTCTGCTGCTTTTGCTCCTACCTCACTGGCTGCTGCTCCTTCAGTCTTTTTGCGGTTTTGTTCTTCCTATTAAGCCCAGCTTTGAAATTTTGGCCCAGTTTTGATCCCGGGCTCCTCTCTTCCTCATTTGCATTCTCTTCCTAGCTCATCTTTCATATGGTCCCATGTATTTATTTATTTACTTTGACAAGGATTTTAAAAGTTTTTATTTTTTAAATTTTCATTAAATTTATTGGGGTAACATTGTTTAAAAACGTTATATAGGTCTCAAGTGTACAATTCTATAATACATCATCTATATGAGCATTTTTATTTTGACTAACTTATATACTGCATTATGTATTCACTACCCAGTCAGTTTTCCTTCCATTACCATATATTTGACCCTCTTTACCTTCTTTTTCCACCCCGCTCCCAACTTATTCTCTGGTAATCACTAAACTATTGTCTGTGTTTATGAATTTTTGTTTGTCTTACCGTGTTTCCCCCAAAATAAGACCAAGCCAGACAATTAGCTCTAATGTGTCTTTTGGAGCAAAAACTAATATAAGACCCGGTATCACGTCACGTCACGTCACGTCACATCACATCACATCACATCACATCACATCACATCACATCTCATATAAAATCATATAAGACCGGGTCTTATATTATAGTAAAACATGACAGGGTTTTATATTATACTAAAATAAGACCAGGTCTTATATTAATTTTTGCTCCAAAAGACGCAGTAGAGTTGATTGTCTGGCTAGGTTTTATTTTTGGGAAAACAGGGTATTTGTTTGTTGCTTTCAGTTTTATATTCTACATATGAGTAAAATCACATTTGTCTCGACTTTTTCTGTCTGACTTATTTCCCTGAGCATGATAATCTCAAAACCCAACCAAGTTGTCACAAATGGCAATATTTCATCTTTTCTTATGGCTGAGTAATATTCCATTGTATATATATGTACCACATCTTCTTTATCCAATCATCTATTGCAGGACACTTTGGTTGTTTCCATGTCTTCAAATATCAACTATGTTCAAATGACATTTCTTTGACTTGTTCCCTGAGCTTCAATGAGTTCCAACTGTCTACTTGATATGTTCACTAGAAAATTTAAGAAATATCTCAAACTTATGGTTTAATACTATATATTCAGTGATTAACCCAGGGCCTGGCAGATAGTATGTATATGGATAAAGGAAGGTATCTGTGTGTATATTTGTGTGTGAACACAAAAGACTAGAGGATACTCTTCCATCTTCATTTTAAAAATCCTAAACTACCAGTATACTAAATTGATATTGCTCACGAGCATTATGTGACTATGGAATTCATTTTGCTAATCTATTATCATAACGTTCTATAATAAACATAGTTTATATTTAAAATTAAAAAAAAATCATTTATAAACACCTAATACTTGACCAGACTTACCAATGGGAAGTGCTAGGTCCTTCTTCATCAAAGCTGCTGCACAAACCCCACCAAGATTGGCTAATTCTTTTTCCAAATGAATGACTCCCTGTAGAATTGCACAAACATATCACCTGCTTTAAAAAATGTTTGGACTATAAACAAATGTGACTTGCATACAAGCATAACTTTTGAAAGTAGAGGGAAACATGGTTCAATTAAGAGTGGAAAAGATTCAATGTCTCATGCTGGTTGTAAGGCTCGGGCCCACAGGTTCATGGTCCAAAGAATTTCTCATTCATTTCTTTGAGGAAACATGATCATTTTTTCACCTTGATTTTGTTTTACTGTATGATTTGAAACACTTAGAAGAGATACTGAATTGGCCCCATTGTGAAATCAGGTTCTATTATTTACTCAGAAAGGTACAGCGACCTGAGCAGGTTTGGAACAGGCAGAACTACAAGCATGCTGAGTCTTCAAAGGCTGGGTCATGTTGCACAGACTCCATTCTCTTTATGTATTGAAAGTAGCAAAAACCAATGACTGCACACAATTAAAGTACAAAACATTTTAAATTATACACCCCAACTTAAAATAAACTTCAGACTTCTTAAATAAAGGCAGCAAAAAAATTTAAGTCAGTAGCAGCCCTTAGAAACACAATCTTCCTTAACAGAATCAGAAGATAATTCATTCTTACCTCATCAGGTCCGGGGCTAAACTCATATCCAATTGCAAAACATTTGAAACCATAGAAAGAAGCTTTGTCATCTTTCACATAATCTGATGCAGTCTCCAATGAGAAAAGGGCCTCATTTCCTAAGAAAAACAGCTAACATTAAATTCAAAATCTTGAAACAACTTTTTCTTTTATCCATCTCAAGATAGGTAGCAATACAAATCAAATACTAAAAAACCTAGTTTTGGGGAAGGGGGCAGTTCCTGTATCTATTTGAACAAACCTGTGCTAAAAACAACACTAGAAACAATGGAACCATCCCAAGTGAACTATTATTTTTTCTTTATGATCAAATTCTCCTTAATCAAATACCCTACCTTTAAGTTACATGAGCAATCATTTTTCAATTTTCTGTCAATTACTGACGAGAACTACGTTAGCCTTTTCTGTTTCAGAGTGAGCAATCCTTCACCCTGGCGTCTGACTTTGTCCGATCTCTTCACAAACAAAAAAAGCAGGTTGACTAGAAGAAAGAATTTTCTAAATTCAAATTGACTATTACTTTGAGGGATTTCAAGTATAGTTATGGTTAACTGGTTGAAAAGAGAACACACTACATGTAGTTTTAAAAACTTAACAAACTTTCTTTAAAGAAAAATACCCATAACAGCAATAAAAATGTTCTCCCTCTCTCATTCTCTCTCATTCTCTCCTCTCTCTCTCTCTCTCTCTCTCTCTCTCTCTCTCTCTCTCTCTCTCTCTCTCTCACACACACACACACACACACACACACACACAAACACACACACCCTCAAGCCTGAAAGACTGAAAACAATAGTTTTAACACAACTCAGGAGGTAAGGTGGTTCACCAATTTTCTTGAAAGGAGGGAATCCTTAGTAAATTTTTAAAATTTAGCACTTACTGAAAAAATAAAAGATCTAACCCACTTTTTCCATAGTTTGGTCACACCAAACAGACAGACATTTGTCAATATTAACTCTGCTTTGGACAAGCTAATCTTTTTCACAAGGTCCTCAAAACAGTCTCTCTTCTAAAACTTGGTTTTGTTATTCTGTCCCTTCCCCAGAGTCTTCTTTACTCAACTACAATCCAGACACATGGTATAGGTCTTGATGAAATTCTTCTAAAACTTAAACATTTTCAATGATGTATCCTTATTAAACATAGGTATCATAAATGTATATATTTGACCATATAAAACAGAAGAAAAAAAATAACTTACCTGGCAATACTAAAACCATAGTAGGCCACCCAGAAGATCCTGAAAATTTCTTTAATTCTATCCAGGAATTAAGATTTTCATGAATAGATGTCAATTTTGGTCCATATCCTGAATTTTGAACAGTTCTGACAGGAATCAACAAACGAAGGACATCTTCCGATTGTGCAGTGCCACACTGAGGGTCAAACTCGATTGTCATCCACCGTACACATTCTGGAAATGTCACCTGAAGTCACCAGGCAAGAGAACACTTGCATTTGTTAAAAGGAATTAGATTTTTGCCTTTTGTCTATCTTAGAAACAGGACATCATACTGGAAAGATGATGCTTTCAACGTATTTATAAAATAAATTTTAAGTAAGTAAATAACAGTAGTTTTAACATGATCAGAAATGAAGGTATTAATGTTCAGTATCAAATGTTCCTACACCTCACTTGCAATATTTACTGCTTTCTACCTAATATTTGGTTGATATTGCATTAATAATATTTGAAATTACACATTTACTATCATTAGAAAAAATACTATAAAGCTGCTTAGTTCCCATAAATATTCAGCTGATTTTCCTGTGGAAGTTTATTTATATGGTAAGTTTTCCATTTCAGTAAGTACTATTTAAGAACTATAAGCAGGTAAATTAAAACAATGTGATAGGTAAAATATAAAGATATATTGATGGAAAATGAATAAATCACCAAAATGTAAGGTTTTAGTCACTTTTAGGTTATATAACATTCAAAGTATCTGTTACAAATGCTTCTTTTCCTTTGCCAAAAACCTTCATATGTTTGGAAATAAATATAAACACACACAATAAAAACCTAGATTTGTGTATTTTCCTGACCTAAAGTTTTACTGTATATAGAGTTTGTGATGGAACATAATTATATGCATTTTTAAAAGTGATTATAGACAGAATTCTGTCATGATAGGCAAAGAACAATTCAGCAGGTCCTTGTCAAATGGTAAATTACGAATTGGTTATAGGATATGGCATGAGCCTTAAGTATTGTATTAATCTAAAAAAATTACCTAGGACAAAGGTAAACATTTTCAGTGAAGGATTTTTAAAATTCTCCATTTAAATGAAAAGTTCAACCTTGTTCATAATAACATAAATGTAAATTAAAACTAAACTGAGATACCATTTCTCCCATTACATTGAATACCTGTTGGGGAAGTTGAGAGAAAATAAGGACTTTCATTCATTGTTGGTGGGAACACAAAATAATATAATCTCCAGGGAAGGGAATTTGTCAACATCTAGCAAAACTACATATGCGTTCACTCTCTGACAGCAATCCCAGATCTACAAAGCACAAGGCTCCTCATTCTATATTTGTTTAACATTGTAATACCACTTCTAGGAATTTACTTTGAATATATGCTTCCACAGTACGAAAACAAAACAATATACGCATAAGGTTATTCATTGCAAAAAAAACTGCAAAATACTGAGAACACCTTAAATGCTCACACATGAGATTGGCTGAATAAACTATGATACATCTTCACTGTGGAGTACTACGCAGGTGTAAAAAGAAAAAAATGAGGATTATCTCTTTAAATGGATATGGAGAGATTTCTATACCCATTGCTCAATTTAAAAAACAAAGCACAACAGTGTAGTATATTAAGTGTGTTACCTTTTTTAAATACATCTATCTACAACTATCTATCTGTCTACCTACCTACCTACCTACCTGCACCAATTTTTTTCAAAAAGGAAGACAGGGAGGATACATACTGGAATAAGTGAGAAGCAGAAAAAGGAAAGGACTTATAATTCTGAGTATATAATTCTGTATAATTTTATTTGTGAAACCACATTAATATTTTACATATTTTAAAGGTAATATTAAGTCAAATAGGACAGGAAAAATACTCATAAAAATTGAGTGCAAATAAACTAATAAACCTAACTTTATATCAAACTGATCATATAGCACCCTACACATATATACAAAAAGAACTACTCCACATAACTTCAGAATATTGTACGTTGATTATATAATGTCAGGGGGATTTATTCTAAAGATAAACATTATGCAAAGAAATCATTAATTTTACTTAATAGCTTTATTATTCACAGTGACATACATTCATGGAATGGGGATGAAGAAAAGACCTCTACGGTGTTGATTGAAACTAGTAAGGAGTGCTCAAAAGCTAATGAAAACACAGTATAAAGACATAAAAATCCAACTTCAATGAACTTTCACTTGCCAAAGCAAAATCTGAGCATCAAAATGAATGACAGCAAAGAATTATAACATTAAGCAAAAAAAGAATCCTTAAGTTCATAATGACATAAACACAAAAATAAATAACTGAATAAATTTTTAGAAGTGGAAGGGATGGGAAAACTCTATAATAGAACACCGACTGAAAAGATAACAGAATTAGAAAGCCATTTTGCAACCACTATAAAAGTGATTTGGTAAGAATAACCAATGGATGCTAAAACTATTGGGTGAAAATTTATTGGGGAACAGTATTTTTTAGTCTTTAGATGTCTACCCATAGACATTTTCAAAGGGAAAAAAAGAGATGTTTTTGATAATGAAATTCGCCAGCTATCCCCTTAATCAAGTATCTAAGTGCTTCCTGATGGGTTGCACTGAGAATACAACATCACACATGCTGCTGCCCAAAATGTGTAACCTGAGTCTAATCATTAGGAAACAATCAATCAAATCCAAACCAAAGGATATTTTTACAAAACCAATGATTGTATTCTTCAAAAATGCCAATGTCATAAAAGACAAAGTGAGGCTGAGGAACTGTTTCAGATTAAGAGAGACAGAAGAGACCTGAGACCTAAACATAATGTAAGAGTGTCATTATTATCATAGACCTTGGTTTAAAAAAAGTGCCATAAATGCCACTACTGGGACAACTGACAAAATATTTAGCGTATAACATGATATAATACAACTATTTATTATGATAATATTATATCAATGTTAAATTTCTTAAATGTGATCACTATTGTGGTCACACGGAAACTTTACTGTTCTTAGGAACAAGGTGCAGGGATCAAGATGTTTGCAACTTACTCTTAAATGGTTCAGTAATAATAAATAGAGATAAATAAATACATAAATAAATACCACAAATGTGGCAAAATATTACCTGAAGAAGCTAAGTGAAACGCATGTGGGTGTTCAGTGTACAAATCTTGTTACCTTTTTCTACAGGTTTCAATTTTTTTGAAATAAAAAGTTGAAAAACATGAGAAATGAACACACATATTTCATCTATATCTGTATATGTGTGTACTTATACTGAAAAAAATGAAAGGATAAACTACAAAATTATGTTAAAATGTTACCTCTGACAGGGAAGCAGGGAACAGAGTGAAGGGACAGAGACAAAAGCTAGACTTCTTTGAATATACTTTGTTTTACAGCTTTGACTTAGGACCATGTAATTACTTAAATTATTACAAAACAAAATAAGATTTTAAAAGCAATTACTGAAAATCTAGACTAAAATAAAACAAATGATGACGAAAGTATTTAAATTTGTGCCACAACTGAACAGAAAAGGGATTATTCCAACTTATTTTAAAACACAGTGATTTCTTTACACATCATAGTTGTGATATATCCAAAAGACAAAAGACAACACACACACACACACACACACACACACACACACGGTGAATAATTAAGTGATTTTCTAATTCTAAAATTTCCAGTATCATCAATAAAAGGGCCTCTAGAAGTACATGAAAAGAGATTCAGGTGTAACATACTATGGTCCTTATTGGGAATTAGGAGCATCAGCACAAACTCATAAGACTTTATCTTAAAAAAATACATATACACATAAATTTGTCTAGACATAAATACATGCATATTCACATATATAAATATAATCCGCATACATATAAATAATATGTGCCTGTGTGTATAAGGATATGTGTGAGTATATGTACTAGTTCTGGGCTCTATAAAATATCTAGAAACAATAACCACCTCAGGAGAAATGAGCATTCCTAGTGTCAGATTTTGGCTTTTAAATGCCTATCACCATTAAAAGGAATCAGGGCACTTTGAAAAAATGTCTTAAGATCGGAGGCAGGAAATGTAAAAGATGAGCGTGGGAAATCTTACACCAGACAATGAGGTTACTGTGAATGACTAAGGGGTGTGTCTGAAGGACTCGGGAGACAGGCCGGAGAGGCTCCTGTCCAACACACATGCGGTCCAGTTTCTTAAATAAAATTCAGGAAACAAAAAAAGGAGTGAGATGAAGGGGGACCTATAGATTGAAAGAGACAGGAGACATAACCAATCACAATATATGGATCTTATTTGGATTCTAATTCAAACAATTAAAAATGTGTATATTTGATGATGTGAAGGAATGCTTAGTTTTTTTAATATGCTAATAGTATGCTTATTTTTATGGGTCCTTATATTTTAGAGATACATAATGAAATATCTATGAATGTGCTTTAAAACAATATAGGAAAGGACAGAATAGGTGGGAAATAAATGAAACAGGTTTGACCAAGAGTTGATAACTGTTCAATCTGGGACGATGGATAAGTAAGGTGACTATACTAGTTTGTCCTTTTATACGTTTACCATATTCTACAATAAAATGTTGAATACTTTGTAAGCACATAAAACTTAAACTTATAATTAAATTGATAAAGTAGATGAATCCTCCTTCTCCTTAATTTACATGATACAATTTAAAATGTAAGGAATAAGGATTCTGAATATCCTATAATAACATTACATTTGTAAATGTTTTACATTATGTTCAATAGAGTACTTTAAATTTTACACTGGGTATGTGAATTTTCAGAGCTCAGGCTGTGGTACAAATAGTATCAGTTCAAAAAGTATGATTTTTAAGTTTTAATGGTTATATCCATTATTACAATATATAATATGCAGTTTAGCATTTTATATTGCACTGTACTTACAAAAAGCTATGAGAACAGCTCTCATAAACCCTACAAAACTATATTCTTTAACGATAAAAATTCTGTCTTAAACCCTTTTGTGTATGACAGTGCCTAACTACCTTCTGATTCTATATATTTAAATACTATAAAAGAAGTTATACTTCTGAGCTGAGGCAAAGTATCCTTTCAGATAGCATTATAGAACATCAAACCAAGTTTTAAATTTAAACTCTCCCTAGGAATCAGTGCCTACCTTGTAGTGCATCACACATGCAGGTTTATAGGGGTGCTCACTCTCTATGACAGCATAGTGATTAGAGGTTGTACAAGCAGAGAGGCCTTGTTCAGGCTGGTTTCCTGTGGTGCTATCTGTTGACTGATTAGGATTGAATGCAGGGGGCGCATACTTCTGATTCAAAATGGCAACTGAGGGAAGCAATTGTTGGACAAGGCCAAAGACTTCTACAGCCACCTAGTATAAAAAAAATGATTACATGAGATAATAAATGTGAAAGTTGCTTAAAAATTATAAATTGCTATAATTGTTGGTTATCTTTATTATTAAGAATTTCCATCTAGAGTTTCTTCTGGCTAAGTTTCTGTTTACGAGGAATTTGTTCTATGGGAAAAAAAGATTTATCTTAGATGTCTTAGCTGGTATATGAATAACCTAGTGTGTATTTTTAAACACTTTTGCCTTTTTGTGATCTGCAGTAAACTAGCTTTTACTCAATAATTATGCCAAAAAAATCAATAGTTTATGATTTCTTCCTTGTCTTGAATATTTCAATTTCAAAACACTCCTGTCCTTTTACATTGTTATTTTTATTCAAAATGAAGAAAATTTGGCATCAACCTCATAAATTAAAAAAATTCTCAGTTATCTTAAGCTTTCCTTACATATCATATTTCTAAAATACATTTCCCATTCCAAAATTCTTCAAATGTAAAGCCAATAAGTAAGCACCATAATCCAGTAAACAATACTAATAAAACAGAAAGGTTCAACTAATAATAATAACTTCTACCATTTATCATGTCTATCTCTGCTTGTTACCTGGTGCCTCAAAGATTAAAGTATTTTTAAAGGAAGAATACAAAGTCTAAAAAAATGATATTAAAAAAAGATTCAAAGTTATAGAATTAAATTACACACCTTGGGAATAGCAGCAGCTACTGGTCCTATGTAGGCTATAATAAGGGGAAGCAGCATGGAAAACAGACTGGAAGAGCTAAGCAGTTCTGGAATGTCATCAGCTAAAAAAGGCATTAAAACTACAGTTAGAAGGTAATTTCGTTGTAATGTACATGTGCTATACTAAATCTATATTCCATTTTCTTGAACAAAATTACAGTTGACATTGAGTTGTTATAAAGGAACTGGCACTATTTAAAGGGCTTTATTTACTTGAGTTATCTAAATTAACCAATAAAAAAACTTTTATTCTCCCCACTTTTTTGAAGGGGAAATCAAGGCACATAATGTTTAAGTAACTTGCCCCAAATCATACATTTGTAAAATCACAGAGCCAGGATTAGAACCTAGAGTAACAGTCATGATTTTAAACCATTGCTCTCGGTATCACACATGGCTACATATGTGACATTAGGCAAATTATTTAATCTGTGAGTGCCTCAGTATTCATTTACAATAGAGGAAAATAATAGTACTTCCCTCATAGAATATTGTGAACCTTGAGTTAATGTACATAAAACACTTAGAACAATGCCTGCACACAATAAGCACTCCAAAAATGCTTGCTGTTATTAACCTATATATAATGCCTTCGATTTTTCCAAGGAAAGTACTTTGCTGATGAACATTTTAATCATTCATCCGTGAACATGGTGCTGGGAAGATACATTGAATCTACGCTGTGAAGACCTTTATATTAAAGGCCAATCAATTATTCCCAAATACTTGTTTCTAGATCTGCTGTTGCATCAGAATAGTCTGGGCATTTATTTAAAAAATGCAGTTTCTTACCCCAGCCTAAACCCCTAGTTTGGATGGGCCAAACATTCTTAATTTTCAGCAAGTTTCCCAAGTGAATCTGATGTGCAGCTAGGTTTAAAAACAAATATTATAGATAACAGTAAAGTGGGGTGGGTAACAGTGAACGTTTCTGTAGACATAACTCTACCGCCAGTGTGCAGGATGACTAGATAACAAGATAGGGAGGGGGAAAGGTGGCCGTAAGCTGATTAGGATGCTATCCATCTGTGAGGAAGAGGACAGGTGCTTAACCATGGCAGCCTGAACTACGAGAGAACAGAGAGGAGAATACAAACTGAAGAGTTTCCAGTGGAAGAACTCACAGAACTCAATTTAAAAAATTGAATCAGGGAAACATTTAGAGTTACCCAGACCGTTGGGTAAATGGCGACACCATTACTGGAAATAGGACACACAGGAAGAAAAATAGGTCTAAAGGAGAAAACAAATGCTTTTTGACTACTGAAAGAAGGATAAAGCAAAGCCTGAGTTAAATCAGGAGTTTTTCCTCTTACTAGGTTAACTAATAACAATTACCAGGTAAACATTTTGAACATTAACAAATTTTGCTTTCGAACATTCTAAAAAATTTTGCATTAACAATATGGAGAGTATGACTCAACCTAAATAAATTTATGTATAGATCTATAACGAATAAGACATTCTGGAATTCTCCAAGATGGTTCCTCTTCAGTAACTGTGTACATAATTAATTTAAAATATGACTATTAAGAAAGTAAAAGAAAGTCTTACCATCCACGGCAAGAGCTCTGTGCAAGAGGTCTTTTGCAGCTCGAACAACGGTGCTTACCACAGAGAGTGCTCTGGTACAGTTTTTATCTTCTTCATTGGCTTTGCTCAGAAGTTGGGACTGTAAATCTCCCTCAAATTCACTCCTGTAACGTGAGTAACACATGAGGTTCTTTTACATGGTAGGTAAGATACGATCTAACTCCAAGTCTCACATCTAGCTCAGAGCCCTCATTTCAAGTTAAAAAACTTCAAGTTTACAAAACGAAATTATGTAATTATGTAATTATGTAATTTCAAGAAGTGATAGGGCCTCAAAGGAAAAAAAAGCAGGAGAAGGGCATAAAGTTATTTTAAATAAGATCAAGGAGAGACTATCTTAGAACTGACATTGAACAAAGGCCTGAATTATGTCTTAAAAAAAGATCTGAGGGCAAAGTATTCAGGCAAAAGGAATAGGAAGAGAAGGTTTGGACAGAAACAAGACTGGTAAGTCCAAGGAACAGAATGAAGGCAAATGTACCTGGAATGAAAGGAGACTGAAGTGTGACAAGGTGGGAAAGGTAAATGGAGTCAGATCATGTGAAGTCTGTATGCCACAGTAACGACTACATTTTTACTGGAATGGGAATGGGAAGTTAGGAGAGGATTTTCACCAAGGGCCAAACTTGGTATGGTTTACATTTCTATGCGATCACTCTGGCTGTGCTGTGGAGAACTGACTGTAGGAGGGCAACGTGAAAGGAGCGAGACTGGTTTGGAGGCTACTGCAGCTATCCAGGTAGGCTGGCTGATGGTTTGGACTAGACTGTTAATTATGGGAGGGGTACACAAAGTCACACTTAGGACATTTTAAAAGTACAGCTGCCAGAACCTGATGAACTAGATGTAAAGTGAGGGAAAGAAGGAAGCGCAGAATGACTCCGAGATGTTTGGCTGTAACTGTGGACGGGGAGGACGACTCTGGACACATGAAACTAAGCTGTCTATTACCAACTGCCTAGAGCAGCCTTAAAAGTGGTATGCGGTACAGTGGATAAGAGTGGGTCATTCCATTCCCAGCCTGCAAAGCTTAGGGCCATAAATGACTACAAATGTGTCTTTAGACAAGCTGTTTAACCACTCTGTCTCAGTTCCCTCAACTACAAAACAGGTAGGAAAAGTGCTGCCCTCATGGGGTGACTGATGACTAGCTGAGATACTAACAGGTAAAGCACTTAGAGCATTGTGTGGCACACAGTAAGTGCTCCGTACACATTAACCATCACCATCATCTCCATCACTGTCACTCAAATAAACATATCAAATAGGAAGGACCTGAATATTTAGTCTAGGGCCCAGAGGAGATGAAAGCTAGAGATACAAACTTAGGAGCCATCACAGTAGGATGGCATTTAAAGTTAAGAGATTTTAATCTTTTTAAATGTGAAAAACATCAAGACATGGAAACAACCAAAATGTCCTTTGATAGATGAATGGATAAAGAAGTTGTGGTATATATACACAATGGAATACTATTCGGCGGTAAGGAAAGATGATATTGGAACATTTTTGACGACATGGATGGATCTTGAGAATATAATGCTAAGTGAAATAAGTCAGACAGAAAATGCAGAGAACCCTATGATTTCACTGATATGTGGTACATAAACCAAAAACAACAAAAGAACAAGACAAACAAATGAGAAACAAAAACTCATAGACACAGACAATAGTTTAGTGGTTACCAGAGGGTAAGGGGGGTGGGGGGTGGGAGATGAGGATAAGAGGGATCAAATATATGGTGATGGAAGGAGAACTGACTCTGGGTGATGAACACACAATGGAATTTATAGATGATGTAATACAGAATTGTACACCTGAAATCTATGTAATTTCACTAACAATTGTCACCCCAATAAATTTAAAAAAAATCGTGGGAAAGAAAAAAGAAAAACATCAAGATATCTAAAACATTGTATTTTGTAGAAATATAAAGTCTGGATAGCAAATGCTTTTAAGGGCCTCTCTAGCTTTTTGAAAGATGTAACTCTTCTCTGGTGCATGATATGGTTTTTAATCTATGGTTGGAGAGAGTGAATAATCTACTGTTTATTATACTACTGTATAACAGAAAAAGTTTTCATAATTGAGGTAAAGGGACTAGAAAGCTTTGGTATCTCAGTAGCAATATGCCCCTATGTAGTTATTTAATGCCTATTATTGCTATTCAATTTCACATGGAGAAAGGAGGCAGGAAATCATCTAGGGAAACTGTTTTGTGCTATCTGCCTAGGCAGTGTCCCAGACTGTTTATGAAGGAAACAGAGGAAGCAGTGCACCTCTGAAAATGATATGCAACTTCAGTGATTTGCTGCTAAATCAGGCTGAGGACAGACGTGATGATTGGTACTCACTACTCCCTAGGAGTCCAGCTAAGTTGCTAAAAGAAAAATTCAGACTCAGTGAGAAATGTATGCTTAAAAGGTTTTTAACCCAAAATTATTACCACTTTTTATTTTCTACTGTTTACATAAGGAATGGCTTTTGTCAAAGATGTTATAAGAAATACATCATTATATATTTTAGGGCCCCAAGAACTGAATTCACAGACATCAAAATGTTCTGCAGACGGGACAATAGGATCAAGCCAATACCAGTTAACACTTGGGTAGAGTTAAATGAGCATCAGCTTCAGGTATTTTTGAAAAAGAAATAATATGTTCCATTTAAATTTGAAACTGCAGACCACGAACTATAAAAATGACAACAAACAGCACATCTGCTCAATACATAAAAGTTTCAAAGCTATTATAAAAATAATGGCAAAAAATCATTTTAAAATGTTCATCTTTATAGTAAAACTGAATGCATATAATGAGACCTTTCTATGTAGATTAGTATAAATACTATGTGCAAGAATGATACACTGTGTAATTTAATTATAACTACCCATTTAGTGTTTTGTACCCTGGTAGTAAGTTATGCATGTTCTCCCACTTGAAAATAGTGCCCTATGTCTATACCACACCTACCTATAGTAGAGTATCTGTGGAATCTGTCCTCTGGTTTGGTTAGTGCCATTGCTACTCAAGCTGCATGTACTGAATGTAAACGTCACTCCATCAGGGCACTGAACTGTGGTCATTCCTCCGTCTCCATTGGCTGTACGGCTTCCATAGTTCCTCAAGCGCACGGCATATTTAACATTTTCCTTTATAATAATGATATAAAACGTATTTATAATTATTCATAACGTACCGAAGATATACAAAAAGACTGCAGTAAACTGGGCAAATATAATGCATTTCTTTGCCACACACACACACACACACACACACACACACACACACGATTTCATTAAATGAGTTTTTAATGAATCAAACAGGATGATAACTAACACTTAGTGATGTTGATTATTTAACAAAAACTGTCCTAAATATTTTATGTGATTTAATTAAATTAATCCTTAAAATGACCTCATGAAGTAAGTGCCATTCTCATCCCTATTTTACAGATGAGGAGTATCAGGCACAGAGAAATTAAGCGACTTGCCCAAAGTCACAAAGCTAACAGAACTAGGATTTGCACATGGGCAGAGTGACTTCAGTTCCTGCTCTTAACAAGACTGTCGAGTGTTAGTCATAATAAAAGATTTTAAATACATAATATTTCTCTTTGATGAGTTTAACCTTGGAAATAATTTTATATAAGGGAAAAAGTAATGGTGAGTCCGTTATATTTTTAAGAGATAATCAGAGACAGATAGATAGGCAGACATGGAAAGAAATATCCATAAGAAAAAGTTGTCCAAAATATGATGCACTGTACATAGAAAACGTGAGAAATAGATATTGGTGCCTTATGATTTATGATATAAACTTCACAAAGACGTTTTTTTTTTTCTTTTCTTTTTTGGTATCTAAACACTTTTTGATGAAGTCTCTAGTAAACTTACCTTATCCAAAATTCTGCTCTTCTTTATAAAGAATACTATTGTAGTTGAATTCAGAAGTACTCTACTAATAATCACTTTAATATTAAGTACAATTTCTGGTTTGCTAAATAGCTATTTACTGCTAGACAATTAAGTTATATAAACTAATAATAACCTTAATAGTTAATGGTATGGTTAAGACCATTTATTTTTTAAATGAGATTTGGCATAGTAAGAGAAGGACAGGAACTAATATTTATTGAGTTTCTGTACAGTGTGGGGCATTGAGGCAAATACTTTATTCCATTATTTAATTTAACCTGAACAACACTGCAATGTAGGTATTATCCTTCCCAATGTACAGGTAAGACTCAGACTGGTTAAATGATGGCATGCCCAATGCCTTAGAGCTATTATCTAAAAGAACAGGTACCTGAGTAGGTCTGTTTGACTTCAAAACCTAACAATTCTTTTCACTATACCAGATTTTAAGAGATCTGCAAAAATAGAATATAACACAGTACAAGAACAGGAATATAGTAGGTACCCCATAAACATTTAAAGCAGCACATAAAGGAACACTTGTCACTATTTTTAAACTACATAATAATTCATCTCATTTACAAAAGAAAACTATTAATAAAATTACCTTTAAAGGAACAACTTTGTCAAGTCTGATTTCAGCTATGTCACCGGGTGAGTCCTCTGTTGTATAGGTTCCTTTCACTAATTCTAGAGATGTCCATCGGTGAGAATGAGTTGAATCTCCTGCATGTTCACTCTAATTAAAACAATCCAAAACAGAATCCACCATACTCTTTATTATATAAACAATTTTCACTTCTAATCTATTATTGTTTTAAAGTAGCTTATTTCCTTGCATATAAAATTAGCTATTAGCATTTACCCTATGCATACTAAAAAATTATTTTTGATGCTCTATAAACTATATTTAAATACACACATTTATACATGTTTGTAAAAATGGGAGCTTCTTTTATCTGATTTCTTGAGAAGTCTACAACCTAAATCATATAAGCTTTTCTCATCTGATGTCTTAAAATGATTCCCACTTCTTTCATAAGAAGAGTGCTACATGCAATTTTAGAGCCTAATGAAGCAGGGAAATAATTTAAATTAATTGCTCAAAAGAATCAAATACAGATTGACTGCTATTATGAAAAACTACCTTTCTGTCCAATTTTAATAAAACTTTATGAAAACTCAGGTGCTTTAAGTAATCTAGAGAATACAGCAAATACAGCTAAAATCAATCAATCAATATTATCTTTACTAAGAATCATCTATTAGCCCTGTATGACAAAACTGCTTAATCACAGATACAGGTAGTATCAGTCTGAATATTGTTCTTGCTACCTGAAAACTTACAATAGCAAAAGAAAAAAAAATTACTCAAGATTGTAATCAGAGCCTTGGACTTTTCATTTAAAATCTTCCCTGTAAGTGTAAAAAAAACTGAGGTAGGAGTGATCCAAGACGGCACACAAGAATTACGTAGAATAAATCTCTTTCAATTTCTTTAAGGTTGTCTATCTGTGACTGATCTGACAAACCCTCCAAAATTTGGATTATCAGACTATGATAGTAAGTCCTGACACACAATTCACAAAGCAACATGAACATGATAAGAGTGGTACTTACATCGTCAACCAACACCTCTAATTCATATTCATGAATTCCACCTCCTCCATAGACTGAAAAACCAACCACAACTATTCCAGGTTTGTCTACTGAAAAACATATTGCATCAGGGGACCCATTCCCAGTGTTCCAACTTCTTCCCTGACTTGTTTTTGTGAATCTGTTAGCACTGGCTTTAACAGAGTGCAGAGAATTAAGTCCATCAATCTGTGAATGACAAAAGCCATCAGTAGTCTGTACCTGAGTGTTAATAACATGCCTTTAACAAAACAATCCAAAGGTTTCCAAGAAGTGCAATAAAGTAACCTACATTTAACAAGTGGGTTTAAACTATCCTAAAGGTATATTCAGTAAGAGATTAACCAGCAATAAAACCAGATTTCATCATTCTAAATTCATAAATCAATATCACTTAAGAATATTTTCTTCTTTTAGTCATATTAAACTATACATTTCACTTAATTTATGTCAGAACTATAAATTTGTAAGTTATCCCAATCATACCATATGACTGAATTATTGCTCATTTTGAAAAAAGAGATACGAAAAATTTCTTCAACATTTTATAGGCCAAAAGTTTTCACACTATGATACGTAGAACTCTAGGAATTCAGCAGAGATAGGTATTCAAGAAAGAGGTGGACTCAGGTTCCCCTCTTCAGACCATCCCTCCTTTTATCTGAGAATTTTCAAGTTAAGACTTCATTTGCAGAAAATATTCTGTCTTAGGTTTGAATACCACTAATGTATACAGTGATATTATAACTTGGCATTCAATATTTTAAAATTATGTGTACAACTACAACTTCACTAATTACAGACTCTCATTAGAGAGGATCAGAGAAACTTATTTTGGTTTGAACCCACTCTTTTTAATAATAGAGCCTGCTGCTGATCTAAGCTGGCTGCAGAAATTTGGAAGACCTACGAGAGGAAAAAAAATCGTAGTTTATGTTTCTAGCAAGAATTACAAACTGCTCCAGGAAAGAAATATGGATATCTAAGACAGGACCTCTTTGGGAACTCCAAAGATTTTGTATTAGGCACCTGTAATTCTGGGTATTTCTTTTCATTTGAAAGGAAGTTCACAGGGGATAACTAGATAGTAACATTCTGAGAGGAAACCTAAGTACTACACACTTTTTCCTCCAGGATCTATTACAGAAGGGAAGCATATTATAGGCTGAATGAGTAAGTGAAACAATTTTGACAAGGGCTTCGATGGCCTTTGAGACCAAAGCTAACCAAGAAATGGAGGAAGTGTTTCCCAGGGTGAGATACTCAGATCTGCTCAGGTATATGTCATCATTCAGAAATCCTAAATAAATGCTTAACTGTCAGTACAAATCAGTAATGAATGTTGACTGGATGGGTTAATTCAGAATAGAGTCTAAAATAAATCTATAAGTAAAATAAAAAAAAAAGCAAATACTAGGAATCACAAAAGTAAAATAGAGAAAAAGTTCCTTTGTAAGAACTTGAGACCTGGGACTACTGAGTATATGCTAATTATTAAATATTCATTTGAATAATGTAAGATATTTCATATTATGACATGATTTTAAAAACCAATGTACTGTCTACTTTTGGGGGAAAAAAAAGAAACATTCAATAAATTCAGCCAGAATGTTTCAAATTATAAAACACAGGATGGCCAGATGGCTCAGTTGGTTAGAGCACAAGCTCTCAACCACAAGGTTGCCCATTCAATTCCCACCATGGGATGGTGGGCTGCGCCCCCTGCAACTAAGATTGAAAAGGGCAACTGGACCTGGAGCTGAGCTGCGCCCTCCACAACTAAATTGAAGGACAATGACTTGGAGCTGAAGAGCCCTGGAAAAAACACACTGTTCCCCAATACCCCAATAAAAAATTTTAAATTTTAAATAAATAAATAAATAAATAAATAAATAGAACATATTGAGGAGGGCAGTGAAATGGTGAAACATAATAATACTTTACAAAATGTAAAGGCATTTAAAAATGTTTCAAAATGGTTTTCTGAAATACAATATTTGATCCTTTTAAAACTTTGTCATAATGGCTATACAACAATGTGAATGTACTTATTTAATGCCATTGAACTGTATACATGAAAACAGAATGGTAAATTTTATGTTCTCTATGTTTTACAATGAAAACAAACTTTATGACATAGGTGAGATAAAAATTATTATCCCCATTTTACATACTTGTATGTATTTGTCTAGGTTCGATTAAGTGGGTAGAGTGAAGGTTTGGAAGGTTTGCAAGCTCTTTACCTTTTCCACAGCATGTGTCTGTCCATTAGCAGTAATCCTACTTCTATTACTCATTACCCAGAAACGTTACCTATTTTTGCTTTTATGGGGACATGGCAGTGAGGTTTTGCAGTGGGGCAGCTAAGAGAAAAATGTATATGCTTTGTATTACTGTCACATCCTGGGTAAAATGGTGAGAGAGAGGAAGGAAATAAGGGCAGAGAAGAGGTATAAGGAAAGGAAAAACAAACAGCCTAGCTCAATGGTATATATGTTTTTTTATTCTTTTTTTTTAAAGGTACATTTTTAAGAAAAAGAAAAATACAACGGGATTGAAATCAATTTTAACAGAACCAAAATAAATGAAAAAAGAAACTATTTGGAAAGTTTAAACATGTGCTTATTATCCAATCTCAAAACAGAACATTACCTCAGATCCCAGGGCAGATGCTGTCAGTTCACTGACAATACTGGCCAGTAATCCACAGGTGTTGGAGACCAGGTGGCAGGAGAAGAGCTCATTTTCTCTCCTCAGGCTGTTTCTGACGGGGAGCACAACGATAACCAGCATTTTCTCCAGAACTTCACGGAAGCTTGTCATGCCTGAGATATTCTCTTCACTCTATGACACATGAACAGGAACAGTTCCAAGATACTGCTTTATTTTCCTTCACGTGAGCACTCAATTGCAAAATCTTGTCTTTCTAGATGACATCCTTAAAGTTCAGACTTTAGTCTGTCTATAAATCTATCCAGCTATATGTGAAGTAATTATACCTGCTTTTCACTTAGAAGCTCTTTTTGATTTAGTCTCAGTATTATAAAAATACCACGTTTACAAGGTTCATGTGTTTTATTAGCTTTAAATAATTTTCACTTATTCTCTTAATTTTCAAAAACAATCCTATTTGGCAAACAGAATAAAACTGTTCCTTTTTAAAAAGGTTTTTCTATAGGACAAGATTCCAATCTGAGATAATTATTTCTGGTATAGTCAGAGGTAAAAAAGACCATAGTCTAGAAGTCTATTTTCTAATAAAATTCTGTAAATGCATGAAATATTAAAAATGTGGACTTCTATGACTATTCCTACACAACTTTACAAATTCTATGTATTTGATTTCATAAGCAAAGATAGGAAAATTCCAACCCCTACCAATGGAAAAAATTCAAGATAAGAAATTACAGAATCCCATTAAACAAAGACCAATGGGAAAATATTTTTTTCCTTTTTTTCAGAAAAAAGGGAAAAGAGATTAATTAATTTTAATTGAAATCCAGCATGAACATTATTTACCATCCTTTGCCATCTTTAGTATCTCTTATCCAAGGGGTGTCCAAACTGTGGCCTGCAGGCCAACTGCAGCCCACAATTCATTTTTAATTGGCCCGCAACAAATTCCAAAAATACTTTTTAGTTTACTTAAGTGAACCAGGTGAGGCAATACATACTTCACCTCGAGTGAGTGGCCCGGCTGTTTGTGTATTTTACCGCATATGGCCCTTGGTAAAAAAACGTTGAAAAAAGTTTGGACACCCCTGTTAGCCTATAGTGGACAGAGAGCAAAACGCATTTAATTTCATCAAGGGGCCAACTGTAACCAAGGATCCTTTCAGTTTTACTGTGGGACTAGGAAATCAAGCAATTTGCATCTAGTTCCAGTTTATTCACAGTGGCTCAACTTCTTCATCTGTAAAGTCAGGGGATTCTTTGCTATGATTCATTTATCAAAATTACTTGTGTCTCCTTGAGCAAGCAAATTCTTCCACACTGCTTTACAAGCTATAGTATATATGTTTCAACATATTTCATAAAGTCATAAAATTTCAGCGTAGAAAAGGGCCATAAAGTTAAATCACTCTTCCAAACACAGATCAAATATGTAAACGAATATACTTTCCATCCATTAGAGAAAATTAAGTAAATTTTCAGTTAAAATTATTATGAATATTATTGTGAATCATTCTCAACCTCTTCTTTAACGTACAACCTTAGGCTAAAAAAATAACTCAGTAATAATATTTCATCTTTAAGTTATTTATATCATCATTTGAATAAGATTACTATAACATTTTAGTCAATTTACTTACTTGACAAAATCAATTCTTGAGTTTTTTTAAAGTATAATTCTTTTATCCCTATGTCACTTTCATCTCCAGAAACCTTACTTTCTGGAACATCTCAGAAAGTGAGTTCTTGATAAAATTCCATCCCCAATTGTCCTCCACAATCAATAATCTTGTAGGGTTTTGTTTGGGGGTGAGGGGTGAGAGATAGGTGGAGTGTTTTTCAGTTATACCCACTTAGTGTCTAATTAGTAATTGACAAGATTAATACAAAAAGCTTCCCACATAATCTTAAGGCAGATTTGATAGTGTCCATATGCTTTTGTTGAAAGACAAAAAAAAAAAAAAGTAGCACATCACTAGCCATTAAAATTTTTTACAAATGTAATTTTATTCACTAGTGGGGAATTCAAGCTCACACTAGTTTTCTAGAGGGCATTTTACCAATTTGTAACAAAGTATTAACAAGCTTTCCATTGATTTAAGAATTTTTCTATTTCTGAAGATTTGTCCTAAAAAAATCAACACGAATATACATAAAAATTTAGTCAATGATATTTTTAACAGCATTGTTTAAAATATTGAATTAAGGGGAAACAACATAAATATATACATTTGATTGAATTATCATACTACACTCAAATGGTAGAATTCTATAACAGTCATTAAAAAGAAGGTAGAATATATACTAACCAGGATATATCTTCACAGAATATTAAGACAGACATAAAATATTCAATTATTAATTAATTACAAATGTTAGTTCTCCAAAAATGTATTAAAAATATTGTTAAATTTTACTTATTTTTAAAGAAAACACTGCAACCCTAAAGGGAATTCCAACAGAAAAAAAATAGATTACCCATAATTTTATCACTAAAGCATTAGTTTCATTTCTCAGTATTCTCTTCCAAAATATGTATTACATACATATTACAAAATATATATGCCTCTGCATTATATTTTACACAGTCATCATAGAACATATATACTTTTGTTTCTGACTTTTTAATTTAAAAATATATCTTCATGTTAAATATATATATAGTTATTTTTAATGGTTGAGCCGTATTCTATCAAGTTGATGTATCTAAATTCAACTATTAGATTGGTGCAAAAGTAATTGCAGTTTTTGCATTTATTTTTAACCTTTCAAACTGCAATTACTTTTGCACCAATCTAACATTTCACTTAATGATGTACAGGCATGCCTCTAATTAAAGTTTTTAATTTTTCCTTTTAATAAAATACACATATATCTTTAGTCTTTAAATTGTCTCCCCATATTATTTCCCTTGCAAATACTCATTGCACGTAATATTAAATTGACAATTTATCTCATAAAAATATCTTCTATATACCCCAGTTTAAGAACTATATTTATTTTTTCCTCATCTCAACTAGTACCTAATTATATTCCCAATAAATGGTAGATGCACAATAAATACTTGCTGAAGGATGGGAAGAAAAAGATTACTTATATTAATTACATAATGCCATCAGCCATCTCTAAGTTTAGTAGGTTTCCTCATAGTTTCACCAGCATACGACTTTATAGGAAATTTATTTTCCCTAACTTTTTACAAATAAGGAGATAACTTTAATAGAACTTTCATTCACATTTAATTACTGGTACTAGTAAGGCTGAAAGCTTTCCCATGCTGGCTTACTCTAAAGACTGAGATCTTACAAAGGTATTATATTAACTTTGGAAATTTTCTTTCCGTTCTGCTATTATCAATTTTTGTTTTTATATGTCATTGAAATTTTTCACTTAATACTTCTGTTGCTTCAGTCAACAGAAAATTGCTATTGTACAATAAGGATACTTTTTCTATTTTATACTCCTTTTTACACTTTTACTTTAAAGATTAATTCTCATCAACTTGGGAGTAATTATACATGGTTTTCATGTATATTTAAGTTAATTCATCTCTACAGTGCTTTCTAATAAACTAGTAAAGAATGTTTCTATGGCTATTGTTTTATAATGCTTATTTAATATACCAAAATGATACAGAAAATGTTTTAAAAGTTATTTATTTCCTTAGAATTCTATCCTGGCAATCTCAAATATTATATTAGAATATGAAAGTTTGCTTATAGTATCTGCAACTTTCAAATAGTTCAGCCAGAAACAAAAACATAGGAATTCATTACATACTCTCTCAAATTCTTTACAGGTTAGGGATCGTTCAAAATAGAAAAACAGAGAAATAGACTGCACATTCACGGGGTAAGTGTGACATTTTTTTCTCTTAATTTTAGCTCTTCTTGTGAAACACATAATCATTTAATGAATATATTTACTGACATAGAAGAATAAGTACCCAAGCTAAATATGCCTCCATTTATGGTTTTATTGTTTCAATTTAAAAGGTATTTCAGAAGACCTACCTGGCTGAGTTTTTCCATATGTGCTACTAAGAGGGGAAAACGGTGAACTAGTGTTGAGTCATTCTCTGTGCTAACTTGTTTAACAATTGATCGTAGTAGTACTTCTCCATCATATGCAATAGGGAAGATAGAAGTCAGCTTAACAGAAGTGTGACACAGAGCTGACATAACAGCTGCGAGGAGTCGACTACTTGATGTCTTGAAGTTTGCTTCTTGGATATCCTTTAAAAACAAAAATATGAAAAATAGAGAAAAAAGATTGCACATTCATGGGGTGCAATCATGGGGGCCAACATTTCACCAAAGAAATACTGTATCAGTATAATCCAAATTTCTGGATACAAAAGGTGAACACCCTTTGAAATCATACCAGAGTTTTTTAGCACTGTATCACTGTACTTGTCTTATTAAAGGATATTACATCAATACCACATTTGTTTAAGTTACTACCCAGTGGAAGTGGAAAATTACTAAATATGGTCAAGAAAAACCAGCCTCCCGTCCGTCCCCTAGTAAGCGAGTTTATATATTTATATATCTACAGAATCAGTCCTCTCCAGCACTATTGTCAAAGAAAGACATCAAAAAGGCCCCAATTAGTATACATCTAAGGCATTTCCAGTAGCAAACGCTGAAACTATTTTCCTTAAATAATTTAAATTGTAATTCTGTGCTACTATAACATTTCACTAATGTTAATGTCTATAGTAACATTTCACTAAGGTGAGAAGATTATGTCATCACATTACATAGTTTATTCAGAAAAATTAGGAGCAAACTTGGTTTTATAACCAAGTATTAAAAACTTATCAACACAGGGTATCCTAATTTACAACAGAATTTGTATTCCTTGTACATATTATTTAGTTAATTAAAAATTTGTATTACAAAGTCAGGCTAAAAAGTAAAGTAACATTCTATATGTTAAACCAGTATTAGTTAAAGCTAGTGTGGTCAGTAACAAAGGAAGAATACAACCAAATCAGACTGGGCAAATTGAGAGAGTGGGAGAGTAATTAAGTTGTGTACTAGTCTAGGCTCAGGATATTGCATGGTAAAATCTGGCCCCTGCTACAGGGCAGGGATGAACCTGGAGTACATGATGGTAGTAAGACAGTCACAGAAAGATAAATACTGCATGATTCTACATATATGAGGTATCTAAGAGTTAAACTCACAGAAGCAGAGCTGGTGAGGAGAAAATGGGGAACTGGTTGGTGTTCAACAGGTATTATGTTTGTTATTAAAGATAATAAGTGGTAGACATCTGCTATATAATATATAACATCATGCCTGTATATATAACAATACTGTATTGTATAGTCAAATATGTTATGATGGTAGAGCTCATGTTAAGTGTTCTTACCACAATACAATACTTTTTAAATGCCAAGAAGAAGAAATTCAATATGTAAATAGCTAAAAATAAATAAAAACAAAGTTGTACCCAGATGTCATTACTGGAACACCTTCCACGAGGCTACGATGCCTTGGTGATGACAGTGAATTTTTTTACTGCAGAAGGTAGGGGGTGTGGCTAGAACTTCCAGTACAATGTTGAGTGCAAGTGGTGAGAACAGATACCTCGTGTGTTGTTCCCACACTTAGAAGAGCAGTAAATATTTCACATAGGCTTTCAGTTTCCTTAAATCCTAGTTTGCTGAATTTTCATCACTGAATAAGTGCCAATTTTGTCAAAATACTATTTTTGATCTGCACTTGGGAATCTGAGTATGTGAAGTGTCTAAGTTATATGTGGATTTTCCATTGTGTGGGTGATCAGTACACCTAAGCCCACATTGGTCATGGGTCAACTGTACTTTTTCTGTATCTATTGAGAGGATCATACAATTTCCCCTTCTTATTCAGTTCATATGGTGAATGACATGTATTTTTGAATGTTAAACTACCCTTGGCATTTCTAAAATAAACTCCACTTGGTATGATACATTTTTTTTTTATATTGCTGGATTTGATTTGACAAATACTATCAAGAATGTCTGCATCTATGTTTATGGGTAATATTGGTTTATAATAATTTTTTCTTTTAATATCCTTTTCGGGTTTTAGTATCAAGACAAAGCTAACTTGGTAAAGTTGGGAAATGTTGCCTCCTATATTTTCTGAGTTTGAAAAAGACTGATATTAATTCTCTCTTACATATTTAATAGAATTATCCAATGACAATATCTGCAAGTGGTTTGCTTTGTGGCAAACGTTTTGATAATAAATTCAATTATTTAAAGGATATGAAGCAATTCACATTTTTCTATTTCTTGTGCAAGTTTTGATTAAGTTGTATTTTTAAAGAAATTTGTCTACTTTACCCAGTTATAATTTATTGGTATAAACTTGTTCATACTATTCCTTTATTATCATTTTAATATCTAGTGGATCTATACTGATATACCCTATTTCATCTCGATAATGGTATGTTGTTTTTTCTCTCTCTTGTCTCTCAATCAGACTTTCTAGACTTTTTAAGTTTTATTTTCACTTTGTTAATTTTCTCTATTTTCTATTTCACTGATTTCTGTTCTTTTATTATTTCCTTCCTTTATTTCTGTTACTTTCTTTTTTCATTGGGTTTGATTTGCTCTTCTTTCTGGCACCTTAATATAGAAACTTAGATAACTGATTTTAAACCTTTGCTAGTATAAGCATTTAAAAGTATACTTTTCCTCTCTAAGTAATGCTTTAGCTACTTCTCATAAATTTTCATATATTACATTTTTATCTTTCAGTGTGAAACACTTTCTAATTTCCTTTGAATTTCTTCTTGATTCACTGGTTACTTAGAAGTATTGCCCATTTTCCAAATATTTGGTGCTTTTCTTGATACACTTTGCTTTTCATTTCTAATTTCATTCTACTGTGTTCTGAAAACACTTTTAAGATTTTAATCTTGTGAAATTTACTAATACTTAATTTTATGGCCTAGCATATGATCTAGGATTTGTCTTTGTGAATATTTTATGTATACTTGGAAAGAAAATTGCATATTCTGTTTTATAAATGCCAATTAGGCCACGGTGGTTGATAGTGTTCAAATCTCTGTATGCCTACTGATTTTCTTGTCTAGTTGTTCTATTAATTACTGAAAGAGAAGCACTGAAGTCTCCAACTATCAATGTGAATTCGTCTCTCTCTCCCTTTAGTTCTGTTAGTATTTTGCCTCAGGTATTTTGAAACTGTGATTTGGGGTATACACATTTATGACGGTTGTGATTTCCACCTGAAGGAATGAATGACGTTAGCATGCAAGTTCCCTCCCAGCTCTCTCTCCTGACTGTTCTTCAAAAATGGGGTGTGGGGCTGCCCTTCTAGTGCTGTGTCCTTGACATATACTCACTCACTATTGTTTTTTTCCTCTGTTACACACACACACACACACACACACACACACACACACACATACACACACACTCCCTCATAGGTTCAAAGAATGAATCAGCAGCTGCACATTGTGCCTGCCCATTTTATAACTGAAAAATGATCAAGCAAACAGAAAATTTTTTTTGAATTTTGATTTTTAAGTCACATATACCAACACTGATTTCCTGATTTACCTTTTATAAAAGTTAGAAAGATTAAGGCAAACGTAATTTATTTTCTTGAAGAGTATTAAGTAATATATCATTTTCAGCTAACATTTTACACACTTAAATTACCTGATCCAAACAATTCAGCAGATCACAAAGGCAAGCCCACTGTAAGGCAGGAGTTGGGTAGAAAGAATGAAAACAGGCAGTAAAGGTATTATGACACTCCTGAAGAACAGCTTCTAGGAGACTCAAAGGTTGACTGAGATATCCTTGAGGATCATTATCCAACTTCACCATGCAGTGGTCAACTCCTTCTGATAAAATTTTTCTTAACAAAGTTCTAGTTTTTCCAATGCATTCTGCTAATTTGCTAGTTTCTTCTACAATTGCTTTTCCTGTAGCTTTGAGGGAACAAAGCATGTTAAATAGAATAATAAATATATATGAAAACATTCAATATAATTCAAATGATTTCCTATGTAGCTAAAAATCACAAGTACTCATAACTTAGAAAAGAAACAATTTAAAGATTAAGTGTGGTCCAAAATTATTTCTTTTTAAAATCTAAATAAAAAAAGAAACAAAACACTGGTTTCAGCATGTAAGTCCCAGTCAGTTGTTCAAAATATTTCCATTTGACAGAATCTATTTAAAACAATACTTTATTAGAGTATTTAATTTTAGCCTAACATAACTTTTTTCTTATTAGTGTGACATGTATTTTATTCTGAATAAGTCAACACATAAGCATCACAGCAAGCTGACCTTCTCCCCTCGTTTAAGAAGCAGGTTAAATAAAGCTGGGGATCTTCAACTCTTGGTTATTCCTATGTAAACCTCAATTCTCAAATATTTTCTCCCAAAAGTCATTCAAAAAATGCATCATACCTGACACTGGGTAAATTTCACAGGTATAGACACGCAGTAACCTCAGACAACAGGTACCCACAAAGCGCAGTCTCTCCAAATCAAGAAGTGTAGCTGTGAACTGGAATCCTTTTAGTCCTCTAAGTTCTTCAACTCCTAAGACTAAGGTGGTCCAGCTCCAGTGAAGAATACTCAACAATGACTCAAAACATTCCTAATCCAGAATATGAAGAAATAGATAACAATTAATTCAAGTGATACCATAAGTTGAATCAAACTGAAAGATGACATTCCACCTCAAAACTTTATCTTGAAATTTTTCACTAACCCAAATAACAGACATTTCATTAGTTCATTCACAAATTAGTGTTACTAGGAGCATCCCGAAGCTTGACAAAAACAGTAAAGTAGTTAGGCATCTATAAAAACAGCATTCTTCAATATTTACCTATTTAAAAATACATTTTTAAGTTTCTCTGCTACCAATCTATCTAGTTTATCATATAAGTAAGGAAAGAAAATGAAAAACACTTATAAATACATGTTTACTTGAAAGGAAGGTTAAATTCTACATTCTCACAGCAGTATTGTGTAAATAAACCAAAACTATTTTAAACATTTGAATAATTTTTAATATAATAAAGTATTTTAGTATTAGGCATTAGCACTAATATCAAAGCACTTATTTTTTATCTACATATGAAACTGTACAATACAAACTAAACTTTTGATAAACAAGCTAATAGAAGATAAAAATTGACTAGAAAAATTGACTAGACTAAAGCATTCTTATTTGGGTTTTTAAAATATCTAAAATATGGGTTTGGGGAGTGAACATCCCCTGTAATTCTAGTTGGTCTGCAGGTTTTACCATGCTTACACGATGACAGATACTACATGAATCGAAAAGCAAATTACTTACTCCCTCATCTCCATCAAATTCCAGTTCTCTGATGTAGCAATACCAAGAATAATAGTTTATAGCTTAACTTTTTAAAGAAATGATTGACTAAGTTTCTGAGATAAAGACTAAAATGACCTAATGACCACAAAATCACTTAGACAAAAATATGAAAATATTATTAAGCATATAAAAAAGAGATCGCTGAAAAAGACACAACAGAGAAAGATACTTATTTGGGTCAAAAGATACCAAACTGATATTAATACAAAAACGATCCAAGGTACCAAGGAGCCAAAATTCTTACAGTCTCTTATTCAAAGCACACTCTCTGTAAACTGCCATAGCTCTTCTGGAAGGCTAGTTTGACATAATATTATATCAAAATTTAAATTTACTTCAGGCAAAATAATCACATAAATACATAAGTAATCAAAAACACATATGTATGAATATAATAGTAAACAAGAAGAAACAAACAGTCCTTTGATAGGAATAGAGTTGAATAAATTAGAATACAGAGGGTCCTCAAATAACGTTGTTTTATTCAACATCATTTCGTTTTAACATCGATGAGATGTATAGGAGCTTAACGCTTGTTAATATCAATCAGCTTATGTAAAACTGGTTTCATTATACGTCGTTTCGCTTAAAGGCACAGAACCTATCAATATTAAGTCAGGGCTTACTGTATACCCATTCTAGAGTATACAATGCAAATATTAGAAAAGACTGAAACAGAGCCAAATGTACAAACATGGAATATAGCCACAGTGCATACTATAAAATTTATAAAAAGGAAGATACAAAACTTTAAGTATGATCAAACATAAACAGGAAGGTTGGATAGTGTGCTGTACAGGCAGACTGATAAGTATGTGGATGTTATAAAAAGCAGTCTAGAAAGATAAACATCAAAATGTAAATATACAGTAATAATAGGGTGATGGGAAAAGAACTTTAATGTATTATTAGTATAGCTTTATCCCTACTCTATCCTACTCCCACTAGGGACGTAATTCTGTGGTTTAAAAAATGAATAAAAAAGAAAAAAAGCATTTCCCTTCACATTTAACCAACACAACAGGCTGCCAGCTATTAATACATTAATAAATCACATTCATATAGTGCCTCACAATTTAAAAAGAATTTTTGTATCCCTTATCTAATTAAAATTCATGACATTATGATGTACTTTATTTATGTATTAAGAATCCTCAACTAACAAATGAAAGAGCAAGACTTCCTGAGCAGACATACCATGATATTTCAATTACATCCTGTTGATTTTCCATTCTACATTGGTAACCCCAATAGCATCATGTATCTTAAACGTAGAATAGTGATAGTCAAGTAGTTCAATAAAGTCCCTAGTCAGATATGCGACTCCTCTGTTTAATTCCTCAAGCATTCAAGTAACACTTTTTGGTCAACAACACCCTTCACTTTTCCTTCTCTTTCTAACTCCTTCAGTACATGTATTCCTACATGATTTATTAGAAAATGCACCAATTATTTTAGAAATAGTAAGGCATGTAAAAATCTGTCACAATCTCTATTTTCCTATTATTTAAAGTGCAAATTCTTTGGTCTGGGATGCCAATGTTAATACAAAAACAAATCTGAGTTCATAAAGCTATGCTTTGATAAAATCGTGGAATAGTGGCTGAACACTAAACATGAAAATGAAACTGAGCACTGCAGAGAAAAGGGGTCATTTTAAAAAATGGCTTACCACTGAGACAGTTCTTGCAAAAGATCTCTTTAAAATGTGTACAGGTTCACTGGTTTGCTGTTTGCCTTTTGAAGCACTGCCATCACTGGTTGGAAGTCTGAGGGTAGCAGACACACATAATTTATGTTAGAAAGCCCAATAACATTTTTCTTTTCAAAATATTTTTGCCAAACATTTTGCAATAGTGAAATAATTAAATTATATATTTAAATATTTCCATTAGGTAAAATGCCAACACTGGACTTTTTAGAAACATTTTGCAATACTAAGCAAAATTTTTAGCATGTGAGCATTTTATTTTTTAAATCCCAACTTTGTCTAAGACTGGGTAGTAGAGAATCTCTTCTCTTACTAGAGAACATATGTAGCTTGTTCTCTAGTAATGCTACTATCAAATTCCATTTAAAAGTTATTCAACAAGTGTACCCAGGAGTAGTCTAAGCAACTTGTTATGTTCATAATGCTATATATTACAAATACTAACTATAATAGAGAGCACAGAAACAAACAAAAATCCCTTCTTGGGAAAAGTAAAGTTTATATTAAGATTCTTAAAGCGATTACAAGAAAGGAAGATACAGGAGACAGAGAATCAATTCTAGAGGTATTTCCCTTGATTTTTACTACTTAAAGAGTAACATTTTTTAATGAGGGTTTATATCTATTTGCATACTTTATTTTAAAAATTACTGCAGTGATCTCCTAGTAGATGGACACACATATAAAGCATATGCTTCCATGTGTCTCAATTACCATATAGTAATTAAAATTCTTAAATAATGGTTAAAATATATTATCACATAAACAAGTTATTATTTGATATTTCAATTAAAGGTGGAAATTTTTCAGCAGTGAGGGATTTTCCAACTCATTCCATCACAAGGTAAGATGAACAAGAAACACAGGACTGCAGCAAATCAATCAGGCCTACATCTAAAGTCTCAATCTAACACCATGATTTCATTTCTCTAAGACAAATTTTATTAGTTTATAACATTCTGAAATTGGTAAAAAAAAATCAATAGAGCGATTAACAATGTAAGTCATTAAAATATTGTTATTGGCATAATACAGATAATCTGAATCATGAGATAAAGTTTAAAATTAAGCTTGATGTAGAAAATACACAAAACATTAAATTTGTTTGATAAATGTAGCCATATATATATTAGTATAACTTCCTGAATGCTTCAAATAAATTCTTCCTTTTTATATCATATATTTTATAGTGATCTTAGTTCATTACAGCAAAAGAATAAACCTCATTAATTAATTATAAATATGCTAAATACCTGTATAATAATTGAGGTATCTGACCAGCATTTACATCTGTGCCATTATTTGATTTCTTTGAACTCTTAAATTGGAAAACAACCCTAAGAAAGAGGGGAAAAAATAACAATAATACCAAAATCAACATATTTCAGGATTCATCGAAGGAAATAAGTAATTTAACAATCACGTTTTCAAATCTTATCTTAATGAACTGAGAGTCACTCTTTAAGGAAAACAATACAAGTAAAAAGATACTATTCTAATTTTAGTCTAGCTCTGAATGGCTTAAACAGTAAAATGAAGGCACTGAACTTGATCAGGAACCACTGGGGGAGTAGTTGTCCTATCCTCTCCTTAGCCCCTTTTGCTCAACTTTAATCAGAGCAATAAGATTTTAACAGAATATGTCAACTTACAGTTTAAAATCTACTCAACTAGATACACTATAAGAAGCTTTAGCTTTCAAATGCTAATATAGTCCAAGGTTGAATAAACTATATATGAGAATCATACAGTCCATGACGGAAGCAGTCTCCACAGTTCCAGCATACAGCCTTGCAGTAAATTAAAAAGGAGACATACAACAACAAACTTAATTTTTCTACAGCATTCTACTTGAACATTCAGTAACATGGAATTCACTTCATAAATTAATCTGTCCTTTTTTTGGTCAGCTCTGTTATGAGCTGAAAAAACTACCTGAAATATACTATTATATAACTTCTGCCCATTTCAAATCATTTCTGCTCAAGAATAATACAAAATAAATTGAATTTCTCTTATAAACAATGGTGCTTTCAAACATGTGAATCAAAGTACAGAGTATAAAGAAGGTTAGTCTTAGAGTCAAGAGACTCCAGGACTAGATTTGATTCTGCCAAATGTACGAAACCATATGACTCGAAGCAACTCATTTCAACTTTTGTCTCTCAATTCCTGAGTGTAAAATGGCACTGACAACTGCTACACAAAGTTGTTGAGGGCATCAAATGAGATAATATATATGAAAGTGTTTCATAAACTGAAAAGCACTCTATACATGAACTTTAAACAGTAAATTTCCCCTGACAATGTTACTAAAACTGTACCATTTCGTATCGCCGAAGCTTTGCAATTTATCAACTGTTTTCATAAGCATTATCAAATTTTATAGAAAGTATATATATTAATATTTCGTTTTTATTGTTCCCAAATCTGAATTATCCTTGTCACTTTCCTCCATATGATTTCTAATTTAGTAATAAGCTTTTAAACAATTAACACCCAGAAATGCACACAAACACCATCTGACAAGAACAAAGAATTGCCATCTCAGTATCTCCCTTTTCTGTCTAGACGTCACCTTCACATGAGATTATGGATTTAATTCTTACTGTGTTTCCCCGAAAATAAGACCTAGCCGGACAATCAGCTCTAATGCGTCTTTTGGAGCAAAAATTAATATTAGACCTGGTCTTATTTTACTATAATGTAAGACAGGGTCTAATATAAGACAGTATAATATAATACAATATAATATACTGAGTCTTATATAATATGATATGACATGATATAATATAACATAATGTAATATATTAATTTTTGCTCCAAAAGACGCATTAGAGCTGATTGTCCGGCTAGGTCTTATTTTCGGAGAAACATGGTAGCAATCATATTATGCTCTAGCCTTACCGAGATTTTTATCCTACTGGAAGACCTCTGAGCTTTCTCAACAATATCTCACTAACAAAGATTGTTTAAGTGTTAAGTCGCTTACCCATCATCTGTGGTAATAGAAGCTTGTCCATGAGATCCACAGTCACTGCTGGGTCCTGACACTCGAGCCCATGCTACGTACCACCATCCAGCTTGCAAGAGAACTGGTTCATCAAACATCATTGCATATTTTTCTCTGAGAGAAAATTTAGTGGGTCAAAGACAATGCCTTTGCACTTCCCTGTTACATACATTTATTTTAAAAAAATCCTTTATAGGGAACGCTAGTGCACTGTTGGTGGGACTGCAGATTAGTGCAGCCACTATGGAAAACAGTATGGAGGTATCTCAGGAATCTGAAAATGGAACTACCCTATGATCCAGTAATTCCACTCCTAGGCATCTACCCGGAGAAATCCAAAACTCCAATTCAAAAATCTGTATGCACTCCTATGTTTATTGCAGCACTTTACACAATAGCCAAGATATGGAAACAACCAAAATGCCCATCGGTAGATGACTGGATTAAGAAGCTGTGGTACATTTATACAATGGAGTATTACGCAGCCATAAAGAAGAAAGAAATCTTATCATTTGCAGCAACATGGATGGATCTAGAGAACATTATGTTAAGTGAAATAAGTCAGAAAGAGAAAGACAAGTACCATATGATCTCACTTATATATGGAATCTAAAGAAAAGACTATGTGAATGAACTAATCAGAGTCAGTTTTGGGGACGCAGAGAAAAAACCGAGAGTGGTTAGATGGGTGTGTGGGAGGGGGTTGGGGATAAGGGGAAAGGTGAAGGGATTTGGAAGCAGCTGGTAACCACAAGATGGCCTCAGGGTTTTTCTTTTGAAAATTAATTTGGGGAAGGTATTCTATAAGGTTGTAAAGATTTTGTTGGGTATCCGATGGACATGCGTCCTATTTGGGAGACCACCTCAGGGATACTGTGGATACCTGATCATGGCATTGTACATCAGAAGCTAAACATTAATGAATGCCAACTATAATTTTATATATATAATGTGATGGTTCAGTGTGAGGTCGGAGGGATAGTGGATGGGGGGAGGGGGGTTCACAGTATGAGGGATATAAATGATGAACGTCTAAGTATTACCTTGTTTTGTACACCTGAAACTAATAAATAAATTAATTAATAAAAAAAAAAAAAAAAAATCCTTTATAAACAAAACATGAAATTTATTGTAAGATTCTTATCAAATATTAAAAACACTCTATTTTAAAAAGTCCAGACAAGTACACAAATAATAGTTACTTCCGTTACGGTAATGGCATTCATTGCATTTCTTTCCCCTCCATCCTGAATTACAAAACTTGCTTAAATGTTATAAAACTCTCATATTAAAATATGACCAAAAAATTTAAAATTGTTGTAAAAAAAATGCTAGTTTTGTTGGAAAATGAAATTTTGAATTTTAGTTTTAAAGTTCATTTATGTAACTAAGTTTTTGAGAGGCAGCATGTGAAGAAAATGGCTCTGGAGTGAGATGGCCTGGGTTGGAGGCCCAGCTTTGTGACTTGCTAGTTGCCTGATCTTGGGCAAGTTATTACCTCCTCTCTGTAACTGTTTCTTCATCTGAAAATCAGGTGAAAATAATGTCTAGCTCATAGGGTTCTGAGGATTGAGGCAATTCAGGAAGTGTTTGGAACTGCGTCTGTCACACAGTAACTACACACACAAAAAATTACTGAATTAGGAAAAGAGAAAAGGAATGTATATAAATAAGGCATACACAAGTTGCAAAGTTCTAGGTAACAGATGGGAAAAAATGTGTATTGGTTGTAGCGGGGATAGAGAAAAAAATAAAGGATATTTGAGGAAGTGGAAGAATTTCATGAAGGATTTGCAAAGTTATGAAAGTACAGAGCAGGGTCTGAAAATGGCAAGGTGTCCAGTTAGGTTAAAGCATTAAACAGACATACAAAGAGTACTAGGTAGAAAGTTAAAAAAAAATGCTAAGAAAGATTTTGGAAGTCCTTTAATGCTAGCCTTAGGATTCTGGGCTTTGTTCGTAGGCAAATGAAGAAAATCTAGATGATTCTCTACACATGAAACCATACATTATATTTCTGACTCATAATCATATGCTCAAAAATAAATGCTAAATGACAATGGCATCTTAAGGCTTTGTTAAAAATTAGTCAATCAACTTTCCTGAAACTTCTCTAATCTTCATTTGTATATAACATAAAAAAAATTACTAAAAAAGTATCTCCTGATATTGGTTAATACCTAAAGTGAAGAAATAGTCAACATTTTCTTTAGGTTTACTATTTCATTCTCAAAGTAGTTATCTGTTAAAAGCAAACTTAGTACCTTACTACCGTTTTCAAAAAATATATATTTTCACTAATGAAAAGCTTGTGCATACCACACAAGGTTTCCTTAACATAGTTCTCATTGAAAAGTACAGTGTACTATTATTATTATTAAGCTCAATTTCTTTTTTCTCATCATATTTTCCGATTCAAATCACTAACTTGTCATAACACAGTCATAACTGTGTTATGACAAGTTATGAGGTAATTCTTAGGATTATACAGAGAGAACTGATAAAATCTATATCTCTTCTTACTCAATGCACCTTTATAAATAAACATTCTAATTCCGATAACCTCCTAAGAGGTGTCAGTAAAGCTGGCCACTTCCCCAAGTGTGTTATCATCAAGCATATGCCAAAGGCATGGTGTTAGAGTATACATGTGATCTGAATCATGGCCACTATGACTATGTGACACTATATATACATAATGCTACAGGTAGTAAATGATTGACTCCCATCCCTAAAACACAAGCATATTAGGTGTTTTCTAAGTGATGCATAAAAATAAAGTAGTGCAAAATATATGTATACAGTATTTCCCACTTATCTTCATTATAGAAATAGGCAATTTATCTTGTGGAATACAAATATGAAAGATATTAGTTTTAATGCAGCATTGTTGAAAGCAACACATTACATATATAATTTAACTTGTCAAGTGTCTGATCACAGCAGATTTAAAACTTCCTTTTTAAGTTATATTATTGTTTTATAATGACTTTTTCACATTAAGTACATAGAAATTACACTGAATAACGAAGAAATCTTTACCTAGCAGCACAGTCATAAGCCAACACGTCAGTCTCTGCAAGTAGGTCTCCATCAGTTTCATGGTCTCCTCCATCAGGACCCAACTCAAACAGCTGGGGAAAGGAGAAAAACACATTGTGCCCAACTGTTCAGTCATTAAAGTCTACTGAATAATGTGTTCATGATTTAGTGTGTATCCATACAAGTAAAAAAAAAAAAAATGAATAAGAGCACCTGCTTTTTAAATGTTAAGTAAAATATGCAAACATTTAAATCAAGAAACGTATATAATGTCTTATGGTCTATATTGTCAGTTTTCCTTCCTTATATATTCATCTGTTTATATCAAGTGCTCCAAATAGCTTTGTACCAAATGTAAACATCGGAAGAAGGTGAGAGAACTCAACCAAAGCGTTTATCTAAATGAGGTAGAATCTTGCTTCAACACTTACTAGTTGTGAGATGCTAGGGCCCCCCATTTCCATAAAAAGGAGATGGATACTAACAGTGCCTGTTTCATAGCAATTGTGAGAATTAAATGAAATATTACTTGTGAAACACATGAAAAATACCCAGCAAAAATAAAACCTACAAAAATGTTAGCTATGGAGAAAAAGAGGAATAACAGAAGATAAGGATGCTTAAAAAAAAAAAGTAACAAAAAATAGTTCAAAATAGCATGGGAGTGAACACACAATGTGATGTATATAGACGATGCATTACAGAATTGTACACCTGAAATCTATGTAATTTTACTAACAATTGTCACCCAAATAAACTTTAATTAAAAAAAATAGTGTGGCATGGGAAAGGAGAGATGAAGAGTGTGGGGGGAAAAGGAGACAGTCTGGGTAAAGAAAAAAAGAGAAGATAACAAAAAAAGTTTATAAAACTAAGTGAAAATAAACGAAAAATTAGGAGGATGAGGTCTTTTTTAAAAAATGGATTAATACATGTAAAAAGAAACCCTTATTTCTCTGGAGAATTATAGCAGGCGAACTATTTTTAAAAAAGGCAGATAAAATACTAAGAAGGAAGAGAAGGGGGCATCAAATTTTATTGGACTATTATTGTGCCATATGTCTCAATTTTTGAGACATACATGCTAATGATTTGAAATCCATCACCGGCTCAGAACTTAGTTTCTAGTCACTGGATTCTCCGAGCAGCTCAATCTCACTAGCTTTAAAGTGACTCATCTTTCCCTCCTCCTGCCTGCCCTGTTTTGACTAATATTAGGCACTATCACTCACCTAGTCATTCAGATAAAAGATCTGGAAAAACCATTTTTCCCATCTCTTTCTGCCATCACTATATCCTATTGCTAGAACCAAAGCTTATCAATTCATCCATATTCACTGTTACTAGCTGGAATAGTTCAATAACAACTAATCAGTCTTCCTGTCTCCATCCTCCCCTTGCTCTAACCCATATTCCACAAAGTTGAAAGTCTTTTGCTTTTCATGTTTTAAAATGAGTATGTGATTAGAATACTTTCTTAAGCTAAAGTTATTCTGTAGTTTCTCATTTCCCTTTTTGCAGCATGATATAAAGGTCCTTAATGATTTGCTCCTAAGATGGCTCCCCTGGTTATGTTCCACAAATAATTTTGAACACATATTGTATGCCAAGCACAGTTCTAAGAACTGAGCATGCAGGGGTGAATGATGAAGACCAAAAAAAAGGGGGCTATTAGGAGTAAGTTTGTGATAAGGGAGAGGACTTATAGTTTAAATAGGCTCACCAGTGAGTTAAGACCTGAAAATGATGAGGAAGTGAACCTTCGGAACCAAGCAGGTACTGAAATGAATTGTAGTTAAGGCAATAGCAAGTGCAAAGGTCCTGAGGTTTGACGACGCCTGGCATGTTTGAGGAGCAAGAACAGGACAAAGTGGCTGAGTTCAAGTGAAGCAACTTGTACAACACAAGGGCAGAGTGGTGATGGCAGTTCTGATGGTGTTCTTTACAAAAGCTCTTGCAAAGTCTTTGGCTTTTATTCTAATATATGAAGACACTGTAGGAATCTGAACAGAGGAGTGGCATACTCTGGTGTATATTTTAGGAGATTTACTCTGCTGTACTGAGAATAGATTGATGGGACCAAGTATAGAAGCAGGATACAAACTGGGAATCTACTGTAATAATCCAGGTGAGAATGGCTGTGGTTTGGACCAACTTGACACTAGTAGCAAATTTTAGAAGTGGTTACATCCTGGATTTGTTTTCAAAGTGCACCCAACAATATTTGCTGCTAAAGTGGATGTGGGGTATGAAAGAAAAAGTCAAGATGACTCCAAGATTTGGGGCCTGAGCAATTGGAAGAATGAAGTTAACTCTATTCCAAGTCAGTTAACTGGGTTGTGGAAGAACAGAACAGCAGTTTTAGAGAGATCATCAGAAAGCTATTTTTGAATGTGCTGTATCTGAAGGGTTTATTAGCTATCCAAGTGGAGATGCAGAGTAGATAATTGTATATGTGACTTTGAAGGTCTCTAAGTTTGAGAGTGACCAGAGAAAAAAGCTCAACGGGATGAAATCCTGTTGAATGGTTAAAAAGGATGAGGGCTGAGACTTGGCCACTGACTAGCAATAAAGAAGTCATTGATATCCTTGACAAGAGCCATTTCAGTGGAATGTTGGGGCAAAAACCTGAGTAGAGTAGGTTCAAGAAGGAACAGGAAGAGAGAGAATGGAGACAGAAAGTATGGAAAGTTATGACAATGCACAGAGACCAAGCGAGGTGACTAGTCTAAGACAAGTGCTTTGCCTAGGGTAGTGACGAAAGAGTCCCTTTAGGTAGAAGAAAATGATAAAGGAGGCCCTGTCAAGAAAGACAGCTAGGTCTCTGGCTTTTGTAACAAGCATATGGTGGGCGGTACTATTCAAAGGAGGAATCACTGGAAGACGGCCAGGTCCTGGGGTAAGAGCATGAATTCAGTTGTGATATAAAGACTGACAACTGGTATGACTTTAAAACATTTACACGGAAATGGTTCAAAGAAAAAGTCTGAGCTGGAGATATAAATTTAGGCATAATGGAATGCTGAAACTTTGGACTTAAAAGAGAATGCCTAGGAGAAAATAGAGAGCGAAGAAGGAAGCCTAGAGCTCATCCTAGAAGAATTCCAACACTGAATGGCCAGGGCAGAAGAAAACAAATCTACAAAGAAAAGAGAGAAACAACCAGAAATACGAAAACAAAACAAAACAAAAAATAAAGAAGAGGCTTACTACTAGAAATAAAATGCATACCTTAATGAGTTGAAGAAAGAAAAACAAAGACACCTGTTGAATAACTAAATAGAATGATAAAATCCCTTCAAGGGAACGAGAAGAGTAAAGCAGAATTTAAGACTTAAAAAAGAAAAATAGGGCCAATATGAGAACAACATCTAAGGAAGGCCTTTATAATTCTCTATCACAACTACTGGAGATAAGGCCCATTATGATGTTCAATATTATAAAACAGAAACCTCTCGGGGCCAGGAACAAAATTATTCTCCTGACGAGCTTAGATATTGCCAACCAGAACTGCACAAATCACTGAGTTTGCTTCTCTATCTTGACTTTGAATCAAAACATCCTAAAATAACCATTTCAGAGCAAGTGCTCTGCGGTGAGCCAAAACTAAAATTACTATTTTTCTTAACTACAACATACATACATTACAGGTGTCCTTTATTATTCCACCCCTACTCTCTATGTAACTCCATGGACTTTAATTTTTTACTTTCTTCATTTCTATGTTCTCTCTATTCTCTCTATTCTCTGAACTTTTGTAGCACATGTAATCTAATTGTAACCAAAATAAGCAAACATTTTTTACGCTTGTCAGTCTGGTTGAGCCTCTATGAGTAGTGTCCTCAGAATCCCTAACTGTAAGGGAGTTTCACATACTAATGTAATTTTCAGATATTACTGAAAGAACTAAGAAAATACTTCCTGAACAGAGAGCATTTAGTTGAGGATACTTTATGAAGCCTGCTATTAAAATTAAGGCACCAACTATAGTTTTCCGTTCTACTTTAAGAGCAAAATCAGACAATTTGAGGAGGAGAACATTCAAGCTATTAGTAAATTTTCAATGGATAAACATAACCTTCACTGAGAATAATTGTTGGCCCTTGCTGAGATGACTCGGTACAGTAAACTTACGACTTTTGATTATTTTCAGCTTGTCTACCAAATGGAATCCATCCCCTACATTCTATCTCTCACTTCATCCCTGGTCCCCACTTCTGGGATGATCATGTCTGTTTGCACAGTATTTGGTATTTAAAATGCTAAAATCTTTAAAAGCTGCATTAAAATGTCCCTCCGTCAAAACAGTGTGCCTCCTACATTTTTAGGCTACAAGCAACTAGACACATAACAAGATACTGCTGTTCCTAGGCCACTAGGAGTTCAGCACAAAGGACTGAGATCAACTGAAAAAGTCTCTCAGTCAAAAATTATTGAAAAATTATTTTCTATTCATTTGCACCCTTCATACTTAACTTTGAGTTTTCAATGAGTTAGTGACAGTATTATTGCATTTATTAGATTTTAGCAATGTTTCCTCGTCCTGTTTGAAAGCAAGCATTATATAAAATAAACTAAGTCAAAACCAACATTTTCAAACAAAAAGGGCAACAGTGTCACAGAGCTGCTTACCTTAATTTTAGCAGTATATTCTCCTCTACCTCCAAACAGACCAAGACCACCAAGTAAAATATCAGTGTCAGCACTAAAACGTATAGCTTCTACTGAATGAGCAGAGTAGCCCCAGCCCCCTCCATGACCTTTAAAAAAAAAAAAAGGTAATTTATGTTTTAAAATATTCATTTCAGTTAGAAGACAGTATTTCCTAAATATAAGCATACATACTTTCAAACCTATTCACCACACTATAATCTTCTTTGGAATAAACCTTCATTACTGCTTGAGTCTCTTCCTCTGTATTTGCAACACCCATTTTTAAATCCTGCATAGTTGCCAAAGTATCAAGACAACCTGAAAACAAACAAACAAGAACTCAATTCCTTGACATTAAAATTTCCCCTAATATTGACGACATGGGATGCTGTAGGGATTAATAAAGAGTGTCCTCAACACAAATGTATTCTGAGCTTGAAACGTTTCATGGACACATACAACCAATAAACACTTTCCTCTGTCTGGGAATTTATCTGGGTATTTATCATATTGAAACATATACTATATGACAATATTTTTCACAAAACTGTATCTCTGAAGAGTTGGAATCACTTAATCTTTGAGTCCCTACAAAGTTCTTCCTTTTACGAAACTCCCTGAATAGTTTAGTTTGATTCTTAAAGTACTATTTGAGGAAGACGCAATAGCCTAAGACAACTTTAATCAATGCTAGTTCTGGATGTTTACAATGGTTACCAGATAAAATTTGTGAAAAAAGAAGCACTAATTATAGTTATGATCTAGTAATTATGCTTAGGAATATGATTTCATAATTAGAAATTATACATAAACATAATTGAATCATTTTAAGGATAATTTTTTAAAGCAATAAGTAGTTATGTGAATTAGTATAAAATTTCCAGCAACATAGATACTGAAAAAATGCCATATATCAAATTAATTAAATAGAAGTGAAGTTGATATGCTGTGGAAAACTGTGTCATGTAAAAAGAGAGATAATTAATATGTATAAATATATATAGTATATATAATATATATTTATATATTAATATGTATAAAATTCATACAATATTTTACAGAATTTATTTTAAAATGACATACATAAATTAAATGTATAATTATACATTTGAATATTCAATTTACATCTCTAAACTTTATATAGTAAAGTTAAGCAAAAATGTGATTTTTTTAAAAGATCTACCTATTAGGAAAATTATATTCAGGGCATATATGAATGTTTCAGTGTTGGTTTAAGTCTGATGTATTATTTTCTGTAGGATAAATCTCTTAAGAGTTTAACTTATTTTGCACCTAGCATATTATTGTTTAACAAACATGACAGAATAATATTAGATCTAAATAGTCTTAAGAGAATATTTAGCACACATTTATGAAAATTAGCTAGAATTATGTAATCATCAAATAACAACACTACCTAGAATGTGCAAAGCTGCATGAGATCGGGTGGTGAGAGCCCTTGATCCTGTTGGTAATGCAAGTTCAGGACTTAGAATGCTGCATCTGGACTGCATGTCTGTTGCAGAAGGAAGTCTGGCATCAGCAACTACTGCATTGTAACACCACAGTTCTCTAGTATTTGGTCGAAACCTTTCAAGGAAGAGAGTAATGACAGCACCTGAACATGCAGTTTCATTAAAAATAATTTCAATACAGCCAGCTTAAACAGGACAAAATGTAGCGCATTATTTTCCATGTCTGAACTAACCATATGAATAATTTATGTCAGTTATAAGTATAATAATTTAAACAAAATAGTAATATAGATCATAATACATTTAACAATCTCATGTATACATAGAGATATGAAGATTCTGTATAACAACAACTCCATTTATAAAGTTTAAAGACAAAGGACAGGTCCAAAGAAAATATGTGAAACATACATATGAATCAAAACAACAATATCCACAATGTATAAGAGCTCTTACAAGCCAATAAAAGAAAATCAATCCAATACTAAAAGTGGGCAAAAGACACGGAATGCTGAGACACGGAATGCTGATCTTAGCAAGGAAGCACAAATAGAATGTATACTGACGTTCAGCCTGACAAACAGTAAAGCTTCAATAACACTATAAGGAACCCACAATGCCCTCCTGCCATAATCTCATTCCTTTTATCTCTTTCATAACAAGATTCTCGAAAAGCTGTTTCCACTTCTTTACCTCTTTTATTCTTTGAATTTTTTTTGGAAAAGTTACATTTGAGAATATTAAGTACACACAAAAGAATAGTTAACAAAATATTTTCAAAACAAGGTATGGAAAATAAAGACACAATATGCACTAGTAAAAAGAATGTTACCATTATCTTTTAAGTATCCTCTGTGTCTCTTCCTACTCAATTTTTTCCTTTTTTTTTTCAAAAGTCACAATTATCTTGAATTTTAAAAACTATTACTCTTTGGCTTTCTTTATGATTTTTCACGTTTGTACCAAAATAGTATATTACTTAAGTTTCATGTTTTTAATTGTATGTGGACAGGATACACACTTTATGTATTCTTCCATGCCTTGCTTTCTTCAAACAACAGAATATTCTTAAAATGCATTTTATACTGTGGCATGTGGCTGGAAGTTAATTCATTCTCATTTGCAGAGTATTAGCTCATGTGAAATTATCACAACTATTTGTCCATTCTTTTATTGATAGCAAAACATATGAAAACCACTCAATTTTCCATTATAAAAAATGCTGCTGTAGATGATTTTATACAAAGCTCCTAACTCATAAGTATATGGGAAGGAAGAGAAAGTCCTCATTTTCACAGCCACCATGTCTATAGAGAACATTGGTCCAATTGAAAATTGATTCATGTAAGATGTAGCTGGCATCTCAGATTAGGTTAGAAAGGATGACCTTCTCAATCAATGGAGTCTGATGATCCAAATTCACTAAATACAAAAGCATTTAAATCTAGCAATCCTATTTCTGGGTTTATACCCAAAACAACTGAAAGCAGAATCTCAAAGATATATTTGCACACCCACATTCATAGCAGTATTGCTCATAATAGCCAAGAGGTGGAAGCAACCCAAGCATCCATGGAAGGATGAATGGATGAACAAAATGTAGTAGAAACATACAATAGAATACTATTCAGCTTTCAAAAGGAAGCAATTCCTGTCACAGGCTACAATGGGGATGAACCTTGAGGGTATTACACTGAGTGAAATAAGCTAGTCACAAAAAAACAAATACTGTACTATTCGACTTATATGAGTGGACTAGAGCACCGTGCTCTAACCAACTGAGCTAACTGGCCACCCCCTGAATAAATTATTTAAAGTAGCTGCTATAATTAGCATTAATATTATTGGTTTTGAGAAGTTCTATTAATCTGTTGTTCTTTTGTAGGTGATCATTGTTTTCTCTGTAGTTACTTTTAAGATTTTTCTCTTGGTCTTTAGTATTCTATAATTTTACTACAGTCTTATCTTGATTATAGATAATGAAAATATGTAATTTCTAATATCTGTGACTTCAAATCTCTTTTTGGGTATGGAAAATTCTTAGGCATTATCTCTTCAAATATTGCTTCTTCTCTTTTTTTTCTAATCTCCAATATTTCCTTCTTAGATGTCTACTAGATCTTCTCATTATATTCTTTAAATATCTTAACTTCCATATTTTTATACTGTTATCTTTCTGTGCATTCTGAGTAATTTCTTTACATATATTTTTCCACCTGCTCAAATCTCCCGATCTACCCATGCATTTATTTAAAAAATTATCCTTCATTTATGAGAATTTTCCTTGGTTGTTTTTAAAATATATCTCATCATTTTGAGTCTCATTTTGTCTTGTTTGCTTAGTTTGGAGATTCCTTCTTTATTTTTTAAACATTTCATACATAGTTAATTTACATTCTGTTTCTGACAGCTACAAGATCTAAAATTCATCTTGTTGCCTGTTCTTTGTTGAATTTCACTGACAGTGATATTCCTTATGTGTTTAGCAATCTTAGACTTTGAGCTTTTCTTTCATTTAATCTTTTTCTTTCATTTAATCTTAACTGATTAAAAATCTGTGGGTCTAAATGACAGGAATTTTCTCTAAAGATTATTTACACTTGCCTTCTGCTGGAGATAAAGGGGTATTACCTATCTGATTCCATTTTAGCATCATTCTGAGGGCAGAAGCTTAATCTGAGAGTCCCAAGATCAGTTTCCATCTCCTTACCTTGCAGCTGGCACAGTGCTTGCTTTCCAAATTGCAGTGCTAATAACAGCATTTGCCCTCAGCAAAATCCTGTGCTGATAGTGCTGACTACTAAGTGCTCAAGGGTCACCTCAGGGAGCTTGAGACTTTTACTTTTACACTGCGTTTCTTTGAGGTGGGGGACAGGGGCAGAATTATATCAGTGATATCTTGGTTGAGTACCAAGCAATGTATAAAATATACACTTAAACACAACATAAATAACATAGGGTCCTTCAAAGTGTTTGGTTCACCTTGCCAGAAATGTTAATCCCCATTCACTCTTCAAACCGCACCAATCTAGTTTGTAAATGTAACAGTTTAATGGCATTGTTCTTCTCAAAGGTGCAAATGACTTCTAAGTATCCAAATATAACGGGATTTTTTTTTGTTGCCTATGTAGTCAAGCCCTCAACAGTGTTCACCACCACTGAGCATGCCTTCTCTTCTCCTCCACCCACTCCTGTCCTTGCTTCTTGTCGGCACACCTTCCTGGCTTTTTCTCATACTTCACTGTCTGCTCCTGCTAGTCTCCTAACTAGTTCTTCCTCTCCCATCTATTTTCGAAGGTCTCTGGGCTTGGTCCAGGACTCTCATCTCAACCTAAATTCTCTTCCTAGGTGATCTCATTTCAACACCATAATTTTAGACACACCTATAAACTAAAAATTGTCAACTGTATATCCCTGTTGTTACAAATAGCACTGTTTTATCTTCTATTATGGTAGAATAGTATTCTATTGTGTATATGTACAACACCTTCTTTATCCAATCATCTATCGAAGGACACGTTTGTTGTTTCCATGTCTTGGCCACCGTAAATAAAGCTGCAATGAACATTGGAACACATATATCTTTACGGATAAATACTTTCAGATTTTTTTGATAAATACCGAGAGGGATAGCTGGGTCATATGGTAACTCTAATCTTAATTTTTTGAGGAACCTCCACACTGCTTTCCATAGTAACTGCACCAATCTGCATTCCCACCAACAGTGGGTGAGGTCTGACAATTAAGTTCGCGAACTTGTTGCAACAACGTGGCTAACCTTTTTTGATATCAGAGGGATTATTCATTATGAATTTGTATCAAATGGACATACAGTTAACCAAGTTTACTATTTGGAAATGCTGAAAAGGCTGCATGAAAGTTAGACAACCTGAACTTTTCACCAACAATTCATGGCTCTTGCATCATGACAATGCACCAGCTCACACGGCACTGTCTGTGAGGGAGTTTTTAACCAGTAAACAAATAACTGTATTGGAACACCCTCCCTATTCACCTGATCTGGCCCCCAATGACTTTTTTCTTTACCTGAAGATAAAGGAAATGTTGAAAGGAAGACATATTGATGACATTCAGGACATCAAGGGTAATACGATGACAGCTCTGACGGCCATCCCAGAAAAAGAGTTCCCAAACTGCTTTGAAGGGTGGACAAGTGCTGGCGTCAGTACATAACTTCCCAAGGGGAGTATTTCGAAGGTGACCGTAGTGATATTCAGCAATGTGGTGTGTAAGCACTTTTTCTAGGATGAGTTCGCGAACTTAATTGACCTCGTATATCAAATTTTATGATTCTGTGTTTTGACTCAGCAATTGCACTACTTGAAAGCTATCTTACAGAAATACGCTCACATGGATACTAAACTGTGTGTATATATGTCTGTGTGCACTGTAGCATCGAAGGTAATACCAAAACATTAAACAATCTAAAATGTTCACCAATAGGGAAACAGTTAAGTATATCTTGGTACATCCAGACTACAGAATTCTATACAGTTTTTTAAGTACCAGCCTGGAAAGATTTACAACTTATTGTTTAGTAAAAAAATCTAACTTTTAAAATAAATATATTCTTATTTATATACATATACATATATATATATATATATATATATATATATATATATATATATATATATAAACTACACACTTTTTAAAAGGTATCAAACAATATAAACCAAACTGGACCCTTGTGACCCACAGATTAATAGGAGTTGGTATGGGGAAGAAAAAGATTTGAACAAGGACCACACATTATTTTTCTGTATTTTTGCTTTGTTTTTTCAAAAATAACAACACATACTCATGTGTTATTTGTATAAATTTTGAAGTGGGAAATAAAATTGCTGTTCTTAACATTTATCAACATTTTCTAGATGCTAAGTTTCTAATCATTCAGGAGAAGTCTGCTGTTAAGAATATAAAAGGAGTGCTCGCTTCGGCAGCACATATACTAAAATTGGAAAGAATACAAAAGGAAGCAGAGTCAGGCTGGAAGGAAAGTCAAAGTAAGCTAATACTGAATGTGCAATGTCTACTATAGCTGTAAAATACACGCACCCTCCTGAAAAACACAAAGGACACAAAGCAGCCAGGAGTCAGGATAATGAAATGAAACTCTGATCCTGATTAAAGAAAAACACCTTCCAGCCGTTTCACTGAAACACAAGAGAAGACTGTCCTTCATCTTTTAATCTGTTTTGGAACAAGAGAGTAAACGATCAGGACCTGGCAAGGCATTTGAGATCATGTGTCCCATTGTTAACCACCGTATGTGAAAAGGCACGAATCAACTAACTGGAGACCACTTCTGAATTCTGTCAAGATCCCAGGGAAATGGTTCCAATTATACTGTTAGAATCATAGTTCTACTGGTGTCTCTAATTAGAGAATACATTGCTAATTGAGTGAATGTACCCAGAAACAACTTCCATACTGCCAATGTTTATTTTGTTGATGAAAATTTACTTCATTTAAAAACAAAACACATAAGAATTACAGAAAATAAAACATCAATTTAAACATAGGTCTAAACCAGAGCTTACTCTTTGGTAACTAATTCTCTTGTATATTGACTTCTAATCAGTAAATAATTGAGGACAATTCTATCTCTATACCATTCACCTCTCTATCCCCGCCATCCAATCCCATCATGACCATTCTGATTTTGGTTCTTACTACTACCTGACGTCTTCGTAAGAACTGCTACAAGACGACTCACCTGTAGTCTCCTGTTGTCTAATGTATACTGTATAATGCTGATAGGGAGGCCTGAAAGCACTACTTAACTCAATTATGGCCTCCAGGACTTCTAACAAAATGCCCAAATAAAATAGTAAGCTGGTCTGCAGCTTGGGAAGCACTACAATTCCCTCACTCTGAATGCAGGCCTCAGGGTTGATAGAAAACAGGCCCCTTAAGACTTGGATGGCTGATGGAAATGAAAGCAGGCATAGGCAGAAGGAAAACAGAGAAAAGTATTTTCCCTCTTCTCACCTATACCACACTTCAACCTTTAAACTTATCTGAATGTCTGATTACTAGGCAGGCCAAATAAACAATGCAAGAAGGGAAAGAAACTAAGTCCTATGATGAGTCCCTCTGGTAATGGAGGGGAATACCCCCTGTTATTATTCAACACTAGAAATGCTGAGAACAATTAACTCTTTTCTTTACTCATTTTATATGTAAAGTACCATAATACATTTTAAACAAATACAATTTCTTGAGTCTCTTGTGTACCTGTATCCATCTCTACTTTTTTATAATTTCTAAAGTTTTACTAAACCTGCACATTTCTCTACCAATATGGGAATTTTGTTATGCATATTCCTGAAGGGCTCATTTATCTTATTTATTCTGTATTGTCTTTTGTATACTTCCTTCTACATAGCTGGTAATAATTAGATATTTATGGCAACAAGAAATAGAATAACTTCTTTATAATACAGATAGGATTGCTGATAGACTAAAAATAATTAACAACAGAACTCCTGAAAGTGAAACTGCTAAATATAATGGCAGCAGCCAACACTTCTAATAGCACCTACTGTGTGCCTGGGTCTAAGCTCCCCTTCACAGCGATCTATGAGGTAATACTGTAATTATTTTATAAATGAGCAAAGTGAGGCACACAGAGTTAAAGTAACTTCTCCAAGGGTACGATGAAAGCTAATTGTGGAGGTGGGATAAACCTAGGTAGTCTGGCTCAGCCCACATCCTCTTAACCACTACACTATACAGTAAGAGGCCCTGTGAATGACTATGAGAGAAGTGTAGTTAACAGTTCCACAGGAGAGTTCTCATTTGTAAAGTCTGTCCATACGTAAATTCTGTAAGTACCACCACAAGGACATAATTTGATCAAAATGTATTTACTTATTTTATAAACAGGGAAGCTTACCTCCAAATGACATCATACACAGGATCAAGACACACACCAAATCCTTGCAGATCCTCTTGTTCAGAGTCGTTGAAAGTTTTACAACTCCCATCCACTTTATTTATCAAAAGACATTTAAATGGTGGAGGTTCTGATATAGAAGCAGGTACCAAGCCTTGAGAAAAAATATTTACATATCTTAATGATACATTACCTTTTTATATTCCCCAACTTATAAGGTAAATACTACTTATAAGGCCCAGTGTCATTATTATCTCCATTTTAAAGATGAAGAAACTGAGACTTAAAGAGGTTAAGTAATTAAAAATATTTAAGGAGCAGAATTAGGACTAAAACCTCAAGCTGTCTAAATCCACAACACATGCTATTAATTTCTATGCTATACACTATTAATTTCTATGCTATACCACTCTATTACATAATTAAGGATACCATGGATACAGGTATGGATTGATACTATGGTATTATTGAAACTTAAAAGTTTGATTTATGCAACCTTCCACAAAAATTAATGTCGATCATTTATTAACAAGAACCAATATAGAAAAATTCCTCCTTTCAATTAAGTTTTACCCTACTACAATTTAGCTCATATTTCCATCCCTCTCTAGCTTATAAATAAACACTTTGGTTTCTAGATCTCCCAATTATTCCTTTCTTCCAGCACACAGAATATAAAGAGAGACAATTAGAAGTTTCTTTGAAATTTCTTCAAACAGAAAGAAAACAAAAAACTACAAGATTGTATCTCCTAATAGGGAAAGATGAACCATTTACTATCAATTGAGACAGGATTTTTGGAGGGGACATCTTGTTTGTTTTGGGTATTACCTATTATGTGTTTACTGGCAAAAATTTCTGATGTAGCAAGCACATGAGAATTAATTAGTGCTTCATCGATTCGTAAGAAAGTCTGGTCCCCACTTGCACCTATCCAGGTAGCTTTTCTTCCATATTTTGATCCAATGTTAGGCATGGGAGCTGGTTTTGCATTCCAATATGGCACATCCAGAATTGGTCTACCCAGCTGTCCTTTCTAAAAGATGAAACAAACCATATTAGCAATATTACTGGATAAACAATCTATAATTTCTTATAAAATTACAAAGACAGTAGACAAAAATAGCTCTGTTAGACATTATTCTTCATCAGTTGTTAGTTTTTTAATAAATTAAATTCATGTGAAATTTGTACCAAACATTTTGAAGAAATAAAATTACTTTTATTATTCCCAGGAATTCTTCTCCTAATAAACCACAAAGTACATTATTAAAAAAATAATAACAAAGTTGAAATATATTTCCATGTAAGAAATCTCCCTGAAATACTGTGAATGCCTTCATCTATAATACACTTAAATGAAAAGTATAACAAATACACAAATGTTTAAAAATTAGCATTACAATTGTTCATTTGAAAAGTCACTTTGACATTTCAAGTTGACAGTACAATAGAAAGTTACTACTGAATTCACACAGTCTGAAAATATTTGGGTAAAAGGCCAAAATAATAAACGCAGCAACTGTGAATACAATTAGAAAATTATATATTTTTCACATGATCATGTGTTAGTAAGTTATTTCATTTATGTTGCAAGATAAACAGCAGTCAATAGTAAGGTGTGATGTCTTAAGCAGATAACTGTTAACTCACTTAAAAAGTATGGATGTCTATAGATACCTACTTAGATAAGACTTTAATTGAAAAAGTAATAGAAAGTTTCTATTAAGCTAGTATCAGTAAAAGAATGATGAAGATGGATTGGTAAATATTCATCCATCCCTGGGCATAGGAGCTTTCTCTCTCCCCGAAGTATTCCCCTCCAAAAACCCTCTGGAAGGCAGAAAATCCTGCATCATGGCAACAGGGTTACTACAAGTAATGGGAATGAGAACCATAGGAAAAAACCCAAAGAACAAGAGAGCTTGGAGCGCAGCCAATAGCATGGTTAAGTTCTCACCCAACTACCAGATTTCTAGTGAGTTCTATCTATTACTTCATCAACACCACAGCAAGAAAATAGCCACAAACTAACCAGAAAAGCAACTGAGCGTCAATCCCTGGGATGAGCCAGGGTAAGGAAAAGTGGAAAGCACATGATTAGAGAAGAAGCCAAAAAAATTCAACATTTATTCTCAGCTTCTTTCAACGTCTATCCCTATTTTCTGACAAAGAAAAACAGTCAGCAAAGTACACTGTATTCAGGGATATAGTAGATATATTATGCTCTTGGTTAGAAAAGACATTAATTATCTTTTGTCTTCGCTACTGAAATAAATATGTATTCCTTTACTATTAACCAACTAATGTGAAGAACAACAGTCCAAAAATATGATAGATGCTCGGACAGCCTCATAAGGATTCAAAATATGGTTATAAATAAACCACATTTAAATTCATTAAATTTCACAACTAGGACTTTTGGGGCAAGAGAATAACAATGATTGTCTGATTTCAAGTAGTACCACTCACAGTACCCCCCTAAACCAACACACAGAGAAAATAAAATCACACATGTATCAAGCCCATAGCAGTTTTAAGAAAGAGCAGATCTCATGTTATCTTGTAACCAGCAGAAAAAACAAATAGCAACAGACTTTTCTCCATCCACCCACCACTGTAAGCCTGAGGTGGTGGAGAGGGCAAAAGGGAAGGCTTAAGAAGGAAATCAGAGGAGTACAGAGGACTTAAGAAAAGGCACTGGCAAAACCATCCCCCAAACAGAAAATCCAACCCTTAATGTCAAAATACTAAATACCAGTAAAGACCTGCAGGTTCATAGCACCAGCTAAAGAAATAAGGTTCAAAGTGTGCAAGGCTATTTCTCACCCATCCAATCCACACTAATCAAAAGGTATGACAACACATTCTGTTGACAAGACTGTGGAAAAATAGGCATCCACCTACATTGCTGCTGAGAATGCAAAACACAGCGGAATTGATAATCACAAAGTTATATAGGTATTAAATTTTGACCCAGCAATCTTACCTCTAGAAATTTACCTCACAGATACCTCTAACAATATTCACTGCTATCACTACAAAATATTGGGAAGTACTTAAATGTCCAAGCACAAGAAATTAACTGAATAAACTGCAGCACATACACACAGTGGAGTACTATGTAGAGGTAAAAAGAATAAGAGCAATCTCAAGACTTCCAGTCAAGAGAGTGGAGTAGCTAAACTCTGAGCTAGCCTCCGACCATGGCCACATCAAACTGCAGCCAAATTATAGAACCACCACCACTGAGACGCACATGAAGATTAGCTGATTAGCATTTCTGTACCTCAGGACATAAAGAAGAAACCAAATTGAGACTGGTAGGAGAGGCAGAGATGCTGAACAGGTTGGTCCCACACCCACGGTGTGGCAATTAAGAAAACGGGAGGAACATCTCGGCTGCAGTGATTGCCCCTTGAGGAGCGAAGGGTCCCAGTCCCAAACAGGCTTCCCAGCGTAGGGAACTAATGCAGGGAAGAGGAGTCCCATAACATCTGGCTGTCAAAACCAGCAGGGACTGTATCTGAGAAAGGCAATGGGCTATACAGGAGGCCAAGATGCTGCTCTTAAAAGGGCTGATGCATGAACTCACTTGTTCACAAACTCATTCACTCTAAGCACCAGCGCAGGAGCAGCAGCTGAAAAAGTGCCAGGGACATACCAGGAAGAACTACACTGACTTCAGGAAGAGGGCTGGAGGGTAAGGGATCAGGGCAACTCTCTCCAGGGAGACGAGTGCTGGCAGGTACCACTGTTCCTTTGTTGAGCTCTCCTCTCACCCAGAGGGCAGGAGGCAGGAAAGTACTGATTCTGTGCTCTTCACTTACCTGGCTAACACTGTTTAGCCTGCCTTAGTGACTCCCTGACAACCTGCCCCACACCACTCACTGGGCCGGGGCTCTTCCACTCCTCCTCCACACAAGTGCCCTGCCTCAACATGAGCTGCACAATTTTCCCCAAATCTACAAATCTTGCATGACTGGTGGCTGTCCCAGGCTTGTGCTGCATACTTTCTCAAAGGTCCACAAATCCCACAAAAGCAGTGGCCAACCTTGGTGTGCGCTGTAGCTCCCGCCAAATGGCCCCAAGCCCCGCACAAATAGCAATTGGTTTCAATTTCCATTGTAACTCCCTTCAGGTGGCCCCAAACCTGGCACAAGAAACAGCCAGTCTTGGCCTGTAGTGTAGCTCCAACTAAGCAGCCATAAATTCAGCATAAATGGCAACTGGCCTCAGCTTGCATTGTAGTGCCCACCAAAGGGTCCCCAGCCTGGCCCGAATGGTAGCTGGCCTCTCCCAATCACCTCCCATCCCAGCACAAGTGGCAAACAACCGCAGATCACTTAGTAGTTCCTCCTAAGCAGACCCAAGTCTGGAAAAAACAGCAGCAGACCTTGGCCTGTACCAGGTCCACTTTCAAGAGGCTTCAGACCCAACACACCTAGTGGCTGACGTCATACCACACCAGAGCTGACCCAAGGGTACCTTTAGCTGTTACCAGAACCCTGCTAAAGTGACTCCCCCTCCATCGGATCAGACGCTGCACAATACCTCCTCTGCTGTAGTTGTAACCTGCCCTCAGTCAGTCAGCATGCCGTTCAACTCCACCACGCACTGATGTGCTGACAGCAATAAAAGCCCAACTACAACAGGAGGGCACACATAACCCACACAGGGGACACCCCAAGAGCACCCAACACAGGTGAACAAGGAGACTGTGCTACTGGCCTCCACTGCACACCTTCTACATTAAGGCCACCCTGTCAAGACTGGGAGACATAACAGATCTACCTAATACATAGAAACAAACACAGGGAGGCAGCCAAAATGAGGAGACAAAGAAACATGTACCAAATGAAAGAAGAGAACAAAACTCCAGAAAAGGAACTAAACAAAAAGGAGACAAGCAATGTGCCAGACACAGAGTTCAAAACACTGGTAATGAGAATGTCAATGAACTTGGGAGAAGAATAAATGAACTCAGTGAGAACTTCACCAAAGCCTTAGAACAAATACAACCTCACCACGCACTGATGTGCTAGCAGCAATCAAAGCCCAATTACAACAGAAGGGAACACATAACCCACATAATGTATGCAAGCTATTCTTAAAAGATTCAGGAAAAAATGTTTGATGTACATACACACACACACACACACACACACACACACACTCTGTGTGTGAATGAGATGAGAGCATATATGTGTAAATGATGAAACGAGTAGATGAAAATGTTAACAATAGGTAAATCTAGTTCAAGAGTATATGAGCATTCTATGTACTATCCTTATTTTTGGCAACCTTTCTATAAGCTTAAAACAATTTCTAAATAAAATACATTTTTATAGATCACATTCACATTTTTAACAATAAGTTACAAAATACATTCCAGGGGTTTAGGTTATAGAGTTCTGAAAAGTTACCCATGTCAAAGATGGTATAAGCTTATTAGCCATTTTATGAAATTTTTCCTTGATCTCTACTATGCTCACACTATACAAAATTCTCAGGGCATTTTCACTCTTCTCAAGTTTTGAAAAAACAGAAAGAGAGTGAAAAAGACAGAGAGACAGAGATAGAGAGTGAGAGAGAGAGGAAAAAGGAAACTATAATTTTAAACAAATCTAGTAAGAAAACTAGGTTTTTAAAAAGTTCTAAAACAGAAATAATTCCATACGTTAAGAAGAATAAATCTTTACAAGCTAGACGAGAAATAAGTTTTCAAAAGACAGAATTAGTTCTACTGAATGCTTAAAGGACCTGCAATAGACATGTCCAATTATAACATATCTGTTAAATTCAGTAAATTCTTAGGCTAAACTAGAAAATTATTTCAAAGTAATATTCAGGTTTTGTGTGTATTGAGGGTGGAGACAGGAAATATGCATATGCAATAATTATAACACAAGAATTTCACTGAAACCAGAAAAAAAAGCTAATGTAGACAAATTGAAGGAAATGCATTAAGAAGATAGTAGACACAATGCAATATTATTAATACTTTAAAAATTCCTTACAGAAAAACTTCCGAAAGTGAAGACCTGTCCATCTATTAAAAGTACCGCTGTATGGTTGCTACCTGCAGTAACTTGTGTGCTAGGGCCTGGCAATGCTTGAACGAGAGTGGGACATCCCCTAGATTAAAAAAAAAAAGAAAAAAAGAAGTCAATATCTTATAAGAACCAACTGAAATTAAAAAAACAATGAATAAGCAATGCAATAAGAATAAGAGATAACAGGCACTAGTAAGAATATTCAGTAAACTTATTTAGGTGCTATATGCCCGTCTCCGTTCTAGGTGCTTGGATATGAAAATGAAACATACATAATCGCTGACTTTAAGGAGATTATTAAAAAGATTTCCTGAGGGGTGGCTGGATGGCTCAGTTGGTTAGAGTATGAGCTCTTAACAACAGGGTTGCTGGTCCGATTCCCACATGGGCCAGTGAGTTGAGCCCTCCACAACTAGATTGAAGGACAACAACTTGGAGCTGATGGACCCTGAAGAAACACACTGTTCCCCAATATTTCCCAATTAAATTAAAAAAAAAGACTTCCTGAATTTATTGCTCTATTTATAGACAACATAATTTTTAATTTTTCTGATAGATGGGTATTACCTTTGCTTTTAAACAAAAAAATTTTAAATTGTTTACAGTGAATGGAACATCAGTGATCTCTATAAATATTTGTTGAATGAAATAATTATGCAATGCTTTAGCAGGAATTCAACCCAGGAACTACATGAAACAATTTTACGTCCTCTTTTCTACCTGTTTTCACTGGGCTATAATTTTACATTTTAACACAGTAGTTACCGATTCAGAATACTCTATCATGAGAGGCAGTGTAGTGGTGGCTAAACGCTTAAGCTCTAGAACTAAACTGCCTGGGTGTGAATCCTGGCTCTACCACATAATAGCAACATGGCCATGATTCTGAACAAGTTACTCATCCTGTTTGCATGTTAAGTTTTCTATAACATGGAAGATAATAATAATCAGTATGAAAACCCACAGGGTTCTTACGAATAATAAAGAATTCATATATGTCAAGCACTTGGATCAGTGTCTGGCACACAGTTAACACTTAATAAATGATAACTATTACGATAACATCCTTATATCCATCCTTGTATCATTTATTTACCATTTATTAACAATTTTTAGTAATCATCTGTAATTAGAACAATCATCACTATAGAAATATTTACATTTATAACGGGGTGCCAAAACAATGTATACAAGTGGACAATGGTTAGTGTTGTTCAAGCAGTAGTTCTCCATAATCGGAAGTGTCTGGACACTGATGGTAACCACTTTGAGCACCTCTTGTAATTGCAGAAGTCAAACATGACTTGTATTCATCTTTTGTTATCGGTATATATTGAGTATTACAATTTTAATACAGTTTTCCTCTCTTAAAATGTGTGTATACCTAGTTTTTGGCACCCTCTGTACATATAGGAATATAACTGGAGAGCCGTTTTTCAGGTGATGTTACTATGATACTTCAATTTTAAAAAAATTACATAAAATACATTTTTAATATTTTTGCAGGCTGAAACGAAAAATGAATTAGAAGGGGCAAGATTAGCAGCTGGAAAACCTAGCTATGATAATTTCACAAAAACTGGGTGAGTTATGATGAAGGCACGAACTAGGAACAGTGTGGATTAAAGGAATGAATTAAGGTGACAGCTGTGTAAAGAACTGAAATAACTAGACGTGGAAAATGATTGATATGGAGCATGGAAGGTTTTTTGCATAAGCAACAAGATAGATGGTGATAACATTCACTTAGGCTATGAGAATGAATGAGATCTAGGAAGACAGAGAAAAGGAGATCCTAGTTTTCATACTTAGTCTCTTCTAACACTTGCAGTATGGACAGAAAAAAGAAAAGCTGGTAGAAATTTAGGATATACCAAAGAGGAAGAATGAACTCTGGGAAATGTGGTACCAAAAAAGTCATTGAAGGGAAGGTTTCAAGAAAGAGGAAATATCTACACTCCAAATGCTCTAGAGAGACACACACGTGACCACTCGATTTAGCAAGAAAAAAATCTCTTTGGTAGGAGTAGGCACAACATGGCAGCAGATGAGTCTATGCAAAAACCCCTTCAAGTTTCAACCAGAAAAAGAAAAGGGAGAACCAACAGCTAAAGGGAAGACGAAGCTGAAGGAGAGGCTTTGTTGTTTTAAGATGATAGAGATTTGATGAAGTTTCAAAGAATGAGTCAAGATAAAGAGGCTGAACATAGAGGAGACAAGAAACAGAACTTGATTCCTAAGGAAAAGGTAGAAAGGCTTCATAGCATGGACCAGAACAGGTCCCTCTTTAATGTTTCATGGAAAAAAGAAGTTTGAATGCAGGTACATTTGTAGAGCTGTGTGGGCTGAAGATTTCCCATCCGATGGTTTTTATTTTTGTTGTGATATGAATAGAGGTCATGTGCTGAGAGGAAAAAAGAAATGGGTGAGTAAAAGAATTTGCAGATTATAGAAAAGGTATGAGGGTGAATAGAGCAAATAAATGGCTAGATCAGAAGTTTCTGACCTGGATCCAAAGGACTTCTAGGAAGTCTGTAAGAGAGCTTCAGGAGGTCTGTGAACCTACTAGAGTGTAAGCCAATTTATGCATATATATATATTTTTTTTTCTTGTATCTATTTTTTCTGGAAAGCCCGTATCTTTCATCAAATTCTCAAAAGGTCTCAGAACAAATAGGTCAACACCACAAAACAGGAGGATCACTGCCCATCATAGTGGAATTGGTTGAATCTGGAAACTACATAACAATCTGCACATATGTGTTTATTTATTTTTTTCCCAGAAGTCTAAGTTAGACATGGAAATTACAGATAGACTGATTCTTGCTTGAAGTTTTGCCGTGGCCTAGCATCAAGACCAAAAGGGTGAGAAAATTGAGGACAATGGTAGGAGTAGAGGGGAAGAGACTAAATAACAATCTCTAACTTGGGCAGGAAATAGAGCAAAAGAGAGCACAAAAGTAGAGGACTATAGGGCATGAAGCACAGGTAAGTCAAAGGTCAAGTAAAGTTAAGTCACAGAATAAAAAATTGTCATCACATTATAGGTTGTTTAAACTTAAGAATTGAGAGTTGGAGCTGTGCTAGATCCAGGATGGGTCCTGTGAATAACCACCAAGAATGTGGAAGTTTACTATTAATAGATATAAGGGTATCAGATAAGTATATTGTATGAGGCCATTCACACGGTTACTGAAGTCACTCACGAGTATGACAAGACTCATGGCAGATACTAAATTTTCAAAGAATGAAAGGCAGTAACTGAAAGGCGGGCAGGTAATACAAGGGGAGTAGAGTAGGATGGCCATGCCTCAGGAGAGCAGTAGTTTTTTCACTTGAGAAATGGCATAATATGGTTCGAAACACAGTGAAAGGTAAGTGGTTCTCATCTCTGAGGTACAGAGAATTTTGGCAAACAAACAATTACCACTTGAAAAGGCTGTATGGTCAACTAATGCCTTCATAGGAATGTCCACTTCAATTCAAACAAAGAATTAAGGGGAAAGTTCGTATAATTATTTACCCATCTGCAGTTTACAAAGCACTTCCACATAAAATGTATCGCTGATTATCAAAATAACACTATGGATAGATCTGAAGAGCTGAAAGGATTTTCCCAAGAGTTGGTGGCAGAGTCTTCTAATACAGTCTTTGAACTTCTCCCATGATACTAGTGAGTCCACTTATTAAATTATTAGGGAACATAGGAAGAACAGAAAAAAAATTGCGTGTGTGTGTGCACGCACGTGTGCACATTCCAGGCACTTTACATATAGTATATTAACTCATCAACAATCTTTATTTAAATTAAGGCTTAGTAAATTACAGTCACATGGTTGGTAAGAGATGAAGCCAGAATTTGAACCTTGTCTGGTCCCAGACACTATGATGGTGCAGCATGTTGATGCAGAAGGAGAATAGTATAGCAAGAGAAAGATGAAACTCAGAAACATTGTAAGAGTTAGCAAAATTCTATTGGAAAAAAAAAGAATAAAGCATCTAAACTGTACAGTTCTTTCCCAAAAATCCAGGTTTAAGTTTACTGAAAATGGTAAAAGAATTTGGAAAATTTAGGAGCATACTGAACAAAATAAACAACAGAAAAAGGATTGGTAGACTCATGTCATGAGTGAATGTATGAAAGCCCTCATAAGCTTTCTGACATTCACTTTAAAAAATAGCAATGGGGGCGGCCAGTTAGCTCAGTTGGTAAGAGCGGGGTGATCTTAACAACAAGGTTGCCAGTTCGATCCCCACATGGGCCACTGTGAGCTGAACCCTCCACAACTAGATTGAAACAACTACTTGACTTGGAGCTGATGGGTCCTGGAAAAACACAATTAAATAAATAAAAGTTTTTTTGAAAAAGAAAGAAGCAGCAATATTAACAGCTAACATCGATTGAGTACTTGCTCTGGGCTAGGGCTCTGTGCTAAGCAACAGGCATCATCTCACTGAATTCTCTCAACAACCTTCTCAGGGAAATATACTTATTCCCATTTGATAAAGAAACTAAGACACCAGAAAGTTAAGAACGTGGCAAGGGTCATATAGGTACAAGTGATAAAATCAGGACCCAAAATAGAGACTAAACTCAGTCATTTTAAGACAAAACATTAAATAGAGTATCAATAACATTTTTCTATCTTTATCATCATGCATACTACAATATGTATCTTCCATTAATCACACATTATTAATGTGTGCTATACAATAAATTCCATTTAAAAGCACTTGATTACTAGAAACTTTAAAAAAATACCCTCCAACTTTATTTCTGCTAACTACCTATAAATATTTTGCTCTGTGGTAGTTAATCTGTATGCTATAAGGGCTTTGTCCCTCCTGGGATTGTTCCTCCACGTAAGTGGTCAATTCCCTTCTGAATTAATAACACATTTCTTGACTCCCGCCTTCCAAGTCCCAATAGATCCAGACATAAGGGTAACTTGAGTGCTTACAGCAGAGCGGGTTTTGACTAATTCTGTTTAATCCCTCAGGCATGGCGCAGGCACTATTTCACTGCGTTATCCAGTATAGCTTTCCCATACCACATGCACTCAGTCTCCTAGTTACGACTCAGTCAATGGAACCAGCAGTGAAAATTTACATGTTGGAAAAGAACAACTTTGAGCAGTTAAAGCAAATCCCACCAGAGTTTAATTGTCTCCAGAAACCCTAGTATTTTATTTTCAACAGTAAAAGATACCGAATTTCATGAAATTGATACATTCAAGCTATTCAACATCCTTAGCTGATTGCTATGATGTTGTCACCTGAGCAAGTCACGGCCAATCAAGGAATGGTGCTCACTGGTATAATCAGGACCAGGAGGCAATGTTTTTAGGTAAACTGTTCATTTTAAAAGCTGACATGAGAAACTTCCCTTCCAGTAGCCATTACACCTCAACGTGATGTGGCAGGATGTTGTGCTGATGCTGTTCATTCCTCATATTGCAGTCACCTGAGGGCTGTGATTTGATTACAGTCATGACTTTCATTATTTCCCTTCCACTCAGTCAAGACCACGAAATATAGCTATCTGCCAATTTCCTGTGGAATGACATCAAGTACGAAGTTTGATCTGTGAGGAAGTACTGTCCTTGCTGCACAATGATGATGCTCCATTATGTCTAACTTTCCCAGTTGATATCATGCTCACAAAAGGATCGATCACCAGCTAAATAACACTCATGATAATGATGACGATGATCTTAATAAAAAACCCTCTTCTCCTGTGTCATGAATCTGCAGTGAGAAACAGAACAGATCTTTGCCAAATTCTTCTCCACACAAACTGCAAGTCCTGACTCAGTCTCTGCGTATCAGTGCACTCATTCGACTATGAAGCAAAATATCGGTTGCTTCTAACACCTGTGATAGGAACTGCCCAACCCTGCAAGCCATTCATATTGTCATATCCTGTGTCCAATATCCAAATGCCACATCCAGTGACATATGATAAAGTAACTCTGCCAAAGACCTTTTGCTCTCTTTATAAGCACAATATTTGTCGTTAAGATTGTGCTAATTGTACAAACCTCTTGACAACAGTGTCAAATGTATGTTTCACGTGTTTTTAGTGAGAAGTTCAACTCAATGATATGCCAATCATCTCTTCTCGTTAGGAACATTCACTAAAGCAACTTTACACTCCCATTTCATCTGCATTTTGCATGCATTACAAACGAATCTGACCCTGCCCTCCAGGGGCAGACAGTAATTCTCAATCCTGGAGGAGCATCAGAATATGGACAGCTTTTAGAAAAAGACTGATGCTGACATCCAATCCAACACTACCCTTGCTGCCTCCAATACCACCCCTCATTCCCAACACATACTTCTTAGAAATTCTAGATGTAGAACCCAGACATAGGATTTTTGAAGTCCCCCAAGTACTTCCACTGTGCAGCCAAGATGAAGAATCACTGGTCTTTTCTATTTAAATGGCATAATTCCATCCCTGCCACAGACATGGAATGGTTTCAGAATAAAATGAAAATATTGGATTTTATTTCATGATTAGAGTAATTTACTGTATGTGACTGAGAAACCATACAGGCCCAGTTGACTCTGGCAGGTAACTAATGACTACAAGGGAGAATAAGGCAGAGTAGAGAGACAAGAAGAAAGTTCTTGTGGCGAACTGAATTAATGAGTCAAGTCTGGCTTGAAGCTGCCCTAATTATCTCCAGACTTGATAAACAAGCCTGGTTTCCGTGGTGGGACTCCACCCGCGTGCACCACTCAGGTCTTTAAGACAACCTGCCACAGGGAGCAGAGTTGACCACCCGCTCAAGCTGCCTCTTTGGGTCCCTATGGCAGTTCTTTCCCCGGATGCTAACAGCCTGTGCTGAGCACGGTAAAGGTATTAAGACAGGCCCGTCCTGCCAGTTTAAGACTCTTCCAAAGGCAACCTTAGTTGAGGACACCTCACTGGCCTTGCTGAAAGTCTCTCAGAACTGCACTATAACCTAGACTCTTCCTACTCTATCCTTTTTCCTTTGTTTTTCCCACAGAGGTCAGACCTACATTGTGTCTGGATCTACTTTTTTCCCTTCTATCTTTCACACAAGTTTTCTACCAATAAATTCATTGCACATCTAATCCTGTCTGAGCATCTTCTTCTTGGACGAACTGAACTAATAAAGATGGATTTTCTAGACGTTTGCCCAAAAGCACCCTCACTATATTAGCAGGATATAGATTCAATCGCTGTAATGGAAGCCAAAATAACAGGAGTTTAAACAAGATAAAGGTTTATTTCTCTCTCAGTTAAGTATCCAACTGCAAGGAGCTGACATGGCTCCATGGTGCCAAGGGCCCCGACTCCTTGTACTTTGCCGCTCTGCCATTCTCAATACATGGTTTCCAACTTAGCATCGCTGTGATGACTTCTCCGGTTCCTGTCACCATGCATGGATTCCAGGCAGAGAGCTGGGAGGGAAGAAGCGGAAATGGGAGCATATCCCACCCTTCTAACAGCAGGATTCCAAAGTTGCACCTATCTCTTTAGTTCACATGGCCTTATCTGGCTGCAATGGAAGTAGAAAAATTATGAAGTCTTTAGCTGCATGCGCATGTCAACAACTAAAACTCTACTATCAAGTCAATGGGGAAGAATGAATATTAGGAAATACCTTGTAGTCTTTACCACAATTAGTTCCTCATTATGCTGAATAAGTCAAAACAGTTTCTCTGAGAGACCATTATGTTTTGTTTGAAAATTATTCAAAAGCTTCAATGACTTTATGTTAATTTTAGACCAAAATTTCAAAACAGACAACATCAAGAAATATGAATAAATCTACTACTCATTTTTTTAAATGCAATTTGGGGATATTCATTGTCCTTTCTATTGCCATGAACAACCTTCAAAAAGACAATAATTATTAAGAATACAGTAGAATTTTGTGGTAATCATAATCACTCACATTTTAAATGTATAAAATGTAAATCAACTTTTCTTCTGAAATCACAAAATCATCTATTCCCACAAAAGCACTGAACCACAAAATCAAGAACCACCAATAATGTAAGGACCACACTATATAAAATAGTGGTGTAAATATTATTTTAGGTATAGAAATATATATTTAGAAAGAAACAAGGAAAGAAGAAAAAAGAAAACAGTATCTTCAAACAAGTTATAGTACCTGGAGTTGACATCTCCGTGTCCTAACTGCCCATGTTGCCCATATCCAAATGTATAGACATCTCCATTTTCCATTAAAACCACTGAAACCAAAATACAGTTTTATTTTTTCATTATATGTATTTTATATTTCTATCACACCATACTTAAAGCAGTGTAATTGTCACTACTTTGAGCACTATTTGTGTTCAAATGGGCAATTGAGCACAAATTTATATTTAATAAGAAATAAGTATGATTTTAGTTCTAGAAAATATTTTATAGGTTATAAAAATACACAATGTTTTTCATGATACATACTTTAAAATTTGTATAAATTCCATTTAATAACACTAATATTTAATAAAACATTGGTTTGGGTCAACTGTAAAATTTTTTTAATGAGTAACTCCATATAAAAGATTGTCGTCTCATATCTAGGATAATTATATAGGTAGCAGATAGATTTGCACTCTATTTAATTACGTACAATATCAATGAAATGTCAGAACTTTAATATCTGTCAATGATTTATCAAATAAGGAATTATACCTAGCATCAACGAATTTAACATTTTTTTAATTTTTATAAAGGCTAAATATACAACCTAAGCCATATAACCCAAATGCAATACTTTACTAAGAATTTTTTATCATTAAAAAAATTAATTTGTTGGTGCACATTTCTCCTTGAGTAACAAAATATGAGACCACAGTATAAAAATCACAGAATTCTAGAGTTAAAAGAAATTTCAGGGATTCTTTCATCTTCAGATATTTCCTGAATTAAATTGTAAGTTCATCAGAAGACACTAACAGTTAGATCTCTGCACAAGTACCCATTACATCATGCCAAAGGTTTTAAAAAGAATTCTGTAATAAATACGAAGCTTTAATAGATTTGAGAAATATTGCCACACGATAGCTTTTAACACACAATGAACAGATACATTGTCTAAACTAAACAAACAATGATGTAGCACAATTGTAAAAATGTCGTTATACCCTAAAGTTCCAGCTGCTACCTGAATGGTGAAATCCACAGCTGACTTGTACAGCCCGCAGCTCACAGTCAAACCGCACAGAGCCGGGAGGATACGTCGTGATTTTGCTGGCATCCTTTTCTCCTCGTTCTCCACTTCCATCTGTAAGTGTTACAATGTGTAATTAAGCCATTATTCATCTTCACAATAAAATTTCAAATCAGTTTACTATGGAAGAATAAGAGAAACATGTTAAAAGAAACAAGCAAGAAGAATCTGCAGCTGTTAGAAGTGATAGATCAAGAATCTACCTGCAAAGAAGCAATTTTGAAAGATAATACTATATACTTCTGTTTGTAAATATCACTAAATCAATAAAAACAAAGATCTGGTTATGAATAAAACCTATTAAGCAGTTATGTAATATAAACAGGTCATTAACTAGAAACAAAATTCTACATGTAATAATTTATATGGAAAAATTTAGTTTGCACAAAAAATAACTGCATGCAAAGTCATTTAACAATTATTTTAAACTTAGTGATATTGTTAGTACTAGTCATTAAAAAAAAATTCTAGTTGATTCACAAATGCCTGGGACTCTTCCAAAGACAACTTTATCTTGAGGACAACCCACTGGCCTTGCTGAAAGGCCAAACACAGAAAGGCTACTCTGTTCACCAGTATTTTACTAACCTCAATTAAACTTTAAAAAATTTATAAACACCAAATAGCTTTATCCATTATATTATGGCTCAATGGCTTACTCTGATTCATCTTTCCTGTCCCACCTGCTTCTCAGCCATTCTGCTTTGTGGCCTCCTTCAGGCTCACAACCACTAACTCCTCTCAACCAATCCTTTCTTCTTTTCACTCCTTACCTTCTTATCATTTCCTCCCTAAGCTTGCTTTAGGCCTACCCTGGTTTCTACATTTGGCTTTGAATATTCTGGCATTCTAACTGTAACATAAAAAAAACACATTCCAGAATATAAAACCTTTATTTGGAATGTGTAAATAAGGGAGACAACTTACTTTTCCTCATCTAAAACTATACATCACTAGACTATGACCTCCATATCACCAAGATTCAAATTCCTTGCACATTGAATACATGTAAAACTAAAAGGAATTTCAAATGGTCTCCTAGTCTAATCCACTCTCTTGTGCCAAAACAACTCTAAATAAATGTGTATAATATGCAGATACACAGGTAGATCTACAGACACATTTTTAATTCTGTATTTTCATTGCCCATTTTAAAACACTAAGCAGAATAACATCAAATCATTTCATGGTTCACATTACCCTTTATATCTAGTATTTCTGACCTCTAGCGATAACTACGTAAGACAAAACTGGCCTAAATTATAGCATAACTTCTATAACTCAATGACTATCATTTTGAAAAGCTTTAAATTCCTTATAAACACTAGGACAGTAAAACCTCACTAATTCGGAATAACATAGAATGGGTTGGCCTATATGACATACTGAAAAGGTCTTAATCAGAGAACATTTAAGTACAAATTCAATTTTATTACCTTCAAGCAGTACAGATTATAGATTAAACTAAATGCTACAATAAATAAAAGGTGGTTACCTACATTATAATTCAAAATAGGCCTATATTACATAAAAATGTACCATAAACATAAAAGTCCTTTAACATACAAGAATTAATTGCTGGACCCAGAGGTTGAAGGCACGTTGAAGGAATCCTTCATTTCTTGAGCCCTTGGTTTGAAAAGCTAGTGATTTTAGACAGGTTTCCCCTTAAAAGTATGACCCTGAAAATTCAGAGGAAGAAATTATTTTGAATTTTTTACTCAAAAAAAAAAATCACAAATACTACATCTGAAATATCATAAATTCTGAATTAGTGAGAGGTTTTACTATAAATAGGATAGAGAATATGATTCCTCTTCTGCTAAATTATCTAATGTGGGTTTGCCAAATAAAGCTGCAAGAAAGGATGGGCTACAAAAAAAAAATAATAAAGAATCAGAGCATTTGGTTTTATTCTATCCAAAACGAAATATACTCTTACTTAATTCAAAGACTCCTCATCTTGGAAAGAGTGTGGAATAGTTAAATATAAACAAGGGCCTAGACAAAAATAAATATGCAGTTTCCAAAGACAATGTAAATAAGATGACAGATGTGTAGAAATTTCACAGCTTTATCTCAACTGGTAAAAATATCTAATTATTAAAATCAAATCTGATTTAACACAGAAAACAAATTGCATTCATATGATTTTGCTAGACTTAATTAAATTCAATATTACAAGTATCATTCCACTTTATATAAATGGATTGATGCCTCGTTAGAATCTTTTACTTTGGAATTTTCCCACTCCCTTGAGTCAATGATTAAATATAAATACAAATCCTACAATAGAGACATAAAATCTGGGAAAGAGAAATAAAAGCCTGGTAATTTACTGATTAAAACCATAGTAATTAAAAGAGTTATAGCTATTATTTAAAGGTAAAAATAATACTAGAAACATTTTATTCGAGTTCATCTAAACAAACCTGTTATCTATATAGTTTTTCAATTATTACAAATGGTGAAAATATTATTACAAGTAAAAATAAATAGGGATGAGGTTGTTGATCATTAGCAGCAGCCGTGGCAGAATTTTAAAATATATACATACATCTGTATCTGCTATTTGATGCCAGTTAAAAAATAAAGTATAATTCTAATAATTTAGAAATTTATAAAAGTTTATCAAAGCAAAAAGGTACCTAATAAGTAGCCAAAAATTTAGTGTGTATTCCAAGAATCAGCGAGTGAAATTCAGGAAGATTAATTTTGCTCAACCTCATTATTATTCAGTGAAGTGTTAATGAGTAGCAATAAAATTAATCTCAGATTTGTAGGAAAAATAGTTGGTCTGAATATTCTTATAAATGGCCATTTAGGAATGAGCATATCCATATTTACCCTAATATAAGTATGTTCATACATATTTCATGTGATATTGAAACTACAGCTATAAAGTTTTAACAGATATGTATCTAAAATATTGTCTCTGTGTGTATATACATTATATATATATATATATACATTATTTATATATTTATGTACATACATAGAGAAAAGAGGATGCAGTATCAAAATGACTTAACTTTAATTTTCATTTAAATCTATACTTTTTGGGGTAATCCTTTGGTCATGCATATCACAAAAAGTATCATAGAACACAATGAATACTTTGAGCAAAATCACTAAAATAAAACAGCAAAGTAGTAGCAACTATAATTTGCTAAACATTCTGTGCTACATAAACACTGTGAAAATTTAAATAGTAAAGTGGGTAAGTGCTTTTGGGCACTGAAGTCTTAAGAGAGCTGGACTGGAATCCTGGTTCTACCATTTACTAGACAACTGGACACTGGACTTTGTAAGTCAGCTTTCCCATCTATTAACATAGCAATAATGGTACATTACTTCACAAGGCTCTTACGAAGATTAAGTGAGATAATGAAAAGTGCTCAATCAATATTCACTACTTTTGCTTTCTTTAATCAATATAATAATCTGATAACATAGGTATTGTTATTCCATTTTACAGTTGGGAAAACTAAGGCTTAGAGGGAATAAGTAACCATCCCAAAGTAATAAACGGTAGAGCAGTTTTAGAGTTTGATCAAAAATAAGACTCATGCGTTTTTACCACCAAAAATAACTGACGTCAATCTTTTTGTAAAAATAAACTAATTGTAATAAACACATGTAACAAACCTCAAATTTTGTACTTTTAGCATAATTCTAAAAGAGAAAGCAATTCAATTCAAAGAATTAAAGCCAGTATTCATGGAGGATTTCTGGTTGTAAAAAAAATACATATATATACATAGATATATGTATATATGTATATATATTCAGATATATATACATATACACACGTATGTATATATACTGCCTTCTGTATCTTATTTTAAACTTAATATCGACATAATCAATAGGAATTACCATTCTTATTTTTAAAATAAGAAAATGAAAGCCAAACAGATTAAGAAATTTATGAATGGCCACACAGTTCCAGTAAATGATAATTTTAGGATTAAAACCGAAGCCTAATTCCAAAGGCTATAATATTTCCATTTCTAAACAGAAACAGATGTGAAGAAACACACAGATGTTTATAAGTGTTCTGGATTTTCACAACAGTAACTTCAAGACAGCTATCAAGACTGTTTCCAGAACAATTCAGATGTTCCTAAGTAGGAACAGTGTATTAAAATCTTTTCCTATGTAAGGTGCTGAACAGCTGAAACAAATGTTAACCCAGGTGTCTGTTTGAAATATAGTCTATGGTTACAGTTTTAAAATAACTTACTATATATTATATGAATTAGATGTTATACTTATTGATTCAGCCGTACGTAATCTTATTTTGCCTCCAGTCAAAATTTGCCTATATAGAATGAATTCCATGACCTTCTCTGAATTCTCTCCAATCAGCCAGAAGCTCTCCAACTTTCCATCTTAGAACTCACTCTTTTTAACAATAAATCCACAGTTCTTACCTTCCACACATCCAAACAAAATAGTCATACTCTAGGAAATTTTAACTATTATCATCTACAATTTATACCACCAATATAATTAAATGTAAGACAGAACACAATATAATAAATTTCTCAGTGGAAGACAAATAGGGTAAGAAAATAGGGAAAAATGTATGTAGAAAAAAATACTTATTAAAAGATGTAGCAAGAGTAAAAAGCAGTGGATGAGATGATTAAATGACAGCGAAAATGAATGTAAAAGGCGATAACGGGGAGAGAATTTGTGGGTGCATAGAAATTAGTAACTGGCAAGTTAATACTCTGTATAAAATAGGGCACCATTGCTTATATTTTAAACTTAAATTTTCGTGGTAAAGAGATTAAATTGTTTCACTCAATAAAACCATAAAATCTGATTTTAAAAAATTGGACCTACACTATAATACTATAAGTCCTTGCAAAGAGGTTACTACAAATATCCTGTGACAGACGAGATGGAATAAGGCTTTTATGTAGCTATTGTTGAGTAATTCCTATAGCTAATCAATGTGACATTGTTTGTTTTAAATTTGCAAATTTAGTCTCCACTTAGCATTTCATTTTACATTTTTGGAATAATGAAGATGTTTGTCCATAGATACTAACATGGACCTGAAAAAGTTTTAAAATGTTTCATGAAAAGGTGAGTATTTAACCTTAGGTAAAGTATTAGGAAAACTTCAGTGTTTTGTAATTGGGAGGGAAAAGACACTGAGAAAATCTGTTCTAACAGTGGCATAGTAGAAAATATGAGATCAGAGATTCTGGCAATAACTACAATAATTTACATAGCATACCCAAAATATTGTTCCTTTTATTTAAATATTTATGGTATTGATAGAGCACTTAGTAAATACAGCAATCACAAATTTTACTATGGTTAATGACAATAAATTTAAAATACTCTCAATTTTTAATTCTACAGAAAATAAGTATTACTCTATTTGTGTGTGCTTTTACTAAAAACAGAAATTTTTGTCTGTTTTGTGTTTTTGCTTTGAGTGGAAAACTGATAACATGATAGAAGCAAATAAAATGATTATAATATATTGTATGTGAAAGTTTAAAAATAAAATTAGTCTATAATTATACAGTTTTACAGAAAAATAAAATAAAACACAAAACATTAGTTGGATGAATTTGGCTATGTGGACTATGTGTTTTTAAAACGTTCTATTCTGTTTGGTGAAATTTACCTTAAACATTTAGGAAAATAGTAACTGTAACTTGCACTCGTCAAAGAGGCCTGGTTCACATGCCAGGATTCAAGGCAGAACTAATATATAAATTTATAAATTATCTGTATGAAACACTTTCCTGATTTTAGTTGACCCACAATCTGTGGTTTAAAAGAAAATAAGCTTGATTTAGGAATATTTTAAATTAATTCATAACTCTTATACCTCAAAGAACTGTGTATAACAGATTCCTAGTCAGTTCCAGACTTGTTGAGACCTCTCACAGTTCCTGAGCACTACGGCCAGCATAACTCTTTCTTTGCTTACACCTATCATATTTGACCTTCAAACATCAAATAAATCGTGTATTGTGTATATAAACTTTAATATTAAAACAATGGAAAAGCGTCATAGCAGTCAACTCATTATTACTTTATACACTGAATTTAGTAATTTTGTTAATTCTAAAGCAAATAAACAGCATTAACAAAAACAGTGCAATGCCAGATGGTAGTCATCTAAGAACAGATAATAAAGGATAAAAACAGAAAGCAATTATTACTTTTTCTACCTTCCCTTAACATTATTGAATTTGAAAATGGAAAAAAAAGATATACTTTTAAAAATGTCTTCTTAAAGTTAACAAAAAAAGTGAAATAAAACTGATAGTCATTGACAAACAGTACGACTTTCAACACGTTCTTTCTCCTCAGGCTATACAATAATGACAGAAATAAAGTAGAAGAATTAGGGTTGTGCATTTTCCCAGAGACAAAATTCAAATGAGTGGAAGAAATTGGGAAAGTATCCCACCTAGTTGATAAGGAAGTCCAAATACCTTTGTGCTTGTCCCGTTTATGCTTTAGCTGTGCTGGATGGGATCTGAGTCTGGCTAGAGCCTGTTCTCGATGATTCATAAATATAGGACCAGCAAATACAAGGGGGCCTGAGGAGAAACATTTTGTATGTGCATAGAAAAGCTCACAAAATGAAAACACTACAATGAACAAAAATAATTCAAACTAAAAAGCATGGAAATTTATTCTTTACTGTTTTGGACATTATACTTTTCTCCCAAATCCCCCATGTTAATCCTCCACCCCCAACCATCACCTGTTCACCATTCCATACACAATCTTAGTATCTTAAATATCTTTAATATCTTATAGTAACATAGCAAAAATCTTTTATAGTTATAAAATGATCAGATAGTATAGGTCTCAAATAAGTAATAAGAAAGTATAATTACAATAAATAAAATATTTCATCCTACAAATTTTATTTTACAAATATTTTCACATAGCTTCAAACTTACTAAAGCATACATTCATTAAAAACAGATACCTTTTCTATTGATATACCAAAAACCAACTAATTTTTATATTAATGATCAAACTTAAACAAGGTCTTCAAGATTAAATATACATACCACTCTTGCTACAAAACCAAGATAAATGCTTTTGACTTAACTACATTCTGTCATAGAGTTAAGAAAACAAGATGGCCAAAACACAAAACAGACACAAAAAATTACGACGATCTGATACACACACACACACACACACACACACGTGTATATATAGAAAATCACTATTTTATAAAGACAGAACTGTAGTTGTATTTGATTTTCTAAACATGATAAATATAATTTTGCACATAATGTCTGTAACCTCGTACACAAAAACAGGAACACAAATAAACTGACCTTCACATTTATGCTAAAGAATCCCAGGAATCTAAACCCAATAACATTTATGAATCATTAACCATCTGTCATAAAATCATTTCTTTCTGAAGCTCCACTATGAACTTATACATACATATACAAATACTCATATAGATTACAGTTGTTATTTATACATACATACATACATATACATACATACAACATACATATACATACATATACACAACATACATACAACACACATATACATACATTATACATACATATATACAACTTATACATACAGATACCAATACTCATATAGATTACAGTTATTTCCACTGCATAGTATTCAAGGGAAAAATGTAACCACAATTAATTTAAATAAAATTTTAAAGTTGCTTTCCCCCATTATCATTTAGCTGGAGGAGAAACTTTAAATTATACCTTAAAATTTCAGTTCTTTTCTCATAGAACAGAACTACAACTTCCTTGAGTTTTATCAACATTAAAAATGCCTGCAAATTTCAAAACACTCTAAGTATGACAGTTGAGAAGTTACCAGTATTTGAAAAGAAAATTGACAGTATATGAGCACTGAACATTTTTCATTAAAACAAGTTTCATCATGATTCTCTACAGATCTTCAGCTATAATGAATTTTTCTAACCATGAACACAATGGAACAAAATGAATCTACTGCCATTATAAAATTTCACGTCAAATTAAATACCAAAGTACCCTTCATTAAATATTAAAAAATTGGTAGAAAAGGTATACTTTAATTATGTCTCTAAGTATATATAAAAAATACCAGCAGAACCAATTCTATGAAACACCAAGAATATTATCTATCATGACTAGATAGAAATAACTGTTAACTGTTGCAAAAATTAATAAGAATAACTAATACAGGTGATGCTAGAGGAAATGCCACATTCATACATTAGTTTGGATAAATTCCAAACTAACATTTAAAAAACAACTTGAAATATATATTAAAAATTTAAAACATAAACATTCTCTGGCCCAGATAGTCTACTTCTGGGAAACTCTACCATATGAACAAAAACTCCAATATATTTGATACATATGGCTAGAAGTTTAAGAGTATTTAATATAGCAAAACATACAAAACCCTGAAAAATAACCTGAATGCCCATCAACAAAATAACGGTTGAAAAAACTGAAGTATAGCCATATTATGAAATATTATATAGCTACTAAGTAGAATGTGGTAGATCCATATTTACTGATCTAGTGTGTGTGTTGTAAAATGAAAAAAAGATGTTATAAAGATTGCATATATAATACAGTATCATTTTTGTAAATAAACATGACTTTTTTCACACATGCATAGATATCCACCCATAATTATAACGGATTAAGACATGGAAGAATAAATATTGGACTAAATCTCATTTGCTTGGTGGAGGAAAATGGCAAGGCAAGGAAAAAACACTAGCAACATATAAAAATGTATATACTGTAACTAAGCAAATATTCCAAACATAAAATTCAGTCAGTGGTGCAATTAGAAATGTGTAAAACCTCATTAGAAGATGACAATGAAATAAAAACAACAGTTTAATTAAAGCATAGGTTTGTGGAAATCCTTTGACCTAAACTCCTGTATTACTTTAATATGGCATTGCAATTAAGTACGAAAAATTTTTCCTGACATAATATTAAGGGGAAAAAACAGAATACTATATCACAGTGTGAAATGATAATACAACAACAATTCAATTACTTTGAAATTAGAGACAAACTATAATAAATTTGTTTTTATATTCTAATTTGTAACTATGGTAAATTGATTGCGTTTCTATTAAAATGGAATCTGTTTTATTCTACATGTGCTGTGGCGGATTTTGTTAATAAAAACCGAAGTTTTGTGATTACCATCCCAAATGGTAATTTGGGATCCCAAATTGATTGCTTTTGTGAGAAAAGCAATCAAGCCAAGGCCAGGAATCAAATCCAGGAAGAATAGAAGTCAACTGAATAGCCTACAAGGACTAGCATCATCATCAAACATTTACTTAGAGCTCAGTAGTATGTCAGGAATTTTCATACATATCACTTAATTCCCATTAGCATCTCTAGTTAAGTAGGTACAGTTGTAATCCCCACTTTAAATGTAAGGTAAACTGAGGTTTAGGGTGGTTCAATTCCCAGTAAAAATTAAGAAGCCAGGCTTTGAACCAAAGTCTAACTTCAGAACCCATGCCCTTAAACACCATGCTATATAGTTGGATAATAATATAACTTGTTATCCAAATGAGACTTTATTGAAGGTGCTATTAAGCAATATGCCCAGACAGTGGGCATAAAATGGGACTGTCCCAGGCAAACCAAGACATACGCATAAGCTCACCCCATCTATTGCTCACAATTATGAAACTCTGATCTGACATTTAGGGGGAAAAGAAAGGAGCTTATTTGAGCTTAGTTTTTCTTACAATGCAGCACTGACAGGAATTTAAAGATAAGATCATTGCTACAATTACCCAGTAGTCCTTCTAATGATTTAGAGAGCTATACTTGAAAATTCCACTGAACAAGCACTTCACTTCTAAAGTAATACAACTCTCAGAGAATTTATACATTAATCAACCCTATGTAATCTAAAAGTTACCACAAACTAAAAGTTATCACAAATGTCATTGAAATAAATCTGTAAATGAATGTTATTGACTATATACAGAGGGTGCCAAAAAAATGTATACACATTATAAGAAAGGAAAAAACTGTACTAAAATTATGCTATTGGTAACCACTTTGAGCACTACTTATAATTGCAGAAGTCAAACGTGACTTGTATTCGTCTTTTGTTTACAGTATATATTGAGTATTACAATTTTAATACAGTTTTTTTTTCCTTTCTTAAAATGTGTATACATTTTTTTGGCACTCTATTTAAGAAAAATAGTATGTGGAAGATTAATATCATAAAAAATTGAAGACAAAGTTCCAAATTTATTAAAAAGCAGTAATAAGACTGCTTTTTAGGGTTTCAATAGCACATTCCATTATAGAGACTTTGTGTTATAAACAGGAGCTGAATTACTCAATAGGCCTAAGGCTCACTGAGCAAAGCTTTAATACCGTGTTTCCCCAAAAATAAGACCTAGCCGGACCATCAGCTCTAATGCATCTTTCGGAGCAAAAATTAATATAAGACCTGGCATTATACATTATTATACTATATTACATCACATTATATTATATTATATTATATTATATTATATTATATTATATTACATTACATTATATTACATATATTATATTAGATCCAATCTTATTTTATAGTAAAATAAGACCAAGTCTTGTATGAATTTTTGCTCTAAAAGATGCATCATCTGATGGTCCGGCTACATCTTATTTTCCGGAAAACACGGTATAAGAGTGAGGTCCTAAAATTCTAATCAATTAATTTGATTAATTTGAAACAATTAACACAAGCTTCATAAATAGGATGAGATAGATAAAATGAGCAAAATGATTTAATGTAATATAATCCTGAAGTTCTGAAATTTCTACGTAGGTAAAAGCCAATTACTAATGAGTATAATTACTAACATATTACTAAACTGTAAGTATCTAAAAAGTAACAAGGATAAAGGGGGTCAAATATATGGTGCTAGAAGGAGAACTGACTCTGGGTGGTGAACATTCAATGTGATATATAGATGATGTATTTTACAGAATTGTACACCTGAAACCTGTGTAATTTTACTAAGCAATGTCACCCCAGTAAATCTAATGAAGATAAAAAATAATAATCAATTAATCAATAATAAATAGACAGTAACAAGTATAAGCCAAGAAAAAAAAAGACAAGATGTGTGGTAGTTGAAGCACTAAAATTTGCCTGACATTCCTGTTCGTCATGAGGACAAAAGAGGACTAACGATGGTCTCTAGCGAGGTGCCAAACAAGAGCCCTGCAACACTGTGCATGTGATTCAAATCTGTATCCAGGAACGTCACGCAGAAATTCTGCTTCCTTTGACCCACTTGATTCTTACGTAGAGGTTCACGGAATAAACTGTGAACATTACTGCCCTAGAGCAGTGGTTCTCACACTTCAGCACCATCAGAACCACCTGATGGGCTTGTTCAAACAGTTTCCAGGGCCTGCTCCCCAAGTTTCTGATTCCGTAAGTCTGGGGTGAGGCCTGAGAACAGGCAATTGCAGCAAGTACCCAAGTGATGCTGGTCCTGCCGAGATCACTTGAAAAATCACTGCCCTAAAATACTGAAAAGCATAGTACCTGAAAGAGATTCCTCCATCCAATTAAAATAAAACAATTTTTAAAGAACAAAAGTAGAATATAAATGCCTTAGAACTAGACTATGTTTTTTTTAAAAACAATGGCTTCAGTTTTAAAACATAACTCTTATTTTGTTTATAGCGTAATATGCATATATTGGAAACCATTTAGGAAACAAATTGTAAACAACCAAATAAAAATCACCTATAAACTCACTTTTCAGTAAAAACAACTATTGACATTTTGATAATTATCTTTTTAGCTTTTTCCTATGTAAATGTTGGTATATCTCTGTGTACATTTTGTTTTCTTATAAAAATTTGTCTTCTTATAAAATTGCTTGTAATGGAGTGTTGAGAAGGAACATAAAGATCATAAAAGTATCATATCACTGTATTGTTTTATAGTATAAGGATTTTCCGAAGTCACTGAATAAGAATCTGAGTTTGACTTTTTAAAAACGGAAAAAAGTTCTTGTTTAAGTTATTTTTACAAAATAAAATGTACAGGCAGACTTCTCCTTGCACAGTACTGTGTTAACTGAAACAAATGCATGATTCCACAGTAACCATGGTGACTGCGAAGTAAGGACATAGTTCTAATATGCACGAATTTCAGTTAATTTCAGTAGCAGGCAAAGCAACAACTGCCATAATGAAGGTCCATAACGAAGATCTTAACCCATCAAGACATTTACTACATATTTTAACAAAAATGAAAGAGGATGGTATGTGTAAGAAAGAGCTCAACCGAAAAATAAAAATAAGACAAAACTTTTGTGCACCAGTAATTTGAAGAAGTGTTGGTGTATATTGAGGAGTGCAGATGAAACTAATTTGTCACAAAATACACAACAACTGCCTGGAACCTAAATCTGTGTTTATAAAGTCAGATACTATAAGTTCTATAAAATTTTAAATGGAGGTTTTCTTTAACATTTAAAAGGTTAGAGTTTGTTTTAAAGGTCTATGACACATTTTGAAACAAATGGCAAAAGAACACTGTGCAATCACAAAGTTTTGTTGAATAATCAATGCAAAATCAATGTCCTTTTACTTCTGATATGCAGAAGCTAGAGAAGAATAGCTTTTCGTAGAGAAAGAAAAGAGATTAACAAGGTATACAGCATTAGGCAAGTGATTAAAATCATCATAAGAATTTGCTATACTTTGGTAGAAACATAAGCAATTGCTGGGTTTTGTAGGTCAATTCATATGATTCAACCTAATACATCCAAAAAAAGAAAAAACAAATAGTAAAAAGATACACTGAAAATTAACTTGAAGCAAATCATATCATTAAGGAATTATCACTCAATTAACATGTCATAAAAACCCAGAACTTAACTTTTATCCAGTTTTCTACAAAACATTTCATGTGTAATTTCCCCACATATTTATATTATGTAAATAATGACAGTATATACATTAATCTTACTAAAGTCAATACTTTTATGTAAACAAAGCCAAACTAACTGCAAATATTCACGGTATCAATTAATAAACATTGCTTGTAAGGTACTATGAAGAACAATCTTTAAGTTCCAAGTATATGTTTTACAACTTAAATTTAATAAAAATAGAATGTACCATGTGTGCTACATATTTTACTACTTATTCCATTTTACATTAAAAAAAGAATGCCGATGGCTAAATGGGTAATAGGTTCTATCTCATGTATCAAAGATCATGTCATTTTTAGTAAGTATTTAAAATATACAACATCAGCAACTATTTCTCATCAAGATTTTGCCGAGCAGAGGAATAAAATCAAGAATTCTATAATAATTTGTCTTAATCTTACAAAAAAGGTTCTACTGAATAAAAACAGCTTTAGTAATACTTATATTTATCTCTGCTTGTTGGATATATACTAAAATATCTATTACAACCACAATTAAATGTATTTTTAGGCTGAGAAATGATTATAAACAATGAGGAAAATATAATAAATCTTTGCAATTAAAAACTGCAGACTCTCCAACTTACCCTTCTTGTATATAACCAGAATAAGCTTTTTCCAGAATAAAATCAGACACATAAAGACATAATTATGTATTGGATTGGAATAAAGAGTCATAGGACTATGCCCAAGTGATGATTATAAATGACCAGGAAAATAGGAAATAAAATACTATATTAAACTTGTTTATGGTGAAATAGATGAATCCAAAATCGGGGTGAAGGAAAGTTATTAAAATTCGTATTTTTAAAAAAGTTGCTAATAGTTTTTGATGCTTGGCAGATGGTACAACAATTCTTTTTTTTTAACAGCTATATGCTATATTTATATAGCATATATAGCATATATAAATATTTATATGCTATAAATATTCTACTAAATTAAATGTATGTTATCAGCACAATCGTAAACATCCTAAATATTTTCATATTATTTTCATGAGTTACTAGAAGGTCACTAATTTTAATTTGTATTTCTTACCAAATCAGCCTATTCTGCAAACTTTTCAGTGGTCTCAGTATAGGGTTAGAAAACAAATTTTCATATACTTTTTCTCTGCAGCTACATCTTACCTCTTCCTTCTTCTAATCTGTGTCTCCTGATTACTCGCTGCCGTTTTTCTTCTTGTCGTAACTGAAGGTGTTCTTCAATGTTAACCCCGGGTACTGGGACAGCTAGATGATTGGGGGAAAATAAATAAATGAAATAAATAAATAAATTGTGTGTGTGTGTGTACAGATACATATATATACAAATACATATGTATACATATGTATTTGTATACATACATACATATATACATATGTATACATACATACAAATATATACAAATACATATGTATATATATGTATCTGTATATATATGTATTTGTATGTATGTGTATATAGATATACATATATCTATATACATACACACACATATTATATAAGATATGAGAGAACTGTATGAAATTCGGGAAAGTAAAAGCTAACAAAACTGTCTAAAACACAAGTTATTTTTACTGTAAGAATCTTAGCAAAAAAACAGAAAAACAATCTCATCCTTTAATTAATGACACAGTGTCAATTACCACAAAAGCAATATTGCATAATTAACTATCTTAATTTTCTAACATATACCTAATAGAAATTTTTTAAGCTATCCAAATTACTGAGTTGAGGGCAAGATGTCTAGTACAGTAAAGCAAGTTACCTAACAGAAGATCTAAAGGTATCATCTCCTTCACTGCATCCAGAATTCCTCTCTGTCTTGCCTCTTGACCATCCAACTCTCTTGCACAAGCTTTGCAACATCCACACACAGCACAGCCAGATTCTCCAGAACCACAACCACAGATCCTAAAAACCAAAAAACAAACAAAAGAAATCAACTGAAATCTTTTTACTCTTTCCTTAAAACTCTTCCTATAACATCTTTTATGCATTTTTGAGATTAAATGAGTCAGCAATAAAATCACCCCTTTGGATCAGGATTAGGATGTAGATTTTTAAGAAAAGGTATGAATAGATGAATAATTAAAAACAAGAATTTATTAAGCTCCTGATAGGCATAGTTGCTACATTTCTACAGAAAATACAAATGTATTCTGTTATCTTCAAAGATGCTATAACAAACATTTTTAAAGTCTTCACAATTAAGATGTCACCAGCAGTTTCACTACTAAGTGGTCTGGATGGGTTGGTTGGTAAATAAACATTCTCATCCACCAGGTGAGTTAAGAGAGGTTTGGGCAGCCTTCAATGAATGAGCCCAGCTTGCCAGCTTCATACATTACGACTCCTTTTCCCTCCCTGTCCTTTACATGCTCCCATCTTCCATTCGCTCCTTTCACTGTGTTCAGTTACCTGTTATTTTTCCTCTGTGTCCTTTTCACATCAGTGAACATATGGCATTTGATTCTAACATAAAGAAGACAAGAACACGCCTAGAAGTTGGCAAGAGGGTCAGTGAACAACTAACTTCTTAGTCACACATTTTATAAATGTAGATGTCGTAGCTACATTAGTATTTGTTGAATCAGTCACAAAAAACTTTTGACAGCCTCGTTGAGCCTGATTATCCAGGTTCTACCTGAAAGGAGTTTTGAAAGACACAGCTAGGTGCCCTGTGAATCTTGGCTGTTAAATGGAAGCATTAATGACAATTTGCAGGATCACTAACTGCAGCAGTAAAAACTGCGGAATTTTCTGTGGGCACTATTTAAAAAATAATGCTTAATTCTAAACATAATCTAAGATATGTAGTCACAATTTTATAACTGAAGTCATTTTTAATAGTGCTTAGTTTCCTGGCACATATTCTTACGTTGACTTTATTCATGTATTCACTTCTGCTCCATTAATAAAGAAATTATTGGACTTGGTTAGGAACTGTCCATTTAAATCTATAATTACTGGAAACTTGTAATAAACCTCTGGGGGAAGGCATATAAAGAAGAATAATTAATTTTAGGAAGAACCAGAGAATTATAAATTCATTTATGATATTTATCAATTGCTTCAGTTCTGAGGTTAGAGATACTCAATTTTAATGGAAATAGCTTGAGAGAGATTCAAGAGGATAAATTTCAACTCCTTGTAGAGGAAATATTATCCTTTCATGAAGAGAGCCAAAATACATGTACATTGCTAAAAAATGAAAATAAAAGTCATTGTTTAAAACTCATAATATTCCAATAGCCTAAGAGAAAAGGCCTGTTATATATATGATCTATTTCACTGTGTTAGGCCATAATATAAACAAGATCCAGAAATTACATGGGAAGAAGCACCTGACTACTAAAGAGGTGTCAAATAGAGAGGTCAGAAGTGGCGGGGGGTGGAAGGGAGGTCAGAAGACTCTAGGCTTTTCTTCACAAAATTTCCCTTACTTTCCAACTAATTATCATAATTAATCTAATCTTAAAAGATCAGATCTGTCATAATTAATTCCCCATTATGTTACATTTGCTATAAATGTCAACACAAAAATAAGAATCAAAATTCTCCCCAACATTCTAGGGAAAAACCTGCATTCTGATTCTACCAAACTCACACATTAAATTTAAAATGACAATATAGGACCCCGGAAAAAAATCAGTGGTAAAAATAAGAGTAAAAAGGACAAACAAGTAAAATGCAACTTTAGAAGTGACAGTTCCTAGAACTCCTAAAATTACAAACAGTAAATTTAATTTAAAAGAAAATTATATGTCCCTAATTGACTATGATATCTGATAATTCTACTCAGAAAAGATTCATGTTCAACAAAAATGAATACATTTTTGGCATCGAAGCAGTCTTAGGAAAAGAATACAAATGAAAGTACAGCCCAAGCCTTCAAAAAATTTATGACTTGTTTTTAAATAATGGTTTAAATGAATCAAGTGAAAGAAAAGCAACTTAAGTAAAAATTACACTAAACTAGAAATTATTATAATAGAGAACAATTATGAGAATTGTAAGTATATGCCAACATGCCTTTAAGACACAACATACTAGAACATGCTGAAATCATTTTGGAATGTGTTCTGCACGTTTTCTACTACTATTTTATTTTTTCAGTGTGAATCATGTTCTTACCCTCCAGGAACTCTGTCTGGACGCCCACTACTGACACAGCTGGCTCCGTAACCTGTACAGTCTCCACAGACAGTACACACCATGCACTGCTCCAGCTTCCATTTGTGCATGCCTGGAGGGCACATCATGGACTTCTCATCTTTTTCATCTAGCTCTTCTTCCAGGTCTTCATCCATTGCAGTAGCCATATTTTCAACTCCAAACCCTATTTGACAAATCAGTTTATAATTTTTATGTAGATTATGCCTATGTCTAAAAAACTGGTAATTACATTTACAAAATATATATTACATACTAATCCGAGTAACACAAAGGAATACTAAAAGATAAGCATGACAAAGGGACCACTAGGGACCACTAATAAGTGTTCCCCTCATTTCCTTTCTGCAAAAACAATTGGGAGAGGCAGGAACATCTCTTAGCTGTTACTTTCTGTAGATCATACTTTTAATATTTTCTGATTTTAGTCCCTGCTTCCCATCCTCACGGCTAGCACTTTTGTTCAACAGACTAAAGTCTCCTGATCACGCTCTGAGCCGAGTCCCTCCACTCTCAAACATCCTCCCACTGCTAGTAATCAGCTTCTTAAAACATATACTTGATCCCATGACTTCACAATTTACAAAGCTCCAATGTCTTTCTAAGGTTTTTAAAAGAACAAAAGTGCTCAGCAAGATACAAGCAGTTCCACTGTAGCTCCCATCTCCTTTTGTCCAGGCAAACTACATTGTATCTGGACCTCAATTCCCTCCGCTTTCTAAACATCCCATGTCCTTCCACATGCTCCGGCTCATTTCTGCTCCATCTGTATGTTCCTACCTCATTTACCAGATGCCTTTTCCTTCTTCATCTACCAGAGAAACTCCTTTTTAGCCTTCAAAAACTCAGCTCACAAGTCATTTCCTGTGAACACACCACTTTTTCCAGAGAGCCAGCCTCTATGTCTTCAAAACCTGTTTATACCGCAATTACAACTTATTTGTGCTATAATTCCTATTACTACTACTACTACTACTACTACTACTACTACTACTACTACTGCTGCTGCTGCTGAACACCTACTATGCCCTAGTACTACTACTACTACTGCTACTACTACTACTACTACTACTACTACTATTGAACACCTACTATGCCCTAGGCATTTCACCTTAAGGGAAAGATTAAGCAAAAATTCTTGTAAATGTCCATAATGTAAATAATTTTGGCTTTGTGGGCCACATAAGTCCCTACCACATTTTAAAAAAAATAACCCTTTACAAAGGCCAAATCCATTCTTAGCTCAGAGAGCCACACAGAAAACAGTCCACTGAGCAGATGTGGCGTCGGGTTATAGTTTGTAGACACCTGATCTGGGCACTGAGGACTATGACAACGAGCTATGATAAAGCTTATAATTTAGAAAGATACACATTAATCAAATAGCCATACAGAAAAGTGTAACTATACAACTGTGATATGATCATGAAGGAACACATAGTATTACAAGAGCATATAATGAAAGAGAAAATCTGTGAGAATCGAGTAGTTATTTTTTGTTTGCCTTTCTTACTAAACTTAGATCCTCAAAGACAAAGTTACACCTTACTCACTTTACCTCTTATCTTAGTCAACCTTATTCTCCTATCACTTACACTTATAACAGACTCCGTATAGATCTGTCTAATCAAGAAATTAACTCGATGGAATATACAGCCTTTTTAAAAATTTTGCCACTTCTAATCTATGGATAGGCTGAAAATTTAGATAACCAAGTACTGGATATACGTATGTCTAGAGTTACAACAAAGCAATACAGGAGAAGGCCCAAGTAACTCTATTTTTAACAACAATAGCTAAAATAGATTGAGCACTTACTTCTGTTTAGGTCTACATGTATTACTCATTTAATCATCTAACAGTCCTGTAACTATTATCCTCAAATTGATCTCTAAATTCAAAGCAACGCCAATCACAATGCCAAGTAGAAAAACTGACTAATTCACATAGGAGAAAAAAGGCTCCAATCTGACTACATGAAGCAAAAATTTATAAAGAAAAAAAATGAAAAACTTGTCTTCAAAATTTAAAAATGACATGCAACATATGAAACCATACATATAAAAAATAAGCCACAAGTCAAAGATATTTGCAACACATACAACATAATATATAAACAATTCCTATAAATCAGTAAGAAAAAGGCAAGCAAAATAAGAATAGTTTGAAAAGACAGTCTAATCGACTATTTATAACCAAGGGAATGCAAATCTAAAGAAAAATGAAAGATCCAGCAATTTTACCCCTTGTTACACGCCCCCAAAAATGCATACATATTTTCACTGGCATTTACTAGAAATGTTCAGAGCAAAACTATTCATAATAACCAAAAGTAGAAAACCCAAATGTCCACCATGCTAGAAAAGATTTTAAAACTGTGGTATATTCACACAATTTAATACTACAACTAGACCACGATGAGAACAATCTATAACTAATTGCAACAACATGGATGAATCTTATAAATGTAGAGTTGATTGAAAAGAAATGGGACGTAAGAAACTCATACTACACGATAACATTTATAAAGTATGCAAAAGTAATTTATGGTGTTAACTGGAGAGGATAGTGACGAGAGAGGAACATAAAAGGGGGCTTCCTGGGCTGCTGTTCATGAACTAGTTCTTCATCTGGGCTCTGAGTACATGAATGTGTTCAGTTTGTAATAATTTATCAAAATGTACACTTACGACATGTATTTTTCTGCATATATGTTACACTTCAATATAACAAAAACAGTTACAATGAAATAGAATGTCATAGCCATCACAATGACAAAAATCAGTCTGTCAATACTAACTATTTGAGTCATGTGGAAAATCAAACTCTACTGGTAAGAGTAAAATAAATTGGTATAATCTTCCAAGAAAAATTTAGCAAAGCTGACATCTACAACACAGCAATTTCACTAGAGTATCACACATTTTGCAGGAGACATGTATAAAGGTTTTGTAATTATAATATTGAAAAATTAGACATAAACTCATTTATCAGCAGGAGAATGCATAAACTGAGGTGTTAGTGGTATGGTTTTTTACATAGTAGTTAACGTCCATCATCTAGATTTATATGTACGAACATAGACATATTTCAAAAACAACAGTGAGACAATTTTTTTGCAGAAAAATATGAATAATAGATTAGCACTTACTCTAAATATGTTTTATGTGTAAAATATATGTGTATAATGTATTTTACATCTAAAATATATAGGAACAAGTAAAAGTACGGGAATGTGACTGAAAGGACATTAATCAAAGCCATGAAGGTGGCCGGTTCGGGAGAGAGAGGGAGTATAATCATAAGCCCTGGAAGGTGAATGCAGGACTCTACAATCTTCTCTACAATGTTTTTCACTGAAAAATGGTAAGAAATAATGGTAGGTACATAATTTTTTTAATATTTCATTATTTTCTGTACTTTTCCTATGTTTTTAAAACTTTTAAATATCCCGTTATGTTCTTTATGACACTGTAATCTATACTCATTATGTGTCCTACACTACTAGCCTGCTTTCCAATTCACTTCCTGAGTGGGTGTCATTTCTGTTAAGTGAAAAATCTTTCTAACAATTTAATTTTGTTATTACAAAATTTACACTAAGAATCCAGAATAAGTATAAATGTATGCCAAATTTTCACAAACATTTCAGAATAATAAACAATTTGGCTCACCTTAGAACTCCTATAAAACATAATTTGAATATGTTTATATTATAAGGAGAAAACTGAACCGGTTCTCTCCTCTTTGACTAGTAGGTATTATCTAAATACCTACTACGGTTCACTGGTTTAGCAAGAAGAAAAAATATTTCCATTTTGGAGTAATCCATTTCTTTTCTTTCTTTTGTTCTTCCTTCTTTTCTTAAAATCAATGTTGCTCTAACAGACTTGTTCTTTTAAAAGCCATTTTAAACACATACACACATAAATGAGGTAAGGAAAAACAATAGTAGGCTCTTGATTTCTAGTTGAGTCTGCCATCAAGAAGGCCCCCAAAGAGCTAAACTTGTTTTTGTTAATTTATACAAATATTAATCCTGAAACTCATTTGTACTTTAAACACAGTTCAATGCTTAGTTCTAATAATATATATTTTTCACTCTCATGCCCACACAAAATTAAAAACAGAAAATCAGAAGTTGGAGTGAAGGGTATATACAGTACTGATAGCAGCTAAAATAAAAAGTGACAGCAAGAATGAAGCAGACACAAACTATTACAAAAACAATACCACAACAAGCATGGATAAACCCCTCTCATCCCTTAAAAGCCTGTTTGGGAAGAGGATACAGTGAATAAGAGACATCTACAATTTAGCTCTTGATAAAGGGTCAAGTATTCTTGAGGATCATCCTTAGTTGTCAAGAACTGATTAAATTAGAGGTTAGGCACATGCTGTTAAACAGGAAGACAGTCTTTGCCAGACTGACTGCTGCCAAAAATGTTTAAAACTGAAAACACGGTATAAAAAGCTAATAATCAAGAGTTTGAAAATGCACTTTTCTAGAATACTTTTTTTTTTTAAAGTTTACTGGAGTGACAATTGTTAGTAAAGTTACAGAGGTTTATGATGCTAAGCGAAATAAGTCAAACAGAAAAAGTCTAGAATAACTTATTCACCAATAATGCTAAATCAAAGAGGTGCTATTATATTTCATATAAAATTAAGAAAAACTTACAAGTAAACAAGCTCATTTGTTCATAAATTACAAGTCTAAAGTATATTTGATTATTCCAGTGATAAACTGCCAAATAAATTTAAAAATGCAGTGGTTTTCCTAATTCGTAATATGAAATCAAAGTGCCACTTGTTTAGAAAAGAATAAGATTCTTCACTATGTTGTTCTAAAAAACTAATGAAAATACAAGGTACAGGTTAATGACCACACACTCAAGACCTACCTTTCCCACCTTGGTTCATAGCACCAGTGTCTCGTCCACACTGTCCTTTATTATTTACACCAAATGTCCAAACTTCTCCATTCTTCATTAAAACACAAGTGTGAGCTTTGCCCATAGCCACCTGAGTTACAAAATGGCCTTTCAAATCGGTTACCAAACCTATAGGAAAGATGCAAATTTGGTAAGAAACAACAAAAAAGCCTTTCTGAGCCTAGTAGTGAATCATCAGTAACGTAAAAAGACCACCTCAATGCAGAACTTTTCATTTCTAGGATACAATAACCCACCAAAATGGAAAATAAGTAGCCAAAAGACTGGCAGAATATCAGTAAATTAATTTTCTAATTTTGTAATAAAGCTTCAAAATCTTAAAATGTTATCATCCAGACTTGGAACAAATCTTTACTGTGGCATTAGCTCAAGCTCTCTTCTCCTGAATACTTGCTCTAAATGGCAACAGCTCTCAACAATTCTCAGAAGAGTCATTAGTTCTCAAACTTTACCTGCTTTGACCTGCCTCAGCAAAACAAAGTAAAACACTTGCCAGAGTATACTGAATAACGTTTTTGTAGAAACCTGTGAGATTTTTCCAAAGAGGTAATTTTCAATCCTTTTTAACCTAAAATACTTTCTTCCACAATCCAATGCATAGCTAGTTCCTAAACTTGAATAAATGAATAAGTTTTGATCAGCCCATTCCAAGAGAATTTTATCAAGCAATAGTTATACTGAATACTATTTTTAAACTATATATGAGCCCATTCCAAAAATTTTGATTCACTCCTGACACTGAGGCTAACTGAGAATCTAAATATTACCAAATTAAACCAACTCACATATTACCTGAATACATTTCAATATATAATCGCTATACATGTTCAATATACGTCATTGCCCCAGCATGAGACAATCAAACTTCCAATCAGAAACTTCATTAATTCTCGTTTCCTTTTGACAAAGAAATTTACGTATTTACTTCATATAAAAACCTTCCAACGGGTTGCCGCAATCGTTATACTCTTTTCTATGTGCCAGAAAGAAAATATAGCAACCAAATATGACAAGTTTTTGAGATCAGAGTTTATAAATACTCTTTTTTTTAATTTTTTTATTTTTTATTTTTATTGAAGTAAAATTGACATACAACATTATAATAGTTTCAAGTGCATGACATAATGATTTGATATTTGTATACATTGTGAAACAATCACATATGTTTAGTTAACTATAAATACTCTTTATCTGACTAGTTCTATCCTTCCTATCCACTAGTTAAACTTTTGGTTTATCTGTCACTCAGTCACTTAACAAGTAATTTTTGAGACGGTGCCATGAGCCAGACACTGCTGGGTACTGGGGAGATAACAGTAAGTCAGAGTGAGATAGTCCCTCCCTAACTACCTAACGGGGCACTAAATAACTTATCAAGTATAAATCTGCTATGTTATGACAACCATTTCCCTGGGGTACTACCAGGAACACATCACATGAGCATCTGGGTCTAGAGGAAGCTTTCCAGAACAAGTAACCGCTAGAGAGCTAAGCCCCGTGATTAGCTCTGCATGAAACTATTAGGTTGGTGCAAAAGTAATCGCAGTTTTTGCATTTGTTTTTAACCTTTTAAACCACAATTACTTTTGCACCAACCTAATAGTAACAGTGGTCCCCACAACAAGACAGGAAGGAATCACAGCATTGTATTTGGAAAGAAAGGTGAAAAACGTGGAAAAAGCATGCTACAAATGTTAACTTTCTAGACATATCTTTGCAATACATAATGTCTAGTTTTGGACTTTGAATAACAGTGAAATGGTGTTTAACTTACTTGAACTATCAGAGTAAATGGCATCTTTTCCAAACATGTATAGCTCTCCATCTTTAGAAATAACAGAACTACTTCCATTATTGCAGGCTGTATACACCACAGTCTTGCCTTCCATCTTAATTATTTTTTTAGGTTTATAGGGTTTTGATTGCCGTCTGCTCTTAGCTTAAAAAAATTAAATTAAGTCAAATTAAGGCACCTATGCATAAATGAAAATAATAGTTTGTATATAAAGCTCAAGTAAAAAATATATTATTTACTTTACGATACTATTTATTTATTTATTTACTTACTTACTTATTTATTTTCACAAAGGCCTCAACTTCCCAACATGTCAATTAAAATGAGTAAAGCTGCAAGCTTCACCTGGTTAATTAATATTCAGGCTATCATTGTCAGATCCTCCTCTTGGTAACATATTGAAATTCCCAATGGGAAACACCAATTTTCTACCAAACTTCTGGGGAGCCCAATCTCTAGATCAGCTATTTATATTATCAATACTATTCCACAATTACCTTTTCTCTCAAAATCTACCTTACGTGTATTTTTATGGTACAATCCTGAAAGTGAAATCCGTTCCTCATTCATTCAACACATATGTATTAAGTAGCTAACATCTACCAATGAAAGATTGTAAAGCAAGAAAATACAATATGGAGGGACAGTGAATAAATTTAAACGTGGATAATTCAAGCAGCCTCTGCTCTCAAAAACTAAATCCTTGAAATGAGCAAAAGATGGAAAATATAAATAAATCTTATCTTCCTTTAGTCAACCTTAGTTGTTGCATGCTTTTCAGAATAAAAACATACTGCTATACTGGGTACAATTCTGTGACTTAAAATACCATTATATTTTTTCATATAACACGATCCACATCATACTGGTATATACAGCAACTATGGTATCTGGTGCTCAAGCAAAGAAAGAACAATGTTCTCTGAATGCTAGAAGAAAAAACTGACTGTTCAAAAGTTTCTGAAATATGGTGATACACTTCATGCTGGTTTAAGGGATTTCTTCCAGGGTAACTTTTATTTATACATGATTTTTACATTAGATGTTGATTTAAAACGTAAGACTCATAAGATGCTACCCCACTGTGCTACAATATATAAAATAGATAAGAAGTTACAGAAAGAGAAACATAACACTGAGGAAGACTGAACAGAAGTATAGAAAAGATAAGGGATAAACAAAATTATTACTTTTTCATTACTTAAGGAATGCTTCCATCATAGAGAAATGACACCAAGAAACATGATCCATAACTCACATTATTACACAAGGTTACATAAGGTTTACTTCATTTCGAAATATATGTTCCTACAAAAATTTTGGATTACCTAAAATAATATACTAGAATATGTTTTTTTAAATAACATGAACTGGCAAAACAAATCAACAGCCATGTACCCATAACACATATTAGATTGATGAATATGAACTCTAGAATGAAATAAGCAATCCCAGTTCTTTACTGAACAGTACACCACCATTAACTGAATATGCCCCAATGTAAAATCCTCTATTAACTTTGTGAGGTTAGTGCTGTTGAAATAGATACACCTTATGTTACCAAATTCCATACTATTTTTACTGAATGTCCAGTTGATCAGTCAACTTACTTGACTCTCCATCTTCTCCTTTACTAGCAGATCCTGTAAAGAATATGCTTCCATCTTCTGCAACTAAAAGGGCGTGAGAGCCATCGTGTCCAACTGAGAAGTGTACAATCTTTGGAGATTTTGTAATTGGTAGCTCAACCCATTTTCCTGCTGAAGGACCACCTTGTTTGATTCCAAGACTCTGGTACTTGCCAGTGTAATATATCTTATATATACAAGAAAAAAAAAAGAAGAAAAAGAAAAGGAAGAAGAAAAAGAGAAGAAAAAGAAAAGAAAGAAAAAGGGAGTTATAGTGCCTTTTGGAGTAGTGCACCAGGTTTCACATGGGAGGAAAAAAACTTCCATATTTTATTGAAAAGCAAAAATACCAAGAAGCCAAACTTTTTTTAAATACCATTTGATTTCTGTGAGCTAAAAAGGAGACAAATAGGCATATTTTTCCAAAAAGACAAGAGCCCATAATAGTTTTTTCTATCGATTCAGAATACTTATAATCCCTCACCTTTCAATTTTATATGATACTTTATAAGTATCCTGAATAGATACGAAAAAATATACTTCATAAATATACTCAAAATTCGTAACAGTAGTAAGTTCATAAAATTCTCAATTAATTTTCCCCAATATAAAAAGTCCTACATACAAATATACTGTATTTACCTAGAATTTTAATTTTCAGATTTCTTTTAATTACCTTACTTCATCCTCACACCTACTAGATAAGAAACTTCCATCTCTGTAGATTGACCTCTAAATCGATAACTTATTTATACATTCTCCTCTTTCCCCCAACTTGTAGTCTGTATATTTCTGCTCATTTACAGAAAGTTGCAATGGATGTCATATTCATCAAAATAAACACAAAATGTGAATTCCCCCAACTCAAAAAATTACACAAAGAGCTCCATAATTCAAAGCAAATATTTATAAATTTATAACATTTTATAAAGTTTATAAAGTATTGTACTCTTAAATGTCAATTTCCTTTCATATTTCAACATGAACAAAATTTTACCATATAAAAACATAAAATAATTTAAATCAAAATTTAAAATATGATTACGTTTAAACATGTGAACTATGTAAACTAATCAACTGATGTACCAACTATCTCTAAAAGCAGAGAATGCTAATTTTTAATCCTAAAAGAGTAATTTACCTTTCCATTTGCTGTTTTCATTAGTGCAAACTCTCGTCCTGCACCAAGAATTGCTGACTCCTCATCAAATCCTGTACCTGATAATACAAGATTAAGAAAGTCTATTATTTTTTTAATATGAATAATTTCAAGTACAACAGCTACTATTCTGAGTGCTTAAAGAGTCAATTCAATTAATATCACTGAAAAACAAGGATGACAAAATGTCATACACCTGAATTAAAAAACATATATATATATATAGACACACACATATATGTATAAATAGGTACACAGCTCCAAGGAAACATAAGGTTATCATAAGCTTCTTAATTGTTCCAAACTAGTGCCAGATTAAATTTTTTAATATAAAAAAATTTTTAAAGCAATGTCACCTTGAATTAACGCATAACAAATTTTTACTGAGCATCTATTAGGTGGCAGGGGTTACAGAACACATGAACCTTATCCTATGTGATCCTCACAACCATACTGCCTGTTTTATAAATGAACAAATATAAAGCTGTTGAGGTTAGTCCAGAACCCAAGTCATTTGGGCTTGAACAATGCCATGTACATGTTTGAATTAAGGTATTCCAGATTCTTCACTCCATGCTTGTTACTACAGAACATTTCATGTACCTACTTTATGAATCTAAATACGTATGTGTGCATATATATATACACACAGATCCTTACGCACATTTTCAAACTGTAAAACTATGTGTAAATAATTATATATGGCACGTTTTATAATTTTGTCCAATTATACAAATTACTAATTAGTTCATGGGTTTTTTAAATTTAAAACTATAATTTAATTCTACATTTTTCTATGAAAGAATTACAAAAATAATATGCAAAGTAAATCACTAATGTCAAGTTTATGAAATTTAATGAGATAGTCAAAAAAGACGGGTTTTGCAAAGAATCCCTACGTGAAAAAGCAGCACTATTAAACCTGCAGCAGCATGGCAAACTAAAGTGAGACCCTCATGGAAACTGGTGATCCCAATTGCTACTATGACACAGCGAGAGTACATTTATTAAGTCTGAGAAATACTCTCTGGTTGTCTGTACTTCTACATCCAAATGAAAGATTAATCCGTTTGTCAGACCAATTACCATTTTCACAACCTGTGGGATCACTCTATGGCTATCCTAGAAATCTGTTCAAATCAAAATTAACAGTTTCAATGCGAGAACTATATATATCATTGTAGTAACATTTACAATAGAAGTTTTCAAAACTTTAAATAATTGAATACAGAAGGAGCATACAAACTAATGATGTCCACAAGTGTTGTCTGTCTACAATTTTTATCAAATGTAAGTTTACTTTCTTTTGCTCTACTCAGAATGAAAATGGAAATTTATCAGTGTCTTTCTTAAAACAGTGTTCATATATCTTACTCTGTTTAAAGGCCATATTTCCTATCTACTCATACATATTAATTCATAAGTGTGCTTTATAATATCAGACAGAAAAATAGCAACTAAAATATAAGCTACACTGCTGAAAATACGATGTCAGTTTTTAAAAGAATAAAGAATCTGAGAATTAAAATATGCAAGAAAGGCTTATTTGACAATCTTACTTATAATATGCAAGTCCTTTTCCAGGTCAAATAGTGAGATACCACAGGCATGTAAGCATTTTCTGGCCAGTTTAAGTTGCAATTCTTGTTGTAGCACAGGTTCAGTGCTTGTGGCAAATATTCTGACAACAAAACCGTCCTAGAACAAAACATCCACAGTATTATGTTGCATAAATTGGCCTTTTACAATCTATATTCCATCTAATAAAAATCAAGTTATAGGAAAGGGATTTCATTTACCCCAGCTACTCATGATTCAGAGTACTTACATCTCTTGAAGCAGCTATCTGATTAATATATTCGCCATCAGTAAATAAAATATTTTGACCTTCATTATGACAATCTGTGCAAAAGGAAGAAAAAGTAATTATATTACAATATAAATAAACAGCTCACAAAAATGACTTTCTCCTCTGTTGAAGTCAGAATGAGAGTTCTCCACACAATAAGGATAAACAAACTCTAAGGAAGACTGTGCTTTTTAACAAAGAATTACATATTAGCAGAAACTAAATAATTCACTAGTAATATTTATTACATTCTGTGCTTACACTTACAAATCTTCCATAATCAAGGAACTCAGAGCCTGCCTAATTTCAAAATGAATTAGTATTAGATAAAGTCTAATAACAAACATGCACCATGATGAACAAACTATAATGTTGGTTATAATCATTTCAATACAATCACATGCAATGTAGGCAACACTCTACCTCAGACATACATCAGTCATTAGTGTCACAGGAAAATACAGACAGACCTAAAGCTTCTGTATTTGAGTCTACGGTGTCCAACTACAGATATCCCTTGCTTTATAAAATAGAACTGGTTGTCCAGTTTCCACTTAGAAGTTTAAAGCTTATCGCCAGCACTTTGAGCATTTAGCATTCTATACACTTTTTAAATGTTCATCCCTCAGAAAACAAACAAATCTAAACTTCTGTATTTCTTTTTGCCTGAAAGTGCTCATATATTTCGCTGGAAAACCATATTTTTATCAACACTCTATGTATCTGTGGAATAGTGCACAACATACTTTGATCAAAATAATGCTCAAGTGCAGTGTAGCAAGGGATACCAGCATTACAGAAGGACCTCTGGGACATGTGTTAGTGATTGCTACAAAATAACACGAAACTACAAGCAAAATCAACATCTAAGTACAAACTGTAGCCTTTTGGAAAAACATATGTTCAGCAAGCAAGTAAAAAAGCACACACACTTCCCAAAATAACTGCAGAGAACTAGGATGAATCTCTCCATTAATTACAATACCAAAAAATAATACTTTATTTCTATTTGCACCTGAATCAACAAAACATAAAATTCTGGTTTTGGAATGAAGTAATGGAGCCCACCCAAATAAGCTGGATTACTCTATATCTTTGCCCAGGAGCTTCATACTAGCATACTTCCTTATCATAAATATGCAAAACACAGGCAGACCCTTACCAAATAGAGAATTCAGTGATCACAAACTGGAAATAGAAACTGGGAGACAAGGCCCACGGGTAGCCCAAGAGACTTGGTAATCAAAGAGAGGAGAAATCGAAAGAAAGAGTTCCTAGTCCAGTGTACAGAATACAAAGAGGCGCAAGAAAGATGCTTCTGAAGCTCTAAGCAGTAAGATTTTAAACTAAAAAGCAAAGAAGAAAAACTCATTATAATTTCAGATAAACGCAGGGGTGAGGAGTGAAGTGGCACGAGAAGAGTAGCAAAAGCCTCATGATCTGAGGCAGCCTGTCACCAGGCATGGAGCGTAAATGACATCAGGATACAATACAAGAACTATGGCAACATATAAAGGTTAAAATGACAATTAACATAAAAAAGTATGTTTTAAGTTCATCAAAGCTAGGCTGAAAACAACTTATTTATAAACTAGATTGTAAGACAAGCTGGAACACGAAGCTCAAGAAGTTACCAGATTTATGTCAGTTTTAGACATGGTATTCACTGCTGTCTATAAAGCTGACAATTCACTTCTGCTCCTTCTCAGTTGAAAAGCGACAGGACAGAGTTGCCCCCAGCTAGGGAGGAAAAAAAGTACTACTGAGGAAATTGCAGTCCAGGTCAAAGAAATGGAAAACTGACAAGAGGCTTCTTCACACTTGAGGGCAAGTCTTTCTGCTGTGTGATTTCAAAAAGATCTTCTCATTATCCTTTCTTCATCCATCATGTAATAAGACAGCATCTTCAGGAAAATATCAAGCAACATCTGCCAGTTCGGAAGACATGCAACATGGTACTATCTTCCCAAAGTTTGGTTCATTCTTCACCGTGAAATGGTACATATTTATGAAACACAGAAAGCCACACTTGATATTGTTAAAAGTTGCGTTTCATATGTTAAATGATGTAGAAGTATTTAAAATGAATAAGGACATTAGCAACTCATTTCCATCATGGTGGAATAAATACAACAACTGGTAGACAGACCATTTGAAAATGGTCTTCTCAGTCACAATCTCTATGAAATGATGAGGGTTTCTCAGAAGTAAATCCTTTATATTAGTATTTATTTGTCGGGGAGGAGGGTTAAGAATTTTCTTCCAGTACATTATCCTAAAATGACTTGCACAGACAGAGCGAGAATAATGCTCATTACAGTGTAATGTATATGGCAAAAAATTGGAAGAGACTTCCATTCAATGGAATATATTTTATAACATTAAAATGATACTGTGAAAGACTATTTAATGGCCTGGAAATATATTCAGATTAATGAGGGAAAGGGATATGTTAAAAAGCAGTATGTAGCATATGATCACTTTTTCACACATATAAACACACATACATGTGTA